>NC_083714.1:1547557-1857068 GCF_033118175.1 Dama dama | reverse complement strand
CTTCATATTTTTCACACCTTTTCAGGCTCTTCATGTTTTTCAACACCATTTCATGCTGCTTCTATTTTTCACACCGTTTCATGCTCTCCATATTTTTCACACCTTTTGAAGCTCTTCATATTTTACCCACCTTTTCAGGCTCTTCATGTTTTTGAACACAGCTTCATGCTCCTCCTATTTTTCAGACCGTTTCATGCTCCTCATATTTTTGACACCTTTTGAAACTCTTCATATTTTTGATGCCTTTTCAGGCTCTTCATGCCTTTCAACACCATTTCATGATCCTCCTATTTTTCAGACCGTTTCATGCTCATCTCATTTTTCACACCTTTTGAAGCTTTTCATATTTTTTACAACTTTTTAGGCTCTTCATGTTGTTGAACACCACTTCATGCTCCTCCTATTTTTCAGAGAGTTTCATGCTCCTATTGTATTTCACACCTTTTGAAGGTGTTCATATTTTTCACACATTTTCAGGCTCTTCATGTTTTTCCACACCATTTCATGCTTCTCCTATTTTTCAGCCCGTTTCATGCTCCTCATGTATTTCACACTTTTTGAAGCTCTTCATATTATTCACACCTTTTCAGGCTCTTCATGTTTTTCAACACCATTTCATGCTGCTTCTATTTTTCAGACCGTTTCATGCTTCTCATATTTTTCACACCTTTTGAAGCTCTTCATATTTTACACACCTTTTCAGGCTGTTCATGTTTTTGAACACTGCTTCATGATCCTCCTATTTTTCAGAACATTTCATCCTCTTCATATTTTTGACACCTTTTGAAACTCTTCATATTTTTCACACCTTTTCAGGCTCTTCATGTTTTTGAACACTGGTTCATGCTCCTTCTATTTTTCAGACCGTTTCATGCTCCTCATGTATTTCACACATTTTGAAGCTCTTCATATTTTTCACACCTTTTCAGGCTCGTCATGTTTTAATCACCGTTTCATGCTCCTCCTATTTTTCAGACCGTTTCATGCTCCTCATATTGTTGACACCTTTTGAAGCACTTCATATTTTTCACACCTTTTCAGGCTCGTCATGTTTTAATCACCGTTTCATGCTCCTCCTATTTTTCAGACCGTTTCATTCTCCTCATATCTTTGACACCTTTTGAAGCTCTTCAGATATTTCACACCTTTTCCACTCTTCATTTTTTTCAACACCAATTCATGCTCCTCCTATTTTTCAAATCGTTTCATGCTCATCTCATTTGACACCTATTGAAGCTCTTCATATATTTCACAGCTTATGAAGCTCTTCATATTTTTCATACCTTTTCAGGTTCTTCATGATTTTCAACACCGCTTCATGCTCCTCGTATTTTTCAGACCTTTTCATGCTCATCTCTTTTTTGACACCTTTTGAAGCTCTTCATATTTTTCACACCTTTTGAAGCTCTTCATATTTTTCACATTTTTGAAGCTCTTCATAATTTTCACACGTTTTCAGACTCTTCATGTTTTTCAACACCGCTTCATGCTCCTGCTATTTTTCAGACGATTCCATACTCCTCATATTTTTGACACCTTTTGAAGCTCTTCATATTTTTCACACCTTTTCAGTCTCTTCATGTTTTTGAACACCGCTTCATGCTCCTCTTATTTTTCAGACCGTTTCATGCTCCTCATGTATTTAACACCTTTTGAAGCTAAACATATTTTCCACACCTTTTCACACTGTTCATGTTTTTCAACACCGCTTCATGCTCCTCCTATTTTTCACCGTTTCATGCTCCTCATATTTTTCACACATTTTGAAGCTGTTCTTATTTTTCACACCTTTTCAGGCTCTTCATGTTTTTCAACACCGCTTCATGCTCCTCCTATTTTTCAGACCGTTTCATACTCCTCATATTTTTGACACCTTTTGAACCTCCTCATTTTTTCACAACTTTTGAAGCTCTTCATATATTTCACACCTTTTCAGCCTCTTCATGTTTTTGAACACTGCTTCATGTTCCTCCTATTTTTCAGAACTTTTCATGCTCCTCATATAATTCACACTTTTTGAAGCTCTTCATATTTTTCACACCTTTTCAGGCTCTTGAGGTTTTTCAACACCGCTTCATGATCCTCCTATTTTTCAGACCGTTTCATACTCCGCATATTTTTGACACCTTTTGAAGCTCTTCATATATTTCACACCATTTCATGCTCTTCATTTTTTTCAACACCGCTTCATGCTCCTCCTATTATTCAGACCGTTTCATGCTCATCTCATTTTTGACACCTTTTGAAGCTCTTCATATTTTTCATATTTTTGAAGCTCTTCATATTTTCACACGTTTTCAGACTCTTCATGTTTTTCAACACCGCTTCATGCTCCTGCTATTTTTCAGACCATTTCATGCTCCTCATATTTTTGATACCTTTTGAAGCTCTTCATATTTCTCACAGCTATTCAGGCTCTTCATGTTTTTCAACAACGCTTCATGCTCCTCCTATTTTTCAGACCGTATCAATCTCCTCATATTTTTGACACCTTTTGAAGCTCTTCATATATGTCACACCTTTTCAGGCTCTTCATTTTTTTCAACACCACTTCATGCTCCTCCTATTTTTCAGACCGTTTCATGCTCATCTCATTTTTGACACCTTTTGAAGCTCTTCATATTTTTCACACCTTTTGAAGCTCTTCATATTTTTCACACGTTTTCAGGCTCTTCATGTTTTTCAACACCGCTTCATGCTCTTCCTATTTTTCAGACCGTTACATACTCCTCAGATTTTGACACATTTTGAAGCTCTTCATATTTTTCACACCTTTTCAGGCTCTTCATGTTTTTCCATACCGCTTCACGCTCCTCCTATTTTTCAGACCGTTTCATGCTCCTCATGTATTTCACACCTTTTGAAGCTCTTCATATTTTTCACAGCTTTTCAGGCTCTTCATGTTTTTCAACACCGCTTCATGCTCCGCCTATTTTTCAGGCCATTTCATGCTCCTCATATTTTTGACACCTTTAGAAGCTCTTCATATTATTCACACCTTTTCATGCTCTTCATGTTATTGATCACCGCTTCATGCTCCGCCTATTTTTCAGACCGTTTCATTCTCCTCATATCTTTGACACCTTTTGAAGCTCTTCAGATATTTCACACCTTTTCCGCTCTTCATTTTTTTCAACACCAATTCATGCTCCTCCTATTTTTCAAATCGTTTCATGCTCATCTCATTTTGACACCTTTTGAAGCTCTTCATATATTTCACACCTTATGAAGCTCTTCATATTTTTCACACCTTTTGAAGCGCTTCATATTTTTCACACCTTTTCAGGCTCTTCACGTTTTTCAACACCGCTTCGTGATCCTCCTATTTTTCGGACCGTTTCATGCTCCTCATATTTTTGACACCTTTTGAAGCTCTTCATACTTTTCACACTTTTCAGGCTCTTCATGATTTTCAACACCACTTCATGCTCCTCCTATTTTTCAGACCGTTTCATGCTCATCTCATTTTTGACATCTTTTGAAGCTCTTCATATTTTTCACACCTTTTGAAGCTCTTCATAATTTTCATATTTTTGAAGCTCTTCATATTTTTCACACTTTTTCATGCTATTCATGTTTTTCAACAAAACTTCAGGCTCCTCCTATTTTTCAGACCCATTCATGCTAATCTAATTTTTGACACTTTTTGAAGCTCTTCATATTTTTCACACCTTTTGAAGCTCTTCATATTTTTCACACCTTTTCAGGCTCTTCATGTTTTTCAACACCGCTTCATGCTCCTCCTATGTTTCAGACCGTTTCATGCTCCTCATAATTTGACACCTTTTGAAGCTCTTCATATTTTTCACACCATTTCAGTCTCTGCATTTTTTTGAACACCGCTTCATGATCCTCCTTTTTTTTCAGACCGTTTCATGCTCCACATGTATTTCACACCTTTTGAAGCTCTTCATATTTTGCACACATTTTCAGGCTCTTCATGTTTTTCACAACCACTTCATGCTCCTCCTATTTTTCAGACCATTTCATGCTCCTCATATTTTTGACACCTTTTGAAGTTCTTCATATTTTTCACACCTTTTCAGGCTCTTCATGTTTTTGAACACCGCCTCATGCTCCTCCTATTTTTCAGACCGGTTCATGCTCCACATATTTGTCACACCTTTTGAAACTCTTCATATTTTTCAGACCTTTTCAGGCTCTTCATGTTTCTGAACAATGCTTCATGCTCCTCCTAATTTTGAGACCATTTAATGCTCCTCATGTGTTTCACACGTTTTGAAGCTATTCATATTTTTCACAACTTTTCAGGCACATCATGTTTTTCAACACCACTTCCTGCTCCTCCTATTTTTCAGAACATTTCATGCTCCTCATATATTTGACACGTTTTGAGGCTCTTTATATTTTTCACACCTTTTCAGGCTCTTCATGTTTTTGACCACCGCTTCATGCTCCTCCTATTTTTCAGACCGCTTCATGTTCCTCATGTATTTCACACCTTTTGAAGCTCTTCATATTTTTCTTACCTTTTCAGGCTCAGCATGTTTTTCAATACCGCTTCATGCTCCTCCTATTTTTCAGACCGTTTCATTCTCCTCATATTTTTAACACCTTTTGAAGCTCTTCATATATTTCACACCTTTTCAGGCTCTTCTTTTTTTTCAACACCACTTCATGCTCCTCCTTTTTTTCAGACCGTTTCATGCTCATCTCATTTTTGACACCTTTTGAAGCTCTTCAAATTTTTCACTCCTTTTGAAGCTCTTCAAATTTTTCACACGTTTTCAGGCTCTTCATGTTTTCCAACACCGCATCATGCTCCTCATATATTTCAGACCGTTTCTTGCTCCTCATATTTTTGAAACATTTTGAAGCTCTTCATATTTTTTACAACTTTTCAGGTTCTTCATGTTTTTCAACACCGCTTCATGCTCCTCCTATATTTCAGACCGTTTCAGACTCCTCACATTTTTGACACCTTTTGAAGCTCTTCATATTTTTCACACCTTTTGAAGCTCGTCGTATTTTTCACACGTTTTAAGGCTCTTCATGTTTTTCAACACCGCTTCATGCTCCTCCTATTTTTCAGACCATTTCATGCTCCTCATATTTTTGACACCTTTTCAAGCTCTTCATATTTTTCACACCTTTTCAGGCTCTTCATGTTTTTCAACACTACTTCATGCTCCTCCTATTTTTCACACCGTTTCATTCTCCTCATATTTTTTACACTTTTTGAAGCTCTTCATATTTTTCACACCTTTTCAGGCTCTTCATGTTTTTCAACACCGCTTCATGCTCTTCCTATTTTTCAGACCGTTTCATGCTCATCTCATTTTTGACACCTTTTGAGCTCTTCATATTTTTCACACCTTCTGAAGCTCTTCATATTTTTCACACGTTTTCAGGCTCTTCATGTTTTTGAACATCGCTTCATGCTGCTTCTATTTTTCAGACCGTTTCATGCTCCTCATATTTTTGACACGTTTTGAAGCTCTTCATATTTTTCACACCTTTTCAGGCTCTTCACGTTTTTGAACAACGCTTCATTCTCCTCCTATTGTTCAGACGGTTTCATGCTCCTCGTATTTTGACACCTTTTGAAGCTCTTCATATTTTTCACAACTTTTCAGGCACTTCATGTTTTTGAACACCACTTCATGCTCCTCCTATTTTTCAGACAATTTCATTCTCCTCATATTTTTCACACCTTTTCAGGCTCTTCATGTTTTTGAACACAGCTTCATGCTCCTCCCATTTTTCAGACCGTTTCATGCTCCTCATATTATTGACACCTTTTGAATCTCTTCATATTTTTCACACCTTTTCAGGCTCTTCATGTTTTTCAACACGGCTTCATGATCCTCCTGTTTTTCAGACCGTTTCCTGCTCCTCATATTTTGACACGTTTTGAAGATCTTCATATTTTTCACACATTTTCAGGCTCTTCATGTTTTTCAAAACCGATTCATGCTCCTCCTATGTTTCAGACCGTTTCATGCTCCTCATATTTTGACACCTTTTGAAGCTCTTCATATTTTTCACACCTATTCAGTCTCTTCATGTTTTTAAACACTACTTCATGCTCCTCCTATTTTTCAGACCGATTCATGCTCCTCATGTATTTCACACCTTTTGAAGCTCTTCATATATTTCACACCTTTTCAGGCTCGTCATGTTTTTCAAGACGGTTTCATGCTCCTCATGTATTTCCAACCGTTTGAAGCTCTTCATATTTTTCACAACTTTTCAGGCTCTTCATGTTTTTGAACACGGTTTCATGCTCCTCCTATATTTCAGACCGTTTCATGCTCCTCATGTATTTCACACCTTTTAAAGCTCTTCATATTTTTCACACCTTTTCAGGCTCTTCTTGTTTTTGAATACCGTTTCCTTCTCCTCCTATTTTTCAGACCATTTCATGCTCCTCATATTTTTGACACCTTTTGAAGCTCTTCATATTTTTCACACCTTTTCAGGCTCCCCATGTTTTTCAACATGGCTTCATGATCCTCCTATTTTTCAGACCGTTTCATGCTCCTCCTTTATTTCAGACCGTTTCATGCTCCTCATATTTTTGGCACCTTTTGAAGTTCTTCATATTTTTCACACCTTTTAAGGTTCTTCATGTTTTTCATCACCGCTTTATGCTCCTCTTTTTTTTCAGACCGTTTCATGCTCCTCTTGTATTTCACACCTTTTGAAGCTCTTCACATTTTTCACACCTTTTCAGGCTCTTCATGTTTTTGAACACCGCATCATGCTCCTCCTATTTTTCAGACCACTTCTTGTTCCTCATGTTTATCACACCTATTGAAGCTCTTCATGTTTTTCACACCTTTTCAGGCTCTTCATGTTTTTCAACACCCCTTCATGCTCCTCCTATTTTTCAGACCGTTTCCTGCTCCTCATGTATTTCACACATTTTGAAGCTCTTTATATTTTTCACATGTTTTCAGGCTCCTCATGTTTTTGAACACGATTTCATGCTCCTCCTATTTTTCAGACCGTTTCATGCTCTTCATATTTTTTACACCTTTTTAAGCTCTTCATATTTTTGACACCTTTTGAAGCTCTTCATATTTTCCACACTTTTTCAGGCTCTTCATGTTTTTCCACACCGCTTCATGCTCCTCGTATTTTTCAGACAGTTTCATGTGCCTCCTCTTTTTAACACCTTTTGAAGGTCTTCATATTTTTCAAACCTTTTCAGTCTCTTCATGTTTTTCCGCACCGCTTCATGCTCTTCCTTTTTTTCAGACCGTTCCATGCTCCTCATATTTTGGACACCTTTTGAAGCTCTTCCTATTTTTCACACCTTTTCAGGCTCTTTATATTTTTCAACAACACTTCATGCTCCTCCTATTTTTCAGACCGTTTCATGCTCCTCTTATTTTTGACACCTTTTGAAGCTCTTCATAATTATCAAACCTTTTCATGTTCTTCATGTTTTTCAACACCGCTTCATGCTCCTCCTATTTGTCAGATAGTTTCATGCCCCCCCTATTTTTGACACCTTTTGAAGCTCTTCATATTTTTCAGACCTTTTCAGGCTCTTCATGTTTTTCAACACCGCTTCATTATGCTCCTATTTTTCAGAGCGTTTCATGCTCCTCATATTTTTGACACCTTTTGAATCTCTTCATATATTTCACACCTTTTCAGGCTCTTCATGTTTTTGAACACCGCTTCATGCTCCTCATATTTTTCAGACTGTTTCCTGCTCCTCATGTATTTCACACCTTTTGAAGCTCTTCATATATTTCACACCTTTTGAAACTCTTCATATATTTCACAGCTTTTCAGGCTCTTCATGTTTTTGAACACCGTTTCATGCTCCTTCTATTTTTCAGACCGTTTCATGCTACTCCTTTATTTCAGACCGTTTCATGCTCCTCATATTTTTGGCAACTTTTGAAGTTCTTCATATTTTTCACAACTTTACAGGTTCTTCATGTTTTTCAACACCGCTTTATGCTCCTCCTTTTTTTCAGACCGTTTCATCCTCCTCTCTTATTTCACACCTTTTGAAGCTCTTCAAATTTTTCACACCTTTTCAGGCTCTTCATGATTTTGAACACCGCTTCATGCTCCTCCTATTTTTCAGACCGCTTGTTGCTCCTCACGTTTATCACACCTATTGAAGCTCTTCATATTTTTCAAAACTTTTCAGGCTCTTCATGTTTTTCAACACCACTTCATGGTCCTCCTATTTTTCAGACCGTTTCATGCTCCTCATGTATTTCACACCTTTTGAGCTCTTCATATTTTTCACACCTTTTCATTCTCTTCAGGTTTTTGAACACCGTTTCATGCTCCTCCTATTTTTCAGACCGTTTCATGCTCCTCATGTATTTCACACCTTTTGAAGCTCTTCATATTTTTCACACCTATTCAGGCTCTCCATGTTTCTCAACACCGCTTCATGCTCCTCCTATTTTTCAGACCGTTTCACGCTCCTCATGTATTTCACACCTTTTGAAGCTCTTCATATTTTTCAAACCTTTTCAGGCTCTTCATGTTTCTCAACACCGCTTCATGCTCCTCCTATTTTACAGACCGCATCATGCTCCTCATATTTTTCACACCTTTTGAAGCTCTTCATATTTTTCACACCTTTTCAGGCTCTTCATGTTTTTCAACACCACTTCATGCTCCTCCTATTTTTCAGACCGTTTCATGCTCCTCATGTATTTCACACCTTTTGAAGCTCTTCAAATTTTTCACACCTTTTCAAGCTCTTCATGTTTTTGAACACGGTTTCATGCTCTTCCTTTTTTCAGAGAGTTTCATGCTCCTCATATTTTTGACACCTTTTGAAACTCTTCATATTTTTCACAGCTTTTCAGGCTTTTCATGTTTTTCAACACCGCTTCATGATCCTCCTATTTTTCAGAGCGTTTCATGCTCCTCATATTTTTGACAACTTTTGAATCTCTTCATATATTTCACACCTTTTCAGGCTCTTCTTGTTTTGGAACACCGTTTCATGCTCCTCCTATTTTTCAGACCGTTTCATGCTCCTCATCTATTTCACACCTTTTGAAGCTCTTCATGTTTTTCAACACAGTTTCATACTCTTACTTTTTTTCAGACTGTTTCATGCTCCTCTTATTTTTCAGACCGTTTCATGTTCTTCATATATGTGACACCTTTTGAAGCTCTTCATATTTTTCACACCTTTTCATGATCTTCATTTTTTTCAACACCGTTTCATGCTCCTCATATTTTTGACACCTTTTAAAACACCTCATATTTTTCACACCTTTTCATGCTCTTCCTGATTTTCAACGCCGTCTCATGTTCCTCCTATTTTTTGACCGTTTCATGCTCCTCATATTTTTGACACCTTTTGCAGCTCTTCATGTTTTTCACACCCTTTCATGCTCTTCATGTTTTTCAACACGGTTTCATGCTCCTCCTATATTTCAGACCGTTTCACGCTCCTCATATTTTTGACATCTTTTGAAGCTCTTAATATTTTCACACCATTTCAGGCTCTTCATGTTTTTCAACACCAATTCATGCTCCTCCCATTTTTCAGACCGTTTCAAGCTCCTCATATTTTTCACACCTTTATTAGCTCTTCAAGTTTTCAACACCGTTTCATGCTCCTCCTATTTTTCAGACCGTTTCATGTTCCTCATATTTTTGACAACTTTTGAAGCTCTCATATATTTCACACCTTTTCAGGCTCTTCATGTTTTTGATATCCGTTTGATACTCCTCCTATTTTTCAGACCGTTTCATGCTCCTCATATTTTTGACACCTTTTTAAGCTCTTCATATTTTTCACACCTTTTCAGGCTGTTCATGTTTCAACACTGCTTCATGCTCCTCCTTTTTTTCAGACCGTTTCATGCTCCGCATATTTTTGACACCTTTCGCAGCTCTTAATATTTTTCACACGTTTCCAGGCTCTTCTTGTTTTTCAACACTGCTTCATTCTCCTCCTATTTTTCAGACCGTTTCATGCTCCTCATATTTTTGACACCTTTTGAAGCTCTTCATATTTTTCACACCTTTTCAGTTTCTTCATGTTTTTCAATACCGCTTCATGCTCTTCCTATTTTTCAGACCGTTTCAAGCTCCTCTTATTTTTCACACTTTCTGAAGCTCTTCAGATTTTTCACACCTTTACAGGCTCTTCATGTTTTCAACACCATTTCATGCTCCTCCTATTTTTCAGACCGTTTCCTGCTCCTCTTAATTTTGACACCTTTTGAAGCTCTTCATATTTTTCACACCTTTTCAGGCTCTTCATGTTTCTGAACACCGTTTCATGCTCCTCATATTTTTGACGCCTTTGAAGCTCTTCATATTTTTCACACCTTTTCTGGCTCTTCATGTTTTTTAACAGCGCTTCATGCTCCTCCTATTTTTCAGACCATTTCATGCTCTTCATATTTTTCACACCTTTTGAAGCTCTTCACATTTTTCACACCTTTTCAGGCTCTTCATGTTTTTGAACAACGCTTCAAGCTCCTCCTATTTGTCTGACTTTTTCATGCTCCTCATAATTTTGACACATTTTGAAGCTCTTCATATTTTTCACACCTTTTCAGGCTCGTCATGTTTTTGAACACCTTTTCATGCTCCTCATCTTTTTGAAACCTTTAGAAGCTCTTCATATTTTTCACACCTTTTCAGGCTCTTCATGTTTTTCAACACCGCTTCATGCTCCTCCTATTTTCAGACCGTTTCATGCTCCTCTCATTTTTGACACCTTTTGAAGCTCTTCATATTTTTCACACATTTTGAAGCTCTTTATATTTTTTACACTTTTTTAAGCTCTTCATATTTTGCAAAACTTTTCAGCCTCTTCATATTTTTGAACATCTTTTCAGGCTCTTCAGTTTTTTTCAACACCGCTTGATGCTCCCCCTATTTTTCAGACCATTTCATGCTCCTCATAATTTTGACACCTTTTGAAGCTTTTGATATTTTTCACACATTTTCAGGCTCTTCATGTTGTTCAACACCGCTTCATGCTCCTCTTGTTTTTCAGACTGTTTCATGCTCCTCATATTTTTGACACCTTTTGAAGCTCTTCATATTTTTCACACCTTTTCAGGCTCTTCATGTTTTTGAACACCACCTCTTGCTCCTTAATTTTTGGAGATCGTTTCATGCTTCTCATATTTTTGACACCTTTTGAAGCTCTTCATATTTTTCACACCTTTTAAGGCTCTGCATGCTTTCAATACCGCTTCTTGCTACTCCTATTTTTCAGACCGTTTCATGCTCCTCATATTTTTCACACCCTTTGAAGCTCCTCATATTTTTCACACCTTTTCAGGCTCCTCATGTTTTTCAACACTGCTTCATACTCCTCCTATTTTTCAGACCGTTTCATGCTCCTCATATTTTTCACACCCTTTGAAGCTCCTCATATTTTTCACACCTTTTCAGGCTCCTCATGTTTTTCAACACTGCTTCATACTCCTCCTATTTTTCAGACCATTTCATGCTCCTCATATTTTTGACACCTTTTGAAGCTCTTCATATTTTTCACACCTTTTCAGGCTCCCCATGTTTTTCAACATGGCTTCATGATCCTCCTATTTTTCAGACCGTTTCATGCTCCTCCTTTATTTCAGACCGTTTCATGCTCCTCATATTTTTGGCACCTTTTGAAGTTCTTCATATTTTTCACACCTTTTAAGGTTCTTCATGTTTTTCATCACCGCTTTATGCTCCTCTTTTTTTTCAGACCGTTTCATGCTCCTCTTGTATTTCACACCTTTTGAAGCTCTTCACATTTTTCACACCTTTTCAGGCTCTTCATGTTTTTGAACACCGCATCATGCTCCTCCTATTTTTCAGACCACTTCTTGTTCCTCATGTTTATCACACCTATTGAAGCTCTTCATGTTTTTCACACCTTTTCAGGCTCTTCATGTTTTTCAACACCCCTTCATGCTCCTCCTATTTTTCAGACCGTTTCCTGCTCCTCATGTATTTCACACATTTTGAAGCTCTTTATATTTTTCACATGTTTTCAGGCTCCTCATGTTTTTGAACACGATTTCATGCTCCTCCTATTTTTCAGACCGTTTCATGCTCTTCATATTTTTTACACCTTTTTAAGCTCTTCATATTTTTGACACCTTTTGAAGCTCTTCATATTTTCCACACTTTTTCAGGCTCTTCATGTTTTTCCACACCGCTTCATGCTCCTCGTATTTTTCAGACAGTTTCATGTGCCTCCTCTTTTTAACACCTTTTGAAGGTCTTCATATTTTTCAAACCTTTTCAGTCTCTTCATGTTTTTCCGCACCGCTTCATGCTCTTCCTTTTTTTCAGACCGTTCCATGCTCCTCATATTTTGGACACCTTTTGAAGCTCTTCCTATTTTTCACACCTTTTCAGGCTCTTTATATTTTTCAACAACACTTCATGCTCCTCCTATTTTTCAGACCGTTTCATGCTCCTCTTATTTTTGACACCTTTTGAAGCTCTTCATAATTATCAAACCTTTTCATGTTCTTCATGTTTTTCAACACCGCTTCATGCTCCTCCTATTTGTCAGATAGTTTCATGCCCCCCCTATTTTTGACACCTTTTGAAGCTCTTCATATTTTTCAGACCTTTTCAGGCTCTTCATGTTTTTCAACACCGCTTCATTATGCTCCTATTTTTCAGAGCGTTTCATGCTCCTCATATTTTTGACACCTTTTGAATCTCTTCATATATTTCACACCTTTTCAGGCTCTTCATGTTTTTGAACACCGCTTCATGCTCCTCATATTTTTCAGACTGTTTCCTGCTCCTCATGTATTTCACACCTTTTGAAGCTCTTCATATATTTCACACCTTTTGAAACTCTTCATATATTTCACAGCTTTTCAGGCTCTTCATGTTTTTGAACACCGTTTCATGCTCCTTCTATTTTTCAGACCGTTTCATGCTACTCCTTTATTTCAGACCGTTTCATGCTCCTCATATTTTTGGCAACTTTTGAAGTTCTTCATATTTTTCACAACTTTACAGGTTCTTCATGTTTTTCAACACCGCTTTATGCTCCTCCTTTTTTTCAGACCGTTTCATCCTCCTCTCTTATTTCACACCTTTTGAAGCTCTTCAAATTTTTCACACCTTTTCAGGCTCTTCATGATTTTGAACACCGCTTCATGCTCCTCCTATTTTTCAGACCGCTTGTTGCTCCTCACGTTTATCACACCTATTGAAGCTCTTCATATTTTTCAAAACTTTTCAGGCTCTTCATGTTTTTCAACACCACTTCATGGTCCTCCTATTTTTCAGACCGTTTCATGCTCCTCATGTATTTCACACCTTTTGAGCTCTTCATATTTTTCACACCTTTTCATTCTCTTCAGGTTTTTGAACACCGTTTCATGCTCCTCCTATTTTTCAGACCGTTTCATGCTCCTCATGTATTTCACACCTTTTGAAGCTCTTCATATTTTTCACACCTATTCAGGCTCTCCATGTTTCTCAACACCGCTTCATGCTCCTCCTATTTTTCAGACCGTTTCACGCTCCTCATGTATTTCACACCTTTTGAAGCTCTTCATATTTTTCAAACCTTTTCAGGCTCTTCATGTTTCTCAACACCGCTTCATGCTCCTCCTATTTTACAGACCGCATCATGCTCCTCATATTTTTCACACCTTTTGAAGCTCTTCATATTTTTCACACCTTTTCAGGCTCTTCATGTTTTTCAACACCACTTCATGCTCCTCCTATTTTTCAGACCGTTTCATGCTCCTCATGTATTTCACACCTTTTGAAGCTCTTCAAATTTTTCACACCTTTTCAAGCTCTTCATGTTTTTGAACACGGTTTCATGCTCTTCCTTTTTTCAGAGAGTTTCATGCTCCTCATATTTTTGACACCTTTTGAAACTCTTCATATTTTTCACAGCTTTTCAGGCTTTTCATGTTTTTCAACACCGCTTCATGATCCTCCTATTTTTCAGAGCGTTTCATGCTCCTCATATTTTTGACAACTTTTGAATCTCTTCATATATTTCACACCTTTTCAGGCTCTTCTTGTTTTGGAACACCGTTTCATGCTCCTCCTATTTTTCAGACCGTTTCATGCTCCTCATCTATTTCACACCTTTTGAAGCTCTTCATGTTTTTCAACACAGTTTCATACTCTTACTTTTTTTCAGACTGTTTCATGCTCCTCTTATTTTTCAGACCGTTTCATGTTCTTCATATATGTGACACCTTTTGAAGCTCTTCATATTTTTCACACCTTTTCATGATCTTCATTTTTTTCAACACCGTTTCATGCTCCTCATATTTTTGACACCTTTTAAAACACCTCATATTTTTCACACCTTTTCATGCTCTTCCTGATTTTCAACGCCGTCTCATGTTCCTCCTATTTTTTGACCGTTTCATGCTCCTCATATTTTTGACACCTTTTGCAGCTCTTCATGTTTTTCACACCCTTTCATGCTCTTCATGTTTTTCAACACGGTTTCATGCTCCTCCTATATTTCAGACCGTTTCACGCTCCTCATATTTTTGACATCTTTTGAAGCTCTTAATATTTTCACACCATTTCAGGCTCTTCATGTTTTTCAACACCAATTCATGCTCCTCCCATTTTTCAGACCGTTTCAAGCTCCTCATATTTTTCACACCTTTATTAGCTCTTCAAGTTTTCAACACCGTTTCATGCTCCTCCTATTTTTCAGACCGTTTCATGTTCCTCATATTTTTGACAACTTTTGAAGCTCTCATATATTTCACACCTTTTCAGGCTCTTCATGTTTTTGATATCCGTTTGATACTCCTCCTATTTTTCAGACCGTTTCATGCTCCTCATATTTTTGACACCTTTTTAAGCTCTTCATATTTTTCACACCTTTTCAGGCTGTTCATGTTTCAACACTGCTTCATGCTCCTCCTTTTTTTCAGACCGTTTCATGCTCCGCATATTTTTGACACCTTTCGCAGCTCTTAATATTTTTCACACGTTTCCAGGCTCTTCTTGTTTTTCAACACTGCTTCATTCTCCTCCTATTTTTCAGACCGTTTCATGCTCCTCATATTTTTGACACCTTTTGAAGCTCTTCATATTTTTCACACCTTTTCAGTTTCTTCATGTTTTTCAATACCGCTTCATGCTCTTCCTATTTTTCAGACCGTTTCAAGCTCCTCTTATTTTTCACACTTTCTGAAGCTCTTCAGATTTTTCACACCTTTACAGGCTCTTCATGTTTTCAACACCATTTCATGCTCCTCCTATTTTTCAGACCGTTTCCTGCTCCTCTTAATTTTGACACCTTTTGAAGCTCTTCATATTTTTCACACCTTTTCAGGCTCTTCATGTTTCTGAACACCGTTTCATGCTCCTCATATTTTTGACGCCTTTGAAGCTCTTCATATTTTTCACACCTTTTCTGGCTCTTCATGTTTTTTAACAGCGCTTCATGCTCCTCCTATTTTTCAGACCATTTCATGCTCTTCATATTTTTCACACCTTTTGAAGCTCTTCACATTTTTCACACCTTTTCAGGCTCTTCATGTTTTTGAACAACGCTTCAAGCTCCTCCTATTTGTCTGACTTTTTCATGCTCCTCATAATTTTGACACATTTTGAAGCTCTTCATATTTTTCACACCTTTTCAGGCTCGTCATGTTTTTGAACACCTTTTCATGCTCCTCATCTTTTTGAAACCTTTAGAAGCTCTTCATATTTTTCACACCTTTTCAGGCTCTTCATGTTTTTCAACACCGCTTCATGCTCCTCCTATTTTCAGACCGTTTCATGCTCCTCTCATTTTTGACACCTTTTGAAGCTCTTCATATTTTTCACACATTTTGAAGCTCTTTATATTTTTTACACTTTTTTAAGCTCTTCATATTTTGCAAAACTTTTCAGCCTCTTCATATTTTTGAACATCTTTTCAGGCTCTTCAGTTTTTTTCAACGCCGCTTGATGCTCCCCCTATTTTTCAGACCATTTCATGCTCCTCATAATTTTGACACCTTTTGAAGCTTTTGATATTTTTCACACATTTTCAGGCTCTTCATGTTGTTCAACACCGCTTCATGCTCCTCTTGTTTTTCAGACTGTTTCATGCTCCTCATATTTTTGACACCTTTTGAAGCTCTTCATATTTTTCACACCTTTTCAGGCTCTTCATGTTTTTGAACACCACCTCTTGCTCCTTAATTTTTGGAGATCGTTTCATGCTTCTCATATTTTTGACACCTTTTGAAGCTCTTCATATTTTTCACACCTTTTAAGGCTCTGCATGCTTTCAATACCGCTTCTTGCTACTCCTATTTTTCAGACCGTTTCATGCTCCTCATATTTTTCACACCCTTTGAAGCTCCTCATATTTTTCACACCTTTTCAGGCTCCTCATGTTTTTCAACACTGCTTCATACTCCTCCTATTTTTCAGACCGTTTCATGCTCCTCATATTTTTCACACCCTTTGAAGCTCTTCATATTTTTCACACCTTTTCAGGCTCCTCATGTTTTTCAACACCGCTTCTTGCTCCTCCTATTTTTCAGACCGTTTCATGCTCCACATATATTTGGCACCTTTTGAAGCTCTTCATATTTTTCACACCTTTTCATGTTCTTCATGTTTTTCAACACCGTTTCATGCTCCTCCTGTTTTTCAGACCATTTCATGCTCCTCGTATTTTTGACACTTTTTGAAGCTCTTCATATTTTTCAACACCGTTTCATGCTTGTCCTATTTTTCAGACCGTTTCATGGTCCTCCTTATTTCAGACCGTTTCATGCTTCTCATATTTTTGACACCTTTTGCAGCTCTTCATATTTTTCACACCTTTTCAGGTTCTTCATGTTTTTCAACACCGTTTCATGCTCCTCCTATTTTTCAGACCTTTTCATGCTCTTCATAATTTTGACATCTTTGAAGCTCTTCATGATTTTCCAACCTTTTCAGGTTCTTCATGTTTTTCAACACCGTCTCATGCTCCTCCTATTTTTCAGACCGTTTCATGCTCCTCATATTTTTGACACCTTTTGAAGCTCTTCATATTTTTCACACCTTTTCTTTCTCTTCATGTTTTCATACAACGTTTCATGCTCCTCCCATTTTTCAGACCCTTTCGTGCTCCTCATATTTTTCAGACCGTCTCATGCTCCTCTTATTTATGACAGCTTTTGAAGCTCTTCATATTTTTCACACTTTTTGAAGCTCTTCATGTTTTTCAACACCGTTTCATGCTCCTCCAATGTTTATAACCCTTTCATGCTCCTCATATTTTTAACATCTTTTGAAGCTCTTCATATTTTTCAGACCTTTTCAAGCAATTCATGTGTTCAACACCATTTCATGCTCCTCCTATTTTTCAGACCCTTTCATGCTCCTCATATTATTGACACCTTCTGAAGCTCTTCTTATTGTTCACACCTTTTCAGGCTCTTCATGATTTTCAACACCGTTTCATGCTCCTCCTATTTTTCAGATGGTTTCAGGCTCCTCATATTTTTGACACCTTTTGAAGCTATTCATGTTTTTCAACACTGTTTCATGCTCGTCCTATATTTTAGACCGTTTCATGGTCCTCATATTTTTCTGACAGTTTCATGTTCCTCATATTTTTGACACCTTTGAATCTCTTCTTATTTTTCCAACGTTTTCAGGTTCTTCATGTTTTTACACCGTCTCATGCTTCTCCTATTTTTAAGATCGTTTCATGCTCCTCATATTTTTGACACCTTTTGAAGCTCTTCATATTTATCACACCTTTTCATTCTCTTCATGTTTTTCAACACCGTTTCATGCTCCTCCCCTTTTCAAGACCGTTTCTTGCTCCTCGTATTTTTGACAGATTTTGAAGCTGTTTATATTTTTCACACTTTTAATGCTCCTCATGTTTTTCAACACCGTTTCATGCTCCTCATATATTTGACACCTTTTGAAGCTCTTCATATTTTTCACCTTTTCAGGCTTTTCATGATTTTGAACACCTTTTCATGCTCCTCATATTTTTGACACCTTTTGAACTCTTGATATATTTCATACCTTTTCAGGCTCTTCATGTTTAAACACTGTTTAATGCTCCTCCTATTTTTCAGACAGTTGCATGCTCCTCATATTTTTGACACCTTTTGAAGCTCTTCATATTTTTCACACCTTTTCATGCTCTTCATGTTTTTCACCACCGTTTCATGCTGTTCCTATTTTTCAGACAGTTTGATGCTCCTCTTTTTTCTGACACCTTTTGAAGCTTTTCATATTTTTCACACCTTTTCATGCTGTACATATTTTTCAACGCGTTTTCATGCTCCTCCTGTTTTTCAGACCGTTTCATGCTCCTCATATTTTTGACACTTTTTGAAGCTCTTCATATTTTTCACACCTTTTCAGGCTCGTCATGTTTTTGAACACCTTTTCATGCTCCTCATCTTTTTGAAACCTTTAGAAGCTCTTCATATTTTTCACACCTTTTCAGGCTCTTCATGTTTTTCAACACCGCTTCATGCTCCTCCTATTTTCAGACCGTTTCATGCTCCTCTCATTTTTGACACCTTTTGAAGCTCTTCATATTTTTCACACATTTTGAAGCTCTTCATATTTTCATACCTTTTGAAGCTCTTCATATTTTTCACACGTTTTCAGGCTCTTCATGTTTTTGAACACCGCTTCATGCTCCTCCTATTTTTCAACTTTTTGAAGCTCTTCATGTTTTTCACACCTTATCAGCCTCTTCATGTTTTTGAACACCTCTTCATGCTACTCCTATTTTTCAGACCTTTTCATGCTCCTCATGTATTTAACACGTTTTGAAGCTCTTCATATTTTTCACACTTTTTCAGGCTCTTCATGTTTTTGAACACCGCCTCATGCTCCTTCTATTTTTCAGAACTTTACATGCTCCTCAGTATTTCACACCTTTTGAAGCTCTTCATATTTTTCACACCTTTTTAGGCTCTCCATGTTTCTGAACACCACTTCATGCTCCTATTTTTGAGACCGTTTCATGCTCATCTCATTTTTGACACCTTCTGAAACTCTTCATTTTTTTCACACCTTTGGAGCTCTTCATATTCTTCACACGTTTTCAGGCTCTTCATGTATTTCAACAATGCTTCTTACTACTCCTATTTTTCAGACCGTTTCATGCTCCTTACAGTTTTCACAGCTTTTGAAGCTCTTCATATTCTTCACACCTTTTCAAGCTCTTCATATTTTTCAAACCTTTTGAAGCTCTTCATATTGTTAACACGTTTTCAGGCTCTTCATGTTTTGAACACTGCTTCATGCTCCTCCTATTTTTCAGACCGTTTCATTCTCCTCAGGTTTTTCACACCTTTTGAAGCTCTTCATAATTTTCACACCTTTTCAGGCTCTTCATGTTTTTGAACACCGTTTCATGCTCCTCCTATGTTTCACACTTTTTCATGCTCCTCATGTATTTCACACGTTTTGAAGCTCTTCATATTTTTCACACCTTTTCAGGCTCTTCATGTTTTTGAACACTGCTTCATGCTCCTCCTATTTTTCAGACATTTTCAAGCTCCTCATATTTTTGACACCTTTTGAAGCTCTTCATATTTTTCACACCTTTTCAAGCTCTTCATGTTTTTCCACACCACTTCATGCTTCTCCTATTTTTCAGACCGTTTCATGCTCCTCATGTATTTCAAACCTTTGAAGCTTTTCATATTTTTCACACATTTTCAGGCTCTTCATGTTTTTGAACACCATTTCATGCTCCTCCTATTTTTCAGACCATTTCATGCTCTTCATATTTTTGACATCTTTTGAAGCTCTTCATATTTTTCACACCTTTTGAAGCTCTTCATATATTTCACACCTTTTGAAGCTCTTCATATTTTTACACCTTTTCAGGCTGTTCATGTTTTTCCACACCACTTCATGCTTCTCCTATTTTTCAGACCGTTTCATGCTCCTCATGTATATCACACCTTTGAAGCTTTTCATATTTTTCACACCTTTTCAGGCTCTTCATGTTTTTGAACACCATTTAATGCTCCTCCTATATTTCAGACCGTTTCATGCTCTTCATATTTTTGACATCTTTTGAAGCTCTTCATATTTTTCACACCTTTTGAAGCTCTTCATATATTTCACAACTTTTCAGGCTCTTCATGTTTTTAAACACCGCTTCATGCTCCTCCTATTTTTCAGACCGTTTCAGGCTCTTCATATTTTTTTTACACCTTTTGAAGCTCTTCATATTTTTCACACCTTTTCAGGTTCTTCATGTTTTTCAACACCACTTAATGCTCCTGCTATTTTTCAGACCGTTTAATGCTCCTCATGTAGTTCAAACCTTTTGAAGCTCTTCATATTTTTCACACCATTTCAGGCTCTTCATGTTTTTGAACACCGCTTCATGCTCCTCCTGTGTTTCAGACCGTTTCATGCTCCGCATATTTTTGACATCTTTGAAGCTCTTCATATTTCTCACACCTTTTCAGGCTCTTTATGTTTTTCAACACCGCTTCATGCTCCTCCTATTTTTCAGTCCGTTTCATGCTCATCTCATTTTTGACATCTTTTGAAGCTCTTCATATTTTCCACATCTTTTGAAGCTCTTCATATTTTTCACACCTTTTCACGCTCTTCATGTTTTTCAACACCGTTTCATGCTCCTCCTATTTTTCAGACCGTTTCATGCTCCTCATATTTTTGACACCTTTTGAAGCTCTTCATATTTTTCACACCTTTTGAAGCTCTTCATATTTTTCACATTTTTGAAGCTCTTCATATTTTTCACACTTTTTCAGGCTCTTCATGTTTTTCAACACCGCTTCATGCTCCTCCTTTTTTTCAGACCGTTTCATGCTCCTCATATTTTTGACGCCTTTTGAAGCTCTTCATATTTTTCACACTTCTCCATGCTCTTCATTTTTTTGAACACCGTTTCATGCTCCTCCTGTTTTTCAGACCGTTTCATGCTGCTCATATTTTTGATACCTTTTGAAGTTCTTCATATTTTTCACACCTTTTCAGCTCTTCACGTTTTTCAACACCACTTCTTGCTCCTCCTATTTTTCAGGCCGTTTCATGCTCCTTATATTTTTGACCCCTTTTGAAGTTCTTCATATTTTGCACACTTTACAGGCTCTTCATGGTTTTCAACACCACTTCATGCTCCTCCTATTTTTCAGACCGTTTCATGCTCCTCATATATTTGACACGTTTTGAAGCTCTTCAGATTTTTCACACCTTTTCAGGCTCTTCATATTTTTCAACACCGCTTCATGCTCCTCCTATTTTTCAGACCGTTTCATGCTCCTCATCTTTTTGACACGTTTTGAAACTCTTCATATTTATCACACCTTTTCAGGCTCTTCATGTTTTTCATCACCATTTCATGCTCCTCCTTTATTTCAGACCGTTTTATGCTCCTCATATATTTGACACCTTTTGAAGCTCTTCATAATTTCCACACCTTTTCAGGCTCTTCATGTTTTTCTACACCGCTTCATGCTCCCCCTATATTTCAGACCGTTCATGCCTCTCATATTTTTGAAACCTTTTGAAGCTCTTCATATTTTTCACAGCTTTTCAGGCGCTTCATGTTTTTCAACACCATTTCATGCTCCTCCTTTTTTTCAAACCGTTTTATGCTCCTCATATATTTGACACCTTTTGAAGCTCTTCATAATTTCCACACCTTTTCAGTCTCTTCATGTTTTTGAACACCGTTTCATGCTCCTCTTATTTTTTTTTTTTATTGTTATTTTTTTATTTTTTTTTATTTTTTTTATTTTTTTTTCCAGTGGGTTTTGTCATACTTTGATATGATTCAGCCTTGGATTTACATGTATTCCCAGTCCCGATTCCCCCTCCCACCTCCCTCTCCACCCGATTCCTCTGGGTCTTCCCAGTGCACCAAGCCGGAGCACTTGTCTCGTGCATCCTACCTGGGCTGGTGGTCTGTTTCACCATAGATAGCATACATGCTGTTCTTTTGAAATATGCCACCCTCACATTCTCCCAGAAAGTTTAAAAGTCTGTTCTGTATTTCTGTGTCTCTTTTTCTGTTCTGCATATAGGGTTATCGTTGTCACCTTTCTAAATTCCATATACATGTGTCAGTATGCTGTAATGTTCTTTATCTTTCTGGCTTACTTCACTCTGTATAATGGGCTCCAGCTTCATCCATCTCATTAGGACTGATTCAAATGAAATCTTTTTAATGGCTGAGTAATATTCCATGGTGTATATGTACCACAGCTTTCTTATCCATTCATCTGCTGACGGGCATCTAGGTTGCTTCCATGTCCTGGCTATTATAAACAGTGCTGCGATGAACATTGGGGTGCACGTGTCTCTTTCAGACGAACCTATGGACAACTTATCTTTGACAAAGGAGGCAAGGATATACAATGGAAAAAAGACAACCTCTTTAACAAGTGGTGCTGGGAAAACTGGTCAACCACTTGTAAAAGAATGAAACTAGAACACTTTCTAAAACCAAACACAAAAATAAACTCAAAATGGATTAAAGATCTAAATGTAAGACCAGAAACTATAAAACTCCTAGAGGAGAAGATAGGCAAAACACTCTCCGACATAAATCAAAGCAAGATCCTCTGTGACCCACCTCCCAGAATATTGCAAATAAAAGCAAAACTAAACAAATGGGACCTAATGAAACTTAAAAGCTTTTGCACTACAAAGGAAACTATAAGTAAGGTGAAAAGACAGCCCTCAGATTGGGAGAAAATAATAGCAAATGAAGAAACAGACAAAGGATTAATCTCAAAAATATACAAGCAAATCCTGCAGCTCAATTCCAGAAAAATAAATGACCCAATAAAAAATGAGCCAAAGAACTAAACAGACATTTCTCCAAAGAAGACAGACTGATGGATAACAAACACATGAAAAGATGCTCAACATCACTCATTATTAGAGAAATGCAAATCAAAACCACAATGTGGTACCATTACATGCCAGTCAGGATGGCTGCTATCCAAAAGTCTACAAGCAATAAATGCTGGAGAGGGAGTGGAGAAAAGGGAACCCTCTTATACTGTTGGTGGGAATGCACACTAGTACAGCCGCTATGGAAAACGGTGTAGAGATTTCTTAAAAAACTGGAAATAGAACTGCCATATGACCCAGCAATTCCACTTCTGGGCATACACACTGAGGAAACCAGATCCTCTTATTTTTCAGACCGTTTCAAACTCCTCATATTTTTTACACCTTTTGAAGCTCTTCATATTTTTCACACCTTTTCAGGCTCTTCATGTTTTTCAACACCGCTTCATGCTCCTCCTATTTTTCAGACCGTTTCATGGTCCTCATATTTTTGACGCCTTTTGAAGCTCTTCATATTTTTCACACCTTTTCAGGCTCTTCATGGTTTTGAACACCGCTTCATGCTCCTCCTATTTTTCAGACCGTTTCATGGTCCTCATATTTTTGACACGTTTTGAAGCTCTTCATATTTTTCAAAACTTTTCAGGCTCTTCATGTTTTTGAACACCACTCCATGCTCCTTCTATTTTTCAGATCGTTTCATGCTCCTCATATTTTTGACACATTTTGAAGCTCTTCATATATTATACACCTTTTCAGGCTCTTCACGTTTTTGAACACCATTTGATGCTCCTCCTATTTTTCAGACCGTTTCATGCTCCTCATATTTTTCACGCCTTTTGAAGCTCTTCATATTATTCACACATTTTCAGGCTTTTCATGTTATTGAACACCTTTTCATGCTCCTCATATTTTTGACACCTTTTGAAGCTCTTCATATTTTTAACACCTTTTCATGCTCTTCATATTTTTCAACACCATTTCATTCTCCTCATATTTTTCAGACATTTTAATGCTCCCCATAATTTTGACACCTTTTGAATCGCTTCATAATTGTCACACCTTTTCAGGCTCTTCATGTTTTTCAAATCCGCTTCATGCTCCTCCTATTTTTCAGACTGTTTCATGCTCCTCATATTTTTGACACCTTTTGAAGCTCTTCATATTTTCACATGTATTCAAGCTCTTCACCTTTTTCAACACCGCTTCATGCTCCTCCTATTTTTCAGACCGTTTCATGTTTCTCATATTTTGACACCTTTTTGAATCTCTTCATATTTTTCACATCTTTTCAGGTTCTTCATATTTTTGAACACCGCTTCATGCTCCTCCCATTTGTCAGACCGTTTCATGCTCCTCGTATATTTGACACCTTTGAAGCTCTTCATATTTTTCACACCTTTTCAGGTTCTTCATGTTTTTGAACACCGCTTCATGCTCCTCCCATTTTTCAGACCGTTTCATGCTCCTCATATATTAGACACCTTTTGAAACTCTTCATATTTTTCACACCTTTTCAGGCTGTTCATGTTTTTCTACACCGCTTCCTGCTCCTCCTATTTTTGATATCTTTTGAAGCTCTTCATATATTTCACACCTTTTCAGGGTTCACATGATTTTGAACACCGTTTCATGCTCCTCATATTTTTCAGACCATTTCATGCTCCTCATATTTTTCACACCTTTTGAAGCCTCTCATATTTTTCATATTTTTGAAGCTCTTCATATTTTTCACACCTTTTCAGGCTCTTCATGTTTTTCAACACCGCTTCATGTTCCTCCTATTTTTCAGACCGTGTCATGCTCCTCATATTTTTCACACCTTTTGAAGCTCTTCATATTTTTCACAACTTTTCAGGCTCTTCATGTTTTTCAACACCGCTTCTTGCTCCTCCAATTTTTCCGCCCGTTTCATGCTCCTCATATTTTAGACACCTTTTGAAGCTCTTCACATTTTTCACACCTTTTCAGGTTCTTCATGGTTTTCAACACCGCTTCATGATCCTCCTATTTTTAAGACCGTTTTATGCTCCTCATATTTTTGACACCTTTTGAAGATCTTCATATTTATCACACGTTTTCATGCTCTTCATGTTTTTCAACACCACTTCATGCTCCTCGTGTTTTGCAGACCGTTTCATGCACCTCATATTTTTGACACCTTTTGAAGCTCTTCATATATTTCACACATTTTCAGGCTATTCATGTTTTTCAACACCACTTCATGCTCCTCCTTTTTTTCAGACCATTTCATGCTCATCACATTTTTGACTCCTTTTGAAGCTCTTCATATTTTTAACATATTTTGAAGCTCTTCATAATTTTCATTCTTTTTCAGGCTCTTCATGTTTTTCAACACCGCTTCATGCTCCTCCTCTTTTTCAGACCTTTTCATGCTCCTCATATTTTTGACAACTTTAGAAGCTCTTCATATTTTTCACACCTTTTCAGGCTCTTCATGTTTTGAACACCAATTCATGCTCCTCCTATTTTTCAGAGAGTTTCATGCTCCTCATGTATTTCACACCTTTTGAAGCTCTTCATATATTTCACAACTTTTCAGGCTCTTCATGTTTTTGAACAACACTTCATGCTCCTCGTGTTTTTCAGAGAATTTCATGCTCCTCATGTATTTCACACCTTTTGAAGCTCTTCATATATTTCACACCTTTTCAGGCTCTTCATGTTTTTCAATACCGCCTCATGCTCCTGCTATTGTTCAGACCATTTCATGCTCCTCATATTTTCACACCTTTTGAAGCTCTTCAAATTTTTCACATTTTTGAAGCTCTTCATATTTTTCACACGTTTTCAGACTCTTCATGTTTTTCACCACCGCTTTATGCTCCTCCTATTTTTCAGACCGTTTCATGCTCCTCGTATTATTGACACATTTTGAAGCTCTTCATATTTTCACGTTTTTGAAGGTCTTCATATTTTTCACACCTTTTCAGGCACTTCATGTTTTTGAACACCTTTCATGCTCCTCCTATTTTTCACACCGTTTCATGCTCCTCATATTTTTGACACCTTTTGAAGCTCTTCGTATTTTTCACACCTTTTGAAGCTCTTCATATATTTCACACCTTTTCAGGCTCTTCATTTTTTCAACACCACTTCATGCTCCTCCTATTTTTCAGACCTTTTCTTGCTCATCTAATTTTTGACACCTTTTGAAGCTCTTCATATTTTTCACACTTTTTGATGCTCTTCATATTTTTCACACCTTTTCAGGTTCTTCATGTTTTTGAACACCGTTTCATGCTCCTCCTATTTTTCAGACCGTTTGATTCTCCTATATTTTTGACACCTTTTGAAGCTCTTCATATTTTTCACAACTTTTGAAGCTCTTCATATATTTCACAGCTTTTCAGGCTCTTCATGTTTTTCAACACCACTTCATGCTCCTCCTATTTTTCAGACAGTTTCATGCTCCTCATGTATTTCACACGTTTTGAAGCTCTTCATATTTTTCACACCTTTTCAGGCTCTTCATGTTTTTGAACACCGTTTCATGCTCCTCCTATTTTTCAGACCGTTTCATGCTCCTCATGTTTTTGACACCTTTTGAAGCTCTTCAGATTTTTCCACACCTTTTGAATCTCTTCATATATTTCACATCTTTTCAGGCTCTTCATGTTTTTCAACACCGCTTCATGATCCTCCTATTTTTCAGACCGTTTCATGCTCCTCATATGTTTGACACCTTTTGAAGCTCTTCATATATTTCACACCTTTTGATCTCTTCATGTTTTGAACACCGTTTCATGCTCCTCCTATTTTTCAGACCGTTTCATACTCCTCATATTTTTGACACCGTTTGAAGCTCTTCATATTTTTCACACCTTTTCATCTCTTCATGTTTTGAACACCGTTTCATGCTCCTCCTATTTTTCAGACCGTTTCATGCTCCTCATAGTTTTGACACCTTTTGAAGCTCTTCATATATTCACACCTTTTCAGGCTATTCACGTTTTTCAACAACACGTCGTGCTCCTCCTATTTTTCAGACCGTTTCATGCTCCTCATGTATTTCACACGTTTTGAAGCGCTTCATATTTTTCACACCTTTTCAGGCTCTTCATGTTTTTGAACACCGTTTCATGCTCCTCCTATTTTTCAGTCCGTTTCATGCTCATCTCATTTTTGACATCTTTTGAAGCTCTTCATATTTTCCACATCTTTTGAAGCTCTTCATATTTTTCACACCTTTTCACGCTCTTCATGTTTTTCAACACCGTTTCATGCTCCTCCTATTTTTCAGACCGTTTCATGCTCCTCATATTTTTGACACCTTTTGAAGCTCTTCATATTTTTCACACCTTTTGAAGCTCTTCATATTTTTCACATTTTTGAAGCTCTTCATATTTTTCACACTTTTTCAGGCTCTTCATGTTTTTCAACACCGCTTCATGCTCCTCCTTTTTTTCAGACCGTTTCATGCTCCTCATATTTTTGACGCCTTTTGAAGCTCTTCATATTTTTCACACTTCTCCATGCTCTTCATTTTTTTGAACACCGTTTCATGCTCCTCCTGTTTTTCAGACCGTTTCATGCTGCTCATATTTTTGATACCTTTTGAAGTTCTTCATATTTTTCACACCTTTTCAGCTCTTCACGTTTTTCAACACCACTTCTTGCTCCTCCTATTTTTCAGGCCGTTTCATGCTCCTTATATTTTTGACCCCTTTTGAAGTTCTTCATATTTTGCACACTTTACAGGCTCTTCATGGTTTTCAACACCACTTCATGCTCCTCCTATTTTTCAGACCGTTTCATGCTCCTCATATATTTGACACGTTTTGAAGCTCTTCAGATTTTTCACACCTTTTCAGGCTCTTCATATTTTTCAACACCGCTTCATGCTCCTCCTATTTTTCAGACCGTTTCATGCTCCTCATCTTTTTGACACGTTTTGAAACTCTTCATATTTATCACACCTTTTCAGGCTCTTCATGTTTTTCAACACCATTTCATGCTCCTCCTTTTTTTCAGACCGTTTTATGCTCCTCATATATTTGACACCTTTTGAAGCTCTTCATAATTTCCACACCTTTTCAGGCTCTTCATGTTTTTCTACACCGCTTCATGCTCCCCCTATATTTCAGACCGTTCATGCCTCTCATATTTTTGAAACCTTTTGAAGCTCTTCATATTTTTCACAGCTTTTCAGGCGCTTCATGTTTTTCAACACCATTTCATGCTCCTCCTTTTTTTCAAACCGTTTTATGCTCCTCATATATTTGACACCTTTTGAAGCTCTTCATAATTTCCACACCTTTTCAGTCTCTTCATGTTTTTGAACACCGTTTCATGCTCCTCTTATTTTTTTTTTATTGTTATTTTTTTATTTTTTTTTATTTTTTTTATTTTTTTTTCCAGTGGGTTTTGTCATACTTTGATATGATTCAGCCTTGGATTTACATGTATTCCCAGTCCCGATTCCCCCTCCCACCTCCCTCTCCACCCGATTCCTCTGGGTCTTCCCAGTGCACCAAGCCGGAGCACTTGTCTCGTGCATCCTACCTGGGCTGGTGGTCTGTTTCACCATAGATAGCATACATGCTGTTCTTTTGAAATATGCCACCCTCACATTCTCCCAGAAAGTTTAAAAGTCTGTTCTGTATTTCTGTGTCTCTTTTTCTGTTCTGCATATAGGGTTATCGTTGTCACCTTTCTAAATTCCATATACATGTGTCAGTATGCTGTAATGTTCTTTATCTTTCTGGCTTACTTCACTCTGTATAATGGGCTCCAGCTTCATCCATCTCATTAGGACTGATTCAAATGAAATCTTTTTAATGGCTGAGTAATATTCCATGGTGTATATGTACCACAGCTTTCTTATCCATTCATCTGCTGACGGGCATCTAGGTTGCTTCCATGTCCTGGCTATTATAAACAGTGCTGCGATGAACATTGGGGTGCACGTGTCTCTTTCAGACGAACCTATGGACAACTTATCTTTGACAAAGGAGGCAAGGATATACAATGGAAAAAAGACAACCTCTTTAACAAGTGGTGCTGGGAAAACTGGTCAACCACTTGTAAAAGAATGAAACTAGAACACTTTCTAAAACCAAACACAAAAATAAACTCAAAATGGATTAAAGATCTAAATGTAAGACCAGAAACTATAAAACTCCTAGAGGAGAAGATAGGCAAAACACTCTCCGACATAAATCAAAGCAAGATCCTCTGTGACCCACCTCCCAGAATATTGCAAATAAAAGCAAAACTAAACAAATGGGACCTAATGAAACTTAAAAGCTTTTGCACTACAAAGGAAACTATAAGTAAGGTGAAAAGACAGCCCTCAGATTGGGAGAAAATAATAGCAAATGAAGAAACAGACAAAGGATTAATCTCAAAAATATACAAGCAAATCCTGCAGCTCAATTCCAGAAAAATAAATGACCCAATAAAAAATGAGCCAAAGAACTAAACAGACATTTCTCCAAAGAAGACAGACTGATGGATAACAAACACATGAAAAGATGCTCAACATCACTCATTATTAGAGAAATGCAAATCAAAACCACAATGTGGTACCATTACATGCCAGTCAGGATGGCTGCTATCCAAAAGTCTACAAGCAATAAATGCTGGAGAGGGAGTGGAGAAAAGGGAACCCTCTTATACTGTTGGTGGGAATGCACACTAGTACAGCCGCTATGGAAAATGGTGTAGAGATTTCTTAAAAAACTGGAAATAGAACTGCCATATGACCCAGCAATTCCACTTCTGGGCATACACACTGAGGAAACCAGATCCTCTTATTTTTCAGACCGTTTCAAACTCCTCATATTTTTTACACCTTTTGAAGCTCTTCATATTTTTCACACCTTTTCAGGCTCTTCATGTTTTTCAACACCGCTTCATGCTCCTCCTATTTTTCAGACCGTTTCATGGTCCTCATATTTTTGACGCCTTTTGAAGCTCTTCATATTTTTCACACCTTTTCAGGCTCTTCATGGTTTTGAACACCGCTTCATGCTCCTCCTATTTTTCAGACCGTTTCATGGTCCTCATATTTTTGACACGTTTTGAAGCTCTTCATATTTTTCAAAACTTTTCAGGCTCTTCATGTTTTTGAACACCACTCCATGCTCCTTCTATTTTTCAGATCGTTTCATGCTCCTCATATTTTTGACACATTTTGAAGCTCTTCATATATTATACACCTTTTCAGGCTCTTCACGTTTTTGAACACCATTTGATGCTCCTCCTATTTTTCAGACCGTTTCATGCTCCTCATATTTTTCACGCCTTTTGAAGCTCTTCATATTATTCACACATTTTCAGGCTTTTCATGTTATTGAACACCTTTTCATGCTCCTCATATTTTTGACACCTTTTGAAGCTCTTCATATTTTTAACACCTTTTCATGCTCTTCATATTTTTCAACACCATTTCATTCTCCTCATATTTTTCAGACATTTTAATGCTCCCCATAATTTTGACACCTTTTGAATCGCTTCATAATTGTCACACCTTTTCAGGCTCTTCATGTTTTTCAAATCCGCTTCATGCTCCTCCTATTTTTCAGACTGTTTCATGCTCCTCATATTTTTGACACCTTTTGAAGCTCTTCATATTTTCACATGTATTCAAGCTCTTCACCTTTTTCAACACCGCTTCATGCTCCTCCTATTTTTCAGACCGTTTCATGTTTCTCATATTTTGACACCTTTTTGAATCTCTTCATATTTTTCACATCTTTTCAGGTTCTTCATATTTTTGAACACCGCTTCATGCTCCTCCCATTTGTCAGACCGTTTCATGCTCCTCGTATATTTGACACCTTTGAAGCTCTTCATATTTTTCACACCTTTTCAGGTTCTTCATGTTTTTGAACACCGCTTCATGCTCCTCCCATTTTTCAGACCGTTTCATGCTCCTCATATATTAGACACCTTTTGAAACTCTTCATATTTTTCACACCTTTTCAGGCTGTTCATGTTTTTCTACACCGCTTCCTGCTCCTCCTATTTTTGATATCTTTTGAAGCTCTTCATATATTTCACACCTTTTCAGGGTTCACATGATTTTGAACACCGTTTCATGCTCCTCATATTTTTCAGACCGTTTCATGCTCCTCATATTTTTCACACCTTTTGAAGCCTCTCATATTTTTCATATTTTTGAAGCTCTTCATATTTTTCACACCTTTTCAGGCTCTTCATGTTTTTCAACACCGCTTCATGTTCCTCCTATTTTTCAGACCGTGTCATGCTCCTCATATTTTTCACACCTTTTGAAGCTCTTCATATTTTTCACAACTTTTCAGGCTCTTCATGTTTTTCAACACCGCTTCTTGCTCCTCCAATTTTTCCGCCCGTTTCATGCTCCTCATATTTTAGACACCTTTTGAAGCTCTTCACATTTTTCACACCTTTTCAGGTTCTTCATGGTTTTCAACACCGCTTCATGATCCTCCTATTTTTAAGACCGTTTTATGCTCCTCATATTTTTGACACCTTTTGAAGATCTTCATATTTATCACACGTTTTCATGCTCTTCATGTTTTTCAACACCACTTCATGCTCCTCGTGTTTTGCAGACCGTTTCATGCACCTCATATTTTTGACACCTTTTGAAGCTCTTCATATATTTCACACATTTTCAGGCTATTCATGTTTTTCAACACCACTTCATGCTCCTCCTTTTTTTCAGACCATTTCATGCTCATCACATTTTTGACTCCTTTTGAAGCTCTTCATATTTTTAACATATTTTGAAGCTCTTCATAATTTTCATTCTTTTTCAGGCTCTTCATGTTTTTCAACACCGCTTCATGCTCCTCCTCTTTTTCAGACCTTTTCATGCTCCTCATATTTTTGACAACTTTAGAAGCTCTTCATATTTTTCACACCTTTTCAGGCTCTTCATGTTTTGAACACCAATTCATGCTCCTCCTATTTTTCAGAGAGTTTCATGCTCCTCATGTATTTCACACCTTTTGAAGCTCTTCATATATTTCACAACTTTTCAGGCTCTTCATGTTTTTGAACAACACTTCATGCTCCTCGTGTTTTTCAGAGAATTTCATGCTCCTCATGTATTTCACACCTTTTGAAGCTCTTCATATATTTCACACCTTTTCAGGCTCTTCATGTTTTTCAATACCGCCTCATGCTCCTGCTATTGTTCAGACCATTTCATGCTCCTCATATTTTCACACCTTTTGAAGCTCTTCAAATTTTTCACATTTTTGAAGCTCTTCATATTTTTCACACGTTTTCAGACTCTTCATGTTTTTCACCACCGCTTTATGCTCCTCCTATTTTTCAGACCGTTTCATGCTCCTCGTATTATTGACACCTTTTGAAGCTCTTCATATTTTCACGTTTTTGAAGGTCTTCATATTTTTCACACCTTTTCAGGCACTTCATGTTTTTGAACACCTTTCATGCTCCTCCTATTTTTCACACCGTTTCATGCTCCTCATATTTTTGACACCTTTTGAAGCTCTTCGTATTTTTCACACCTTTTGAAGCTCTTCATATATTTCACACCTTTTCAGGCTCTTCATTTTTTCAACACCACTTCATGCTCCTCCTATTTTTCAGACCTTTTCTTGCTCATCTAATTTTTGACACCTTTTGAAGCTCTTCATATTTTTCACACTTTTTGATGCTCTTCATATTTTTCACACCTTTTCAGGTTCTTCATGTTTTTGAACACCGTTTCATGCTCCTCCTATTTTTCAGACCGTTTGATTCTCCTATATTTTTGACACCTTTTGAAGCTCTTCATATTTTTCACAACTTTTGAAGCTCTTCATATATTTCACAGCTTTTCAGGCTCTTCATGTTTTTCAACACCACTTCATGCTCCTCCTATTTTTCAGACAGTTTCATGCTCCTCATGTATTTCACACGTTTTGAAGCTCTTCATATTTTTCACACCTTTTCAGGCTCTTCATGTTTTTGAACACCGTTTCATGCTCCTCCTATTTTTCAGACCGTTTCATGCTCCTCATGTTTTTGACACCTTTTGAAGCTCTTCAGATTTTTCCACACCTTTTGAATCTCTTCATATATTTCACATCTTTTCAGGCTCTTCATGTTTTTCAACACCGCTTCATGATCCTCCTATTTTTCAGACCGTTTCATGCTCCTCATATGTTTGACACCTTTTGAAGCTCTTCATATATTTCACACCTTTTGATCTCTTCATGTTTTGAACACCGTTTCATGCTCCTCCTATTTTTCAGACCGTTTCATACTCCTCATATTTTTGACACCGTTTGAAGCTCTTCATATTTTTCACACCTTTTCATCTCTTCATGTTTTGAACACCGTTTCATGCTCCTCCTATTTTTCAGACCGTTTCATGCTCCTCATAGTTTTGACACCTTTTGAAGCTCTTCATATATTCACACCTTTTCAGGCTATTCACGTTTTTCAACAATACGTCGTGCTCCTCCTATTTTTCAGACCGTTTCATGCTCCTCATGTATTTCACACGTTTTGAAGCGCTTCATATTTTTCACACCTTTTCAGGCTCTTCATGTTTTTGAACACCGTTTCATGCTCCTCCTATTTTTCACACCGTTTCATGCTCCTCATGTTTTTGACACCTTTTGAAGCTCTTCATATTTTTCCACACCTTTTGAATCTCTTCATATATTTCACATCTTTTCAGGCTCTTCATGTTTTTCAACACCGCTTCATGGTCCTCCTATTTTTCAGACCGTTTCATCCTCCTCATATGTTTGACACCTTTTGAAGCTCTTCATATATTTCACACCTTTTCATTTCTTCATGTTTTGAACACCGTTTCATGCTCCTCCTATTTTTCAGACCGTTTCATGCTCCTCATATTTTTGACACCGTTTGAAGCTCTTCATATTTTTCACACCTTTTCATCTCTTCATGTTTTGAACACCGTTTCATGCTCCTCCTATTTTTCAGACCGTTTCATGCACCTCATATTTTTGACACGTTTTGAAGCTCTTCATATTTTTCACACCTTTTCAGGCTTTTCATGTTTTGAACACCATTTCATGCTCCTCCTATTATTCAGAGAGTTTCATGCTCCTCATGTATTTCACACGTTTTGAAGCTCTTGATATTTTTCACACCTTTTGAAGCTCTTCATATATTTCACACCTTTTCAGGCTCTTCATGTTTTTTAACAACGTTTCATCCTCCTCCTATTTTTGACACATTTTGAAGCTCTTCATATTTTCACATCTTTTAAGACTCTTCATGTTTTTCAACACCGCTTCATGCTCCTCGTATTTTTCAGACCGTTTCCTGCTCCTCATATATTTGACAAGTTTTGAAGCTCTTCATATTTTTCACACCTTTGCAGGCTGTTCATGTTTTTCAACACCGCTTCATGCTCTTCCTATTTTTAGACCGTTTCATGCTCCTCACATTTTTCACACCTTTTGAAGCTCTTCATTGTTTTCAACACTGCTTCATGATCCTCCTATTTTTCAGACCGTTTCATGCTCTTCATATTTTTGATACATTTTGAAGGTCTTTATATATTTCACACCTTTTCAGGCTCTTCATGTTTTTCACCACCACGTCATGCTCCTCCTATTTTTCTGACCATTTCATGATCCTCATATTTTTGACACCTTTTGAAGCTCTTCATATATTTCAAACCTTTTCAGTCTCTTCATTTTTTTGAACACCACTTAATGCTCCTCCTATTTTTCAGAAGGTTTCATGCTCATCTCTTTTTGACTCCTATTCAAGCTCTTAATATCATTCTTCCCTTTTGAAGCTCTTCATATTTTTCACAAGTTTTCATGCTCTTCATGATTTTCAGCACAGTTTCATGCTCCTCCTATTTTTCAGACCGTTTCATGCTCCTCATATTTTTGACACGTTTTGAACTCATCATATTTTTCACACCTTTTCAGGCTCTTCATGTTTTTCAGCACAGTTTGATGCTCCTCCTATTTTTCAGACCGTTTCATGCTCCTCATATTTTTGACATCTTTTGAAACTCTTCATATATTTCACACCTGTTCAGGCTCTTCATGTTTTTCAACACCACTTCATGCTCCTCTTTTTTTCAGACTGCTTCATGCTCATCTCATTTTTGACACATTTTGAAGCTGTTCATATTATTCATATCTTTTGAAGCTCTTCATATATTTTACACATTTTCAGGCTCTTCATGTTTTGCAACACCGCTTCGTGCTGCTCCTAATTTTCAGATCATTTCATGCTCATCGATTTTTACACCTTTTGCAGGTCTTCATATTTTCACACCTTTTGAAGCTCCTCATATTTTTCACACCGTTTCAGGCTCTTCTTGTGCTTGAACACCGCTTAATGCACCTCTTATTTTTCACAACTTTTGAAGCTCTTCATATTTTTCACACGTTTTCAGGCTCTTCATGTTTTTCAATGCCGCTTCATGCTCCTACTATTTTCAGACCGTTTCAACCTCCTCATGGATTTCACACCTTTTGAAGCTCTTCATACATGTCAACTTTTAGGCTCTTCATCTTTTTAAAACCATTTCATGCTCATCCTATTTTTCACACTGTTTCATGCTCCTCATATATTTGACACCTTTTGAAGCTCTTCATATTTTTCACACATTTTAAGGCTCTTCATGTTTTCCAACACCGCTTCATGCTCCGACTATTTTTCAGACCGTTTCATGTTCATCTCATATTTGCCACGTTTTGAAGCTCTTCATATATTTGACACCTTTTGAAGCTCTTCATATTTTTCACACCTTTTCAGGCTCTTCATGTTTTTCAACACCGCTTCATGCTGCTCATATTTTTCAGACCGTTTCATGCTCCTCATATTTTTGACACCTTTTGAAGCTCTTCATATTTTTCAAACCTTTTCAGGCTCTTCTTGTTTTTCAACACCGCTTCATGCTCCTCCTATTTTTCAGAACGTTTCATGATCCTCATATTTTTGACACCTTTTGAAGCTCTTCATATTTTTCAAACCTTTTCAGGCTCTTCATGTTTTTGAACACCGCTTCATGCATCTCCTATTTTTCAGAACTTTTCATGCTCCTCATATTTTTGACACCTTTTGAAGCTCTTCATATTTTTCACACATTTTAATGCTCTTCATGTTTTTCAACACCGCTTCATGCTCCTCCAATTTTTAAGAAAGTTTCATGCTCCTCATATTTTTAACATCTTTTGAAGCTCTTCATATTTTTCACACCTTTTCATGCTCTTCATCTTTTTCCAAAAAGTTTCATGCTCATCCTATGTTTCATACTGTTTCATGCTCCTAATATTTTTGACACCTTTTGCAGCTCTTTATATTTTTCACACCTTTTCAGGCTCTTCATGTTTTTGACCACCGCATCATGCTCCTCCTATTTTTCAGTCGTTTCATGCCTCTCATATTTTGTACACCTTTTGAAGCTCTTTATGTTTTTCACACCTTTTCATGCTCTTCATCTTTTTCAAAACCGTCTCATGCTCATCCTATTTTAAAGACTGTTTCATGCTCCTCATATTTTTGACACCTTTAGAACCTCTTCATATTTTTCACAACTTTTCAGGATCTTCATGTTTTTCAACACCGCTTCATGCTCCTCCTATATTTCAGACAGTTTCATGCTCCTCATAATTTTGACACCTTTTTAAGCTCTTCATATTTTTCACAACTTTTCAGGCTCTTCATGTTTTTGAACACAGTTTCATGCTCCTCCTATTTTTCAGACCGTTTCATGCTCCTCATATTTTTCACACCTTTTGAAGCTCTCCATATTTTTCACACCTTTTCAGGCTCTTCATGTTTTTGAACACCGCTTCATACTCCTCCTATTTTTCAGGCGGTTTCATGCTCCTCATATTTTTGACACCTTTTGAAGCTGCTCATATATTTCACACATTTTTAGGGTCTTCATGTTTTTCAACACCACTACATTCTCCTGCTATTTTTCAGACCGTTTCAGGCTCATGTAATTTTTGACACATTTTGAAGCTTTTCATATTGTTCACACCTTTTGAAGCTCTTCATATTTTTCACACGTTTTCAGGCTCTTCATGTTTTTCAACACCGCCTCATGCTCCTCCTATTTTTCAGACCGTTTCATGCTCCTCATATTTTTGACACCTTTTGAAGCTCTTCATATTTTTCACACCTTTTCAGGCTCTTCATGTTTTTGAACACCGCTTCATGCTCCTCATCTTTTTCAGACCGTTTCATGCTCCTCATATTTTTCACACCTTTTGAGGCTCTTCGTGTTTTTGATCACCGTTTCATGATCCTCCTATTTTTCAGACCGTTTCATGCTCATCTCATTTTGACACCTTTTGAAGCTTTTCATATTTTTCACAACTTTTCAGGCTCTTCATATTTTTGAACACCGCTTCATGCTCCTCCTATATTTCAGACCATTTCCTGCTCCTCATATTTTTGACACCTTTTGAAGCTCCTCATATTTTTCACACCTTTTCAGGCTCTTCATGTTTTTCAACACCGCTTCATGCTCCTCCTATTTTTCAGATCGTTTCATGCTCCTCATATTTGACTCCTGTTGAAGCTCTTCATATTTTTCACACCTTTTGAAGTTCTTCATATTTTTCACATTTTTGAAGCTCTTCATATTTTCCACACTTTTTCAGACTCTTCATGTTTTTCAACATCGCTTCATGCTCCTCCTATTTTTCAGACCGTTTCCTGCTCCTCATATTTTTGACACCTTTGAAGCTCTTCATATATTTCACAAGTTTTCAGACTTTTCCTTTTTTTCAACACGACTTCATGCTCCTCCTATTTTTCAGACCATTTCATGCTCATCTCTTTTTGACACCTTTTGAAGCTTTCATGTTTTTCACATCTTTTGAAACTCTTCATATTTTTCACACCTTTTCAGTCTCTTCATGTTTTTGAACACCGCTTCATGCTCCTCCTATTTTTCAGACTGTTTCCTGCTCCTCATATTTTTGACACCATTTGAAGCTCTTCATATTTTTCACACCTTTTCAGGCTCTTCAGGTTTTTCAACACCGCTTCATGCACCTCTATTTTTCAGACCGTTTCATGCTCATCTCATTTTTGACACCTTTTGAAGCTTTTCATATTTTTCACAACTTTTCAGGCTCTTCTTGTTTTTGAACAGCACTTCATGCTCCTCCTATTTTTTAGAAAGTTTCATGCTCCTCATGTATTTCACACCTTTTGAAGCTCTTCATATTTTTCACACCTTTTCAGGCTCTTCATGTTTTTGATCACCGCTTCATGCTCCTCCTATTTTTCAGACCGTTTCATGCTCCTCATATTTTGACACCTTTTGAAGCTCTTCATATTTTTCACACCTATTCACGCTCTTCATGTTTTTGAACACCGCTTCATGCTCCTCCTATTTTACAGACCGTTTCCTGCTCCTTATTTTTGAAACCTTTTGAAGCTCCTCATATTTTTCACACCTTTTCAGGCTCTTCATGTTTTTCAACACCGCTTCATGCTCCTCCTATTTTTCAGATCGTTTCCTGCTCCTCATATTTGACACCTGTTGAAGCTCTTCATATTTTTCACACCTTTTCAGTCTCTTCATGTTTTTGAACACTTCTTCATGCTGCTCCCCTTTTTCAAACCGTTTCATGCATCTCATATTTTTGAAACCTTTTGAAGCACTTCATATTTTTCACACCTTTTCAGGCTCTTCATGTTTTTCAACAACACTTCATGCTCCTCCTATTTTTCAGACCGTTTCATGCTCCTCATATTTTTTACAACTTTTGAAGCTCTTCATATTTCTCACAGCTTTTCAGGTTCTTCATGTTTTTCAACACCGCTTCATGCTCCTCCTATTTTTCAGACCGTTTCATACTCATCTCATTTTTGACACCTTTTGAAGCTCTTCATATTTTACCACATCTTTTGAAACTCTTCGTATTTTTCACACGTTTTCATGCTCTTCTTGTTTTTCAACACCCCTTCTTGCTCCTCCTACTTTTCAGACCATTTCATGCTCCTCATATTTTTGACACGTTGTGAAGCTCTTCATATTTTTCACAACTCTTCAGGCTCTTCATGATTTTCAAAGACTCTTCATGCTCCTCCTATTTTTCAGACCCTTTCATGCTCATCTAATTTTTGACATCTTTTGAAGCTCTTCATATTTTTCACAACTTTTGAAGCTCTTCATATTTTTCATATTTTTGAAGCTCTTCATATTTTTCACACCTCTTCAGGCACTTCATGTTTTTGAATATCGTTTGATGCTCCTCCTATTTTTCAGACCGTTTCATGCTCCACATATTTTTGACACCTTTTGAAGCTCTTCATATATTTCACACCTTTTCAGGCTCTTCATGTTTTCCAACACTGCTTCATGCTCCTCATATTTTTCAGACCGTTTCATGCTCATCACATTTTTGTCACCTTTTGAAGCTCTTCATATTTTTCACACCTTTTCAGGCTCTTCATGTTTTTAACAACCACTTCATGCTCCTCCAATTTTTCAGACCGTTTCATGCATATCTCATTTTTGACACCTTTTGCAGCTCTTCATATTTTTCACACCTTTTCAGGCTCTTCATGTTTTTCAACACCACTTCATGCTCCTCCTGTTTTTCAGACCGTTTCTTGCTCCTCATATTTTTGACACTTTTGAAGCTCTGCATATTTTTCACACCTTTTCAGGCTCTTTATGATTTTCAACACCGCTTCATACTCCTCCTATTTTTCAAACCGTTTCATGCTCCTCATATTTTTGACACCTTTTGAAGCTCTTCATATTTTTCACACCTTTTCAGGCTCTTCATGTTTTTGAGCACTTCTTCATTCTCCTCCTATTTTTCAGACCGTTTCCGGCTCCTCATATATTTGATACGTTTTGAAGCTCTTCATATTTTTCACACCTTTTGAATCTCTTCATATTTTTCATATTTTTGAAGCTCTTCATATTTTTCACATGTTTTCAGGCTCTTCATGTTTCTCAACACCACTTCATGCTCCTCCTATCTTTCAGACCCTTTCATGCTAATCTTATTTTTGACACTTTTTGAATCTCATCATATTTTTCACACGTTTTCAGGCTCTTCATATTTTTCAACACCACTTCATGCTCCTCCTATTTTTCAGAACTTTTCATGCTCATCTCATTTTTGACACCTTTCGAAAATCTTCATATTTTTCAAACATTTTGAAGCTCTTCATATTTTCTACAAGTTTTCAGTCTCTTCATGTTTTTGAACACCGCATCATGCTCCTCCTATTTTTCAGAATGTTTCATGCTCTTCATGTATTTCACACCTTTTGAAGCTCTTCATTTTTTTCACACCTTTTGAGGCTCTTCATGTTTTTTCAACACCGTTTCATGCTCCTCCTATTTATCAGACCGTTTAATGTTCCTCATTTATTTCACACCTTTTGAAGCTCTTCATATTTTTCACACCATTTCAGTCTCTTCATGTTTTTGAACACCGCTTCATGCTCCTCCTATTTTTCAGACCGTATCATGCTCCTCATATTTTTCACACCTTTTGAAGCTCTTCATATTTTTCAAAGCTTTTCATGCTCTTCATATTTTTGAACACGACTTCATGCTCCTCCTATATTTCAGACCGTATCATGCTCCTCATATTTTTCACACATTTTGAAGCTCTTCATATTTTTCACACCTTTTCAGTCTCTTCATTTTTTTCAACACTACTTGTTGCTCCTCCTATTTTTTAGACCGTTTCATGCTCATCTGATTTCTGACACTTTTGAAGCTCTTCATATTTTTTACACCTTTTGAAGCTCTTCATATTTTTCACATTTTTGAAGCTCTTCATATTTTTCACACGATTTCAGACACTTCATGGTTTTCAACACTCTTCATGCTCCTGCTATTTATCATACCGTTTCATACTCCTCATATTTTTGACATGTTTTGAGGCTCTTCATATTTTTCACACCTTTTCAGGCTCTTCATGTTTTGAACTACGCTTCATGCTCCTCCTATTTTTTCGACCGTATCATGCTCCTCATATTTTTCACACCTTTTGAAGCTCTTCATATTTTTCTCACCTTTTCAGGCTCTTCATGTTTTTGAACACCACTTCATGCTCCTCCTATTTTTCAGACCGTTTCATGCTTCTCATATATTTGAAACCTTTTGAAGCTCTTCATATTTTTCACACCTTTTCAGGCTCTTCATGTTTTTGAACACCGCTTCATGCATCTCCTATTTTTCAGAACTTTTCATGCTCCTCATATTTTTGACACCTTTTGAAGCTCTTCATATTTTTCACACATTTTAATGCTCTTCATGTTTTTCAACACCGCTTCATGCTCCTCCAATTTTTAAGAAAGTTTCATGCTCCTCATATTTTTAACATCTTTTGAAGCTCTTCATATTTTTCACACCTTTTCATGCTCTTCATCTTTTTCCAAAAAGTTTCATGCTCATCCTATGTTTCATACTGTTTCATGCTCCTAATATTTTTGACACCTTTTGCAGCTCTTTATATTTTTCACACCTTTTCAGGCTCTTCATGTTTTTGACCACCGCATCATGCTCCTCCTATTTTTCAGTCGTTTCATGCCTCTCATATTTTGTACACCTTTTGAAGCTCTTTATGTTTTTCACACCTTTTCATGCTCTTCATCTTTTTCAAAACCGTCTCATGCTCATCCTATTTTAAAGACTGTTTCATGCTCCTCATATTTTTGACACCTTTAGAACCTCTTCATATTTTTCACAACTTTTCAGGATCTTCATGTTTTTCAACACCGCTTCATGCTCCTCCTATATTTCAGACAGTTTCATGCTCCTCATAATTTTGACACCTTTTTAAGCTCTTCATATTTTTCACAACTTTTCAGGCTCTTCATGTTTTTGAACACAGTTTCATGCTCCTCCTATTTTTCAGACCGTTTCATGCTCCTCATATTTTTCACACCTTTTGAAGCTCTCCATATTTTTCACACCTTTTCAGGCTCTTCATATTTTTGAACACCGCTTCATACTCCTCCTATTTTTCAGGCGGTTTCATGCTCCTCATATTTTTGACACCTTTTGAAGCTGCTCATATATTTCACACATTTTTAGGGTCTTCATGTTTTTCAACACCACTACATTCTCCTGCTATTTTTCAGACCGTTTCAGGCTCATGTAATTTTTGACACATTTTGAAGCTTTTCATATTGTTCACACCTTTTGAAGCTCTTCATATTTTTCACACGTTTTCAGGCTCTTCATGTTTTTCAACACCGCCTCATGCTCCTCCTATTTTTCAGACCGTTTCATGCTCCTCATATTTTTGACACCTTTTGAAGCTCTTCATATTTTTCACACCTTTTCAGGCTCTTCATGTTTTTGAACACCGCTTCATGCTCCTCATCTTTTTCAGACCGTTTCATGCTCCTCATATTTTTCACACCTTTTGAGGCTCTTCGTGTTTTTGATCACCGTTTCATGATCCTCCTATTTTTCAGACCGTTTCATGCTCATCTCATTTTGACACCTTTTGAAGCTTTTCATATTTTTCACAACTTTTCAGGCTCTTCATATTTTTGAACACCGCTTCATGCTCCTCCTATATTTCAGACCATTTCCTGCTCCTCATATTTTTGACACCTTTTGAAGCTCCTCATATTTTTCACACCTTTTCAGGCTCTTCATGTTTTTCAACACCGCTTCATGCTCCTCCTATTTTTCAGATCGTTTCATGCTCCTCATATTTGACTCCTGTTGAAGCTCTTCATATTTTTCACACCTTTTGAAGTTCTTCATATTTTTCACATTTTTGAAGCTCTTCATATTTTCCACACTTTTTCAGACTCTTCATGTTTTTCAACATCGCTTCATGCTCCTCCTATTTTTCAGACCGTTTCCTGCTCCTCATATTTTTGACACCTTTGAAGCTCTTCATATATTTCACAAGTTTTCAGACTTTTCCTTTTTTTCAACACGACTTCATGCTCCTCCTATTTTTCAGACCATTTCATGCTCATCTCTTTTTGACACCTTTTGAAGCTTTCATGTTTTTCACATCTTTTGAAACTCTTCATATTTTTCACACCTTTTCAGTCTCTTCATGTTTTTGAACACCGCTTCATGCTCCTCCTATTTTTCAGACTGTTTCCTGCTCCTCATATTTTTGACACCATTTGAAGCTCTTCATATTTTTCACACCTTTTCAGGCTCTTCAGGTTTTTCAACACCGCTTCATGCACCTCTATTTTTCAGACCGTTTCATGCTCATCTCATTTTTGACACCTTTTGAAGCTTTTCCTATTTTTCACAACTTTTCAGGCTCTTCTTGTTTTTGAACAGCACTTCATGCTCCTCCTATTTTTTAGAAAGTTTCATGCTCCTCATGTATTTCACACCTTTTGAAGCTCTTCATATTTTTCACACCTTTTCAGGCTCTTCATGTTTTTGATCACCGCTTCATGCTCCTCCTATTTTTCAGACCGTTTCATGCTCCTCATATTTTGACACCTTTTGAAGCTCTTCATATTTTTCACACCTATTCACGCTCTTCATGTTTTTGAACACCGCTTCATGCTCCTCCTATTTTACAGACCGTTTCCTGCTCCTTATTTTTGACACCTTTTGAAGCTCCTCATATTTTTCACACCTTTTCAGGCTCTTCATGTTTTTCAACACCGCTTCATGCTCCTCCTATTTTTCAGATCGTTTCCTGCTCCTCATATTTGACACCTGTTGAAGCTCTTCATATTTTTCACACCTTTTCAGTCTCTTCATGTTTTTGAACACTTCTTCATGCTGCTCCCCTTTTTCAAACCGTTTCTTGCATCTCATATTTTTGAAACCTTTTGAAGCACTTCATATTTTTCACACCTTTTCAGGCTCTTCATGTTTTTCAACAACACTTCATGCTCCTCCTATTTTTCAGACCGTTTCATGCTCCTCATATTTTTTACAACTTTTGAAGCTCTTCATATTTCTCACAGCTTTTCAGGTTCTTCATGTTTTTCAACACCGCTTCATGCTCCTCCTATTTTTCAGGCCGTTTCATACTCATCTCATTTTTGACACCTTTTGAAGCTCTTCATATTTTACCACATCTTTTGAAACTCTTCGTATTTTTCACACGTTTTCATGCTCTTCTTGTTTTTCAACACCCCTTCTTGCTCCTCCTACTTTTCAGACCATTTCATGCTCCTCATATTTTTGACACGTTGTGAAGCTCTTCATATTTTTCACAACTCTTCAGGCTCTTCATGATTTTCAAAGACTCTTCATGCTCCTCCTATTTTTCAGACCCTTTCATGCTCATCTAATTTTTGACATCTTTTGAAGCTCTTCATATTTTTCACAACTTTTGAAGCTCTTCATATTTTTCATATTTTTGAAGCTCTTCATATTTTTCACACCTTTTCAGGCTCTTCATGTTTTTGAACACCGCTTCATGCTCCTCCTTTTTTTCAGCCCGTTTCATGCTCCTCCTATTTTTCACACCTTTTGAAGCTCTTCATATTTTTCACACCTTTTCAGGCTCTTCATGTTTTTGAACACCGCTTGATGCTCCTCCTATTTTTCAGACCGTTTCATGCTCCTCATGTATTTCACACGTTTTGAAGCTCTTCATATTTTTCACAACTTTTCAGCCTCTTCATGAATTTGAACACCGCTTCATCATCCTCCTATTTTTCAGAATGTTTCATGCTCCTCATATTTTTGACAAGTTTTGAAGCTTTTCATATTTTTCACAACTTTTCAGGCTCTTCATGTTTTTGAACAGAGCTTCATGCTCCTCCTATTTTTCAGACCGTATCATGTTCCTCATGTATTTTACACCTTTTGAAGCTCTTCACATTTTTCACACCTTTTCATGCTCTTCATGCATTTGAACACCTTTTCATGCTCCTCCTATTTTTCAGACCGTTTCATGCTCCTCATGTATTTCACACCTTTTGAAGCTCTTCATATTTTGCATAGCTTTTCAGGCTCTTCATGTTTTTCACAAACACTTCATGCTCGTCCTATTTTTCATGCTCCTCATATTTTTGACAACTTTTGAAGCTCTTCATATTTTTGACACCTTTGAGGCTCCTCATATTTTTCAAAACCACTTCATGCTCCTCCTATTTTTCAGACCGTTTCCTGCTCCTCATATTTTTGACTCCTTTAGAAGCTCTTCATATTTTTCACACTTTTTCAGGCTCTTCATGATTTCCAACACCACTTTATGCTCCTCATTTTTTTCACACCGTTTAATGCTCATCTCATTTTTGACACCTTTTGAAGCTCTTCATATTTTTGACACCTTTAGAAGCTCTTCATATTTTTTACACCTTTTCAGGCTCTTCATATTTTTCAACACCGCTTATTGCTCCTCCTATTTTTCAGACCGTTTCATGTTCATCTCATTTTTGACAACTTTTGAAGCTCTTCATATATTTCACATATTAGGAAGCTCTTCATATTTTACACACCTTTTCAGGCTCTTCATGTTTTTCAACACCGCTTCATGCTCCTCCTATTTTTCAGAATGTTTCATGCTCCTCATATTTTTGACACCTTTAAAGCTCTTCATATTTTTCACACCTTTTCAGACTCTTCATGTTTTCCAACACCGCTTCATGCTCCTCCTATTTTTCAGACCTTTTCATGCTCCTCATATTTTTGACACCTTTAAAGCTCTTCATATTTTTCACACCTTTTCAGACTCTTCATGTTTTCCAACACCGCTTCATGCTCCTCCTATTTTTCAGACCGTTTCATGCTTCTCATATTTTGACACCGTTTGAAGCTCTTCATATTTTTCACAACTTTTCAGGCTCTTCATGTTTTTCAACAACGCTTCATGCTCCTCCTTTTCTCAGACCGTTTGATGCTCCTCATATTTTTGGCACCTTTTGAAGCTCTTCATATTTTTCACATCTTTTCAGGTCTTCATGTTTTTGAACACCATTTCATGCTCCTCCTATTTTTCAGACCGTTTCATGGTCCTCATATTTTTGACACCTTTTGAACCTCTTCATATTTTTCACACCTTTTCAGGCTCTTCATGTTTTTCAACACCGCTTCATGCTCCTCCTATGTTTCAGACCGTTTTATGCTCCTCATATATTTGACACCTTTTGAAGCTCTTCATAATTTTCACACCTTTTCAGGCTCTTCATGTTTTTGAACACCATTTCATGCTCCTCTTATTTTTTTTTTTATTGTTATTTTTTTTAATTTTTTTTTATTATTTTTATTTTTTTTTTCCCAGGCGGTTTTGTCATACTTTGATATGAATCAGCCATGGATTTACATGTATTCCCAATCCCATTCCCCCCTCCCACCTCCCTCTCCACCCGAATCCTCTCCGTCTTCCCAGTGCACCAAGCCGGAGCACTTGTCTCATGCATCCTACCTGGGCTGGTGATCTGTTTCACCATAGATAGCATACATGCTGTTCTTTTGAAATATCCCACCCTCACATTCTCCCACAAAGTTCAAAAGTCTGTTCTGTATTTCTGTGTCTCTTTTTCTGTTCTGCATATAGGGTTATCATTATCACCTTTCTAAATTCCATATACATGTGTCAGTATGCTGTAATGTTCTTTATCTTTCTGGCTTACTTCACTCGGTATAATGGGCTCCAGCTTCATCCATCTCATTAGGACTGATTCAAATGAATTCTTTTTAATGGCTGAGTAATATTCCATGGTGTATATGTACCACAGCTTTCTTATCCATTCATCTGCTGACGGGCATCTAGGTTGCTTCCATGTCCTGGCTATTATAAACAGTGCTGCGATGAACATTGGGGTGCACGTGTCTCTTTCAGATGAACCTATGGACACCTTATCTTTGACAAAGGAGGCAAGGATATACAATGGAAAAAAGACAACCTCTTTAACAAGTGGTGCTGGGAAAATTGGTCAACCACTTGTAAAAGAATGAAAATAGAACACTTTCTAACACCATACACAAAAATAAACTCAAAATGGATTAAAGATCTAAATGTAAGACCAGAAACTATAAAACTCCTAGAGGAGAACATAGGCAAAACACTCTCCGACATAAATCAAAGCAAGATCCTCTGTGACCCACCTCCCAGAATATTGCAAATAAAAGCAAAACTAAACAAATGGGACCTAATGAACCTTAAAAGCTTTTGCACTACAAAGGAAACTATAAGTAAGGTGAAAAGACAGCCCTCAGATTGGGAGAAAATAATAGCAAATGAAGAAACAGACAAAGGATTAATCTCAAAAATATACAAGCAAATCCTGCAGCTCAATTCCAGAAAAATAAATGACCCAATAAAAAATGAGCCAAAGAACTAAACAGACATTTCTCCAAAGAAGACATACAGATGGATAACAAACACATGAAAAGATGCTCAACATCACTCATTATTAGAGAAATGCAAATCAAAACCACAATGAGGTACCATTATATACCAGTCAGGATGGCTGCTATCCAAAAGTCTACAAGCAATAAATGCTGGAGATGGTGTGGAGAAAAGGGAACCCTCTTACACTGTTGGTGGGAATGCACACTAGTACAGCCCCTATGGAAAACAGTGTGGAGATTTCTTAAAAAACTGGAAATAGAACTGCCATATGACCCAGCAATCCCACTTCTGGGCATACACACTGAGGAAACCAGATCCTCTTATTTTTCAGACCGTTTCAAGCTTCTCATATTTTTTACACCTTTTGAAGCTCTTCATATATTTCACACCTTTTCAGGCTCTTCAAGTTTTTCAACACCGCTTCATGCTCCTCCTATTTTTCAGACCGTTTCATGGTCCTCATGTTTTTGACACCTTTTGAAGCTCTTCATATTTTTCACACCTTTTCAGGCTCTTCATATTTTTCAACAATGTTTCATGCTCCTCCTATTTTTCAGACCGTTTAATGCTCCCCATAATTTTGACACCTTTTGAAGCGCTTCATAATTATCACACCTTTTCAGGCTCTTCATGATTTTCAAATCTGCTTCTGCTCCTCCTATTTTTCAGACTGTTTCATGCTCCTCATATTTTTGACACATTTTGAAGCTCTTCATATTTTTCACACCTTTTCAGGCTCTTCATGTTTTTCAACACCGCTTTATTCTCCTCATATTTCTCAGACCGTTTCATGCTCCTCATATTTTTGACACCTTTTGAAGCTCTTCATATTTTTCACACTTTTTCCGGCTCTTCATGATTTTGAACACCGTTTCATGCTCCTCCTATTTTTTAGACCATTTCATGCTCCTGATATTTTGACACCTCTTGATTCTCCTCATATTTTTCACAGCTTTTCAGGCTCTTCATGTTTTTGAACACCGATTCATGCTCCTCATATTTTTCAGACCGTTTCAGGCTCCTCATATTTTTGACATCTTTTGAAGCTCTTCATATTTTTCACACCTTTCCATGCTCCTCATGATTTTCAACACCGTTTCATGCTCCTCCTCTCTTTCAGACCGTTTCAGGCTCCTCATATGTTTCACAACTTTTTCAGGCTCTTCACGTATTTCAACACCACGTCATTCTCCTCCTATTTTTCAGATCGTTTCATGCTCCTCATATTTTTGACAACTTTTGAAGCTCTTCATATTTTTCACAGCTTTCCAGGCTCTTCATATTTTTGAACACCAATTAATGCTCCTCCTATTTTTCAGACCGTTTCTTGCTCCTCATATTTTTGACACCTTTTGAAGCTCTTCATATTTTTCACACCTTTTCAGGCTCTTCATATTTTTCAATGCAACTTCATGCTCCTCCTTTATTTGAGACCGTTTCATGCTCCTCATATTTTTGACACCTTTTGAAGCTCTCCATAGATTTCACACCTTTTCAGGCTCTTCATGTTTTTCTACACCGCTTCTAGCTCCTCCTATTTTTCAGAGGTTTTCATGCTCCTTATATTTTTGTCACCTTTTGAAGCTCTTCATATTTTTCACACCTTTTCAGGCTTTTCATGTTTTTCAACACCGCTTCATTCTCCTACTATTTTTCAGACCGTTTCATGCTCATCATATTTTTGACACAGTTTGAAGCTCTTCCTACTTTTCACACCTTTTGAGGCTCTTCATATTTTTGAAAACAGTTTCTTGCTCCTCATATTTTTCAGACCGTTTCATGGTCCTCATATTTTTGACACCTTTTGAAGCTCTTCATATTTTTTACACTTTTTCAGTGTCTTCATGTATTTCTACACCACTTCATGCTCCTCCTATTTTTCAGACCGTTTCATTCTCCTCATATGTTTCACAACTTTTTCAGGCTCTTCATGTTTCTCAACACCACTTCATGCTCCTCCTATTTTTCAGACCGTTTCATGCTCCTCATATTTTTGACACTTTTGGAAGCTCTTCATATTTTTCACACCTTTCCAGGCTCTTCATGTTTTTGAACACCGTTTCATGATCCTCCTATTTTTCAGACCGTTTCATGCTCCTCATATTTTTCACACCTTTTGAAGCTCTTCATATTTATCACACCTTTTCAGGCTCTCCATATTTTTGAACACCGCTTCATGCTCCTCCTATTTTTCAGACCGTTTCTTGCTCCTCATATTTTTGACACCTTTTGAAGCTCTTCACATTTTTCACACCTTTTGAGGGTCTTCATGTTTTTGAACACCGTTTCATGATCCTCCTATTTTTCAAACCGTTTCATGCTCCTCATATTTTTGACACCTTTTGAAGCTCTCTATATTTTTCACACCTTTTCAGGCTCTTCATATTTTTAAACACCGCTTCATGCTCCTCCTATTTTTCAGACCGTTTCATGCTCCTCATGTTTTTGACACCTTTTGAAGCTCTACATATTTTTCACAACTTTTCAGGCTTTTCATGTTTTTCAACACCGCTTCATGCTCCTCCTATTTTTCAAACCATTTCATGCTCCTCATATGTTTCACACCTGTTGAAGCTCTTCATGTTTTTTAACACCTTTTCACACTCCTCCTATATTTCAGACCGTTTCAAGCTCTTCATATTTTTCACACCTTTTCAGGCTCTTCATGTTTTGAACATCGTTTCTTGCACCTCCAATTTTTCAGAACGTTTAATGCTGCTCATATATTTGACACTTTTGAAGCTCTTCATCATTTCACAACTTTTCAGGTTCTTCATATTTTCAACACCACTTCATGCTCCTGCTATATTTCTGACCGTGTCATGCTCCTCATATTTTTGACACCTTTTGAAGATCTTCATATTTTTCACACCTTTTCAGGCTCTTCAGGTTTTTCTACACCGCTTCATGCTCCTCCTATTTTTGACACCTTTTGGAGCTCTTCATATATTTCACACATTTTCAGGCTTTTCATGTTTTTGAACACCGTTTCATACTCCTAATATTTTTGACAGCTTTTGAAGTTCTTCATATTTTTCACACCTTTTCAGGCTCTTCACGATTTGAAAAGCGTTTCATGCTCCTCCTATTTTTCAGACCGTTTCATGCTCCTCATATTTTTGAAACCTTTTGAAGTGCTTCATATTTTTCACATCTTTTAAGGCTCTTCATGTTTTTCAAAGCGGCTTCATGCTGCTCCTATTTTTCGGACTGTTTCATGCGCCTCATATTTTTGACACCTTTTGAAGCTCTTCATTTTTTTAACACCATTTCAGGCTCTTCATGTTTTTGAACACTGTTTCCTGCTCCTCCTATTTTTCAGACTGTTCATGCTCCTCATATTTTTGACACCTTTTGAAGCTCTTCATATTTTTCACACCTTTTCAGGTTCTTCATGTTTTTCAACACCGCTTCTTGTTCCTCCTATTTTTCAGACAGTTTCATGCTCCTCACATTTTTGACACCTTTTGAAACTCTTCATATATTTCACAACTTTTCAGGCTTTTCATGTTTTTGAACACTGTTTCATGCTCCTCATATTTTTGACACCTTTTGAAGCTCTTCATATTTTTCACACCTTTTCAGGCACTTCATATTTTTGAAGACCGTTTCATGCTCCTCATATTTTTGATACCTTTTGAAGCTCTTCATGTTTTTCACACCTTTTCAGGCTATTTCTGTTTTTCAATACCAAATCATGCTCCTCCTATTTTTCAGACCGTTTCATGCTCCTCATATTTTTGACACTTTTGGAAGCTCTTCATATTTTTCACACCTTTCCAGGCTCTTCATGTTTTTGAACACCGTTTCATGATCCTCCTATTTTTCAGACCGTTTCATGCTCCTCATATTTTTGACACCTTTTGAAGCTCTCTATATTTTTCACACCTTTTCAGGCTCTTCATATTTTTAAACACCGCTTCATGCTCCTCCTATTTTTCAGACCGTTTCATGCTCCTCATGTTTTTGACACCTTTTGAAGCTCTACATATTTTTCACAACTTTTCAGGCTTTTCATGTTTTTCAACACCGCTTCATGCTCCTCCTATTTTTCAAACCATTTCATGCTCCTCATATGTTTCACACCTGTTGAAGCTCTTCATGTTTTTTAACACCTTTTCACACTCCTCCTATATTTCAGACCGTTTCAAGCTCTTCATATTTTTCACACCTTTTCAGGCTCTTCATGTTTTACAACACGGCTTCATGCTCCTCCTGTTTTTCAAACCGTTTCATGCTCCTCATATTTTTGGTACGTTTTGAAGCCCTTCATATTTTTCACACCTTTTCAGGCTCTTCATGTTTTGAACATCGTTTCTTGCACCTCCAATTTTTCAGAACGTTTAATGCTGCTCATATATTTGACACTTTTGAAGCTCTTCATCATTTCACAACTTTTCAGGTTCTTCATATTTTCAACACCACTTCATGCTCCTGCTATATTTCTGACCGTGTCATGCTCCTCATATTTTTGACACCTTTTGAAGATCTTCATATTTTTCACACCTTTTCAGGCTCTTCAGGTTTTTCTACACCGCTTCATGCTCCTCCTATTTTTGACACCTTTTGGAGCTCTTCATATATTTCACACATTTTCAGGCTTTTCATGTTTTTGAACACCGTTTCATACTCCTAATATTTTTGACAGCTTTTGAAGTTCTTCATATTTTTCACACCTTTTCAGGCTCTTCACGATTTGAAAAGCGTTTCATGCTCCTCCTATTTTTCAGACCGTTTCATGCTCCTCATATTTTTGAAACCTTTTGAAGTGCTTCATATTTTTCACATCTTTTAAGGCTCTTCATGTTTTTCAAAGCGGCTTCATGCTGCTCCTATTTTTCGGACTGTTTCATGCGCCTCATATTTTTGACACCTTTTGAAGCTCTTCATTTTTTTAACACCATTTCAGGCTCTTCATGTTTTTGAACACTGTTTCCTGCTCCTCCTATTTTTCAGACTGTTCATGCTCCTCATATTTTTGACACCTTTTGAAGCTCTTCATATTTTTCACACCTTTTCAGGTTCTTCATGTTTTTCAACACCGCTTCATGTTCCTCCTATTTTTCAGACAGTTTCATGCTCCTCACATTTTTGACACCTTTTGAAACTCTTCATATATTTCACAACTTTTCAGGCTTTTCATGTTTTTGAACACTGTTTCATGCTCCTCATATTTTTGACACCTTTTGATGCTCTTCGTAATTTTCACACATTTTCAATCTCTTCATGTTTTTCAACACAGTTTCATGCTTACATTTTTTTTCAGACTGTTTCATGTTCCTCATATTTTTGACACCTTTTGAAGCTCTTCTTATTTTTCACACCTTTTCAGGTTCTTCACGTTTTTAAACAACGCTTCATGCTCCTCCTATTTTTCAGAACGTTTCATGTTCCTCATATTTTTGACATCTTTTGAAGCTCTTCATATTTTTAACACCTTTCATTCTCTTCATGTTTTTCCACAGAGCTTCATGCTCCTCCTCTTTTACAGACCGTTTCATCCTCCTCATATTTTTGACACCTTTTCAAGCTCTTCATATTTTTCACACCTTTTCATTCTCTTCATGTTTTTCAGCACAGCTTCATGCTCGTACTATTTTTGAGACCATTTCATGCTCCTCATATTTTTGAAACCTTCTGAAGCTCATCATATTTTTCACAGGTTTTCATGCTCTTCATCTTTTTCAAAACAGTTTCATTCTCATACTATTTTTCAGACAGTTTCATGCTCCTCAAATTTTTGACACAATTTGAAGCTCTTCATATTTTTTCACACCTTTTCAGGCTCTTCATGATTTTCAACACCACTTCATGCTCCTACTATTTTTCAGACCGTTTCATGCTCCTCATATTTTTGACACCTTCTGAAGATCTTCATATTTTTCACACCTTTCCAAGTCTTCATGTTTTTGAACACCATTTCATGCTCCTCCTATTTTTCAGACCGTTTCATGCTCCTCATGTTTTTGAGACGTTTTGAAGCTCTGCATATTTTTCATACCTTTCAGGCTCTTCATGTTTTTGAACACCGTTACATGCTCCTCCTATATTTCATACCATTTCATGCTCGTCATAATTTTGACACCTTTTGAAGCTCTTCATATTTTTCACACCTTTTCAGGCTCTTTATGTTTTTCAAAGCCGTTTTATGCTCCTCCTATTTTTCAGACCGTTTCATTCTCCTCATATCTTTGACAACTTTTGAAACTCTTCACATTTTTCACACGATTTCAGGCTCTTCAAGTTTTTGAACACGGCTTCATGCTCCTCCTAATTTTCAGACCTTTTCTTGCTCCTCATATTTTTGACACCTTTTGAAGCTCTTCATATTTTTCACACCTTTTCAGGCTCGTCATGTTTTTGAACACCTTTTCATGCTCCTCATCTTTTTGAAACCTTTAGAAGCTCTTCATATTTTTCACACCTTTTCAGGCTCTTCATGTTTTTCAACACCGCTTCATGCTACTCCTATTTTTCAGACCGTTTCATGCTCCTAATATTTTTGACACCTTTTGAAGCTCTTCATATATTTCACACCTTCAGGCTCTTCCTGTTTTTCAACACCACTTCATGGTCCTCCTATTTTTCAGACCGTGTCATGCTCGTCATATTTTTGATAATTTTGAAGCTCTTCATATTTTTCACACCTTTTCAGGCTCTTCATGTTTTTCAACAACGCTTCATGCTCCTCCTATTTTTCAGACTGTTTAATGCTCCTCATATTTTTGACACCTTTTGAAGGTCTTCATATATTTCACACCTTTTCATGCTCTTCCTGAATTTCAGGACAGCTTAATGCTCCTCCTATTTATCAGACCGTTTCATGCTCCTCATATGTTTGCCACCTTTTCAAGCTCTTCATATATTTCAAACCTTTTCAGGCTCTTCATGTTTTTGAACACCGTTTCATGTTCCTCATATTTTTGACACCTTTTGAAGCTCTTCATATTTTTCACACCTTTTCAGGCTCTTCATGTTTTCAACACCGTTTCATGCTCCTCCTATTTTTAGACCGTATCATGCTCCTCATATCTTGACACCTTTTGAAGCTCTTCATATTATTCATACCTTTTCAGGCACTTCATGTTTTTGAACACCGCTTCAGGTTCCTTCTATTTTCTGACTGTTTCATGCTGCTCATGTTTTTGAGACGTTTTGAAGCTCTGCATTTTTTTCACACCTTTTCAGGCTCTTTATGTTTTTCAATGCCGTATCATGCTCCTCCTATTTTTCATACCGTTTCATGCTCCTCATATCTTTGACACCTTTTGAAGCTCTTCATATTTTTCACAACTTTTCAGGCTCTTCATGTTTTTGAACACAGATTCATGCTCCGCATATTTTTCACACCTTTTCATGCTCTTAATATTTTTCACACCTTTTCAGGCTCTTCATGTTTTTCAACAACGCTTCATGCTCCTCCTATTTTTCAGACCGTTTAATGCTCCTCATATTTTTGCCACCTTTTCAAGCTCTTCATATTTTTCAAACCTTTTCAGGCTCTTCATGTTTTTGAACACGGTCTCTTGCTCCTCCTATTTATCAGACCGTTTCATGCTCCTCATATTTTTGACAGCTTTTGTAGCTCTTCATATACTTCACTCCTTTTCAGGCTTTTCATGTTTTTGAACACTGCTTCATGCTCCTCCTATTTTTCAGACCATTTCATGCTCCTCGTATTTTTCACACCTTTTAAAGCTCTTCATATTTTTCACAGCTTTTCAGGCCCTTCATGTTTTTGAACACCGTTTCATGCTCCTCCTATTTTTCAGACCATTTCATTCTCCTCATATTTTTGACACCTTTTGAAGCTCTTCATATTTTCACAACTTTTCATGCTCTTCATGTTTCTCAACACCACTTCATTCTACTCCTATATTTCAGACCATGTCATGCTCCTCATATTTTTGACACCTTTTGAAGGTCTTCATATATTTTGCACCTTTACACGCTCTTCATGTTTTTCAAAACCGCTCCTTGCTCCTCCTCTTTTTCAGACCGTTTCATGCTCCTCTTATTTTTGACACCTTTGAAGCTCTTCATATATTTCACACATTTTCAGGCTATACATGTTTTTCAACATCGCATCATGCTGCTCCTATATTTCATACCGTTTCATGCTTCTCATATTTTTCACACATTTTGAAGCTTTTCATATTTTTCACAGCTTTTCAGGCTCTTCATGTTTTTCAACACCGCTTCATGCTACTCCTATTTTTCAGACCGTTTCATGCTCCTCATATTTTTGACACCTTTTGAAGCTCTTCATATATTTCACACCTTCAGGCTCTTCCTGTTTTTCAACACTGCTTCATGGTCCTCCTATTTTTCAGACCGTGTCATGCTCCTCATACTTTTGATAATTTTGAAGCTCTTCATATTTTTCACTCCTTTTCAGGCTCTTCATGTTTTTCAACAACGCTTCATGCTCCTCCTATTTTTCAGACCGTTTAATGCTCCTCATATTTTTGACACCTTTTGAAGGTCTTCATATATTTCACACCTTTTCATGCTCTTCCTGTATTTCAACACAGCTTAATGCTCCTCCTATTTTTCAGACCGTTTCATGCTCCTCATATGTTTGCCACCTTTTCAAGCTCTTCATATTTTTCAAACCTTTTCAGGCTCTTCATGTTTTTGAACACGGTCTCTTGCTCCTCCTATTTTTCAGACCGTTTCATGCTCCTCATATATTTGACACCCTTTGAATCTCTTCATATTTTTCACACCTTTTCAGGCTCTTCATGGTTTTGAACACCATTTCATGCTCCTCCTATTTTTCAGACCGTTTCATGCTCCTCATATTTTTGACACCTTTTGAAGCTCTTCGTATTTTTCACACCTTTTAAGGCTCTTCATGTATTTGAACACCGTTTCATGTTCCTCATATTTTTGACACCTTTTGAAGCTCTTCATATTTTTCACACCTTTTCAGGCTCTTCATGTTTTCAACACCGTTTCATGCTCCTCCTATTTTTAGACCGTATCATGCTCCTCATATCTTGACACCTTTTGAAGCTCTTCATATTATTCATACCTTTTCAGGCTCTTCATGTTTTTGAACACCGCTTCAGGTTCCTTCTATTTTCTGACTGTTTCATGCTGCTCATGTTTTTGAGACGTTTTGAAGCTCTGCATATTTTTCACACCTTTTCAGGCTCTTTATGTTTTTCAATGCCGTATCATGCTCCTCCTATTTTTCATACCGTTTCATGCTCCTCATATCTTTGACACCTTTTGAAGCTCTTCATATTTTTCACAACTTTTCAGGCTCTTCATGTTTTTGAACACAGATTCATGCTCCGCATATTTTTCACACCTTTTCATGCTCTTAATATTTTTCACACCTTTTCAGGCTCTTCATGTTTTTCAACAACGCTTCATGCTCCTCCTATTTTTCAGACCATTTAATGCTCCTCATATTTTTGCCACCTTTTCAAGCTCTTCATATTTTTCAAACCTTTTCAGGCTCTTCATGTTTTTGAACACGGTCTCTTGCTCCTCCTATTTATCAGACCGTTTCATGCTCCTCATATTTTTGACACCCTTTGAATCTCTTCATGTTTTTCACACCTTTTCAGGCTCTTCATGGTTTTGAACACCATTTCATGCTCCTCCTATTTTTCAGACAGTTTCATGCTCCTCATATATTTGACACCTTTTGAAGTTCTTCGTATTTTTCACACCTTTTCAGGCTCTTCATGTTTTCAACACCGTTTCATGCTCCTCCTATTTTTAGACCGTATCATGCTCCTCATATTTTGACACCTTTTGAAGCTCTTCATATTATTCACACCTTTTCAGGCTCTTCATGTTTTTGAACACCGCTTCAGGTTCCTTCTATTTTCTGACTGTTTCATGCTGCTCTTGTTTTTGAGACGTTTTGAAGCTCTTCATATTTTTCACACCTTTTCAGGATTTTCATGTTTTTGAACACAGTTTCATTCTCCTCATATTTTTCACACATTTTCTTGCTCTTCATATTTTTCACCCCTTTTCAGGCTCTTCATGTTTTTGAACACCGTTTCATGCTCCTCCTATTTTTCAGACCGTTTCATGCTCCTCATGTTTTTGAGACGTTTTGAAGCTCTGCATATTTTTCATACCTTTCAGGCTCTTCATGTTTTTGAACACCGTTACATGCTCCTCCTATTTTTCATACCATATAATGCTCGTCATATTTTTGACACCTTTTGAAGCTCTTCACATTTTTCACACCATTTCAGGCTCTTCAAGTTTTTGAACACGGCTTCATTCTCCTCCTAATTTTCAGACCGTTTCTTGCTCCTCATATTTTTGACACCTTTTGAAGCTCTTCATATTTTTCACACCTTTTCAGGCTCTTCATGTTTCTCAACACCGTTTCATGTTCCTCCTATTTTTCAGACCGTTTCATGCTCCTCATATTTTTGACAGCTTTTGAAGCTGTTCATATATTTCACACCTTTTCACGCTTTTCATGTTTTTGAACACCGCTTCATGCTCCTCCTATTTTTCAGACCATTTCATGCTCCTCGTATTTTTCACACCTTTTGAAGCTCTTTATATTTTTCAAAGCTTTTCAGGCACTTCATGTTTTTGAACACCGTTTCATGCTCCTCCTATTTTTCAGACCGTTTCATTCTCCTCATATTTTTGACACCTTTTGAAGCTCTTCATATTTTCACACCTTTTCAGGCTCTTCATGTTTTTGAACACCGTTTCATGTTCCTCATATTTTTGACATCCTTTGAATCTCTTCATATTTTTCACACCTTTTCAGGCTCTTCATGTTTTTGAACACCGTTTCATGTTCCTCATATTTTTGACACCCTTTGAATCTTTTCATATTTTTCACACCTTTTCAGGCTCTTCATGTTTTTGAACACCGTTACATGCTCCTCCTATTTTTCATACCATATAATGCTCGTCATATTTTTGACACCTTTTGAAGCTCTTCACATTTTTCACACCATTTCAGGCTCTTCAAGTTTTTGAACACGGCTTCATTCTCCTCCTAATTTTCAGACCGTTTCTTGCTCCTCATATTTTTGACACCTTTTGAAGCTCTTCATATTTTTCACACCTTTTCAGGCTCTTCATGTTTCTCAACACCGTTTCATGTTCCTCCTATTTTTCAGACCGTTTCATGCTCCTCATATTTTTGACAGCTTTTGAAGCTGTTCATATATTTCACACCTTTTCACGCTTTTCATGTTTTTGAACACCGCTTCATGCTCCTCCTATTTTTCAGACCATTTCATGCTCCTCGTATTTTTCACACCTTTTGAAGCTCTTTATATTTTTCAAAGCTTTTCAGGCACTTCATGTTTTTGAACACCGTTTCATGCTCCTCCTATTTTTCAGACCGTTTCATTCTCCTCATATTTTTGACACCTTTTGAAGCTCTTCATATTTTCACACCTTTTCAGGCTCTTCATGTTTCTCAACACCACTTCATTCTACTCCTATATTTCAGCCCGTTTCATGCTCCTCATATTTTTGACACCTTTTGAAGCTCTTCATATATTTCGCACCTTTACACGCTCTTCATGTTTTTCAAAACCACTTCTTGCTCCTCCTCTTTTTCAGACCGTTTCATGCTCCTCAAATTTTTAACACCATTTGAAGCTCTTCATATTTTTTCACACCTTTTCAGGCACGTCATATTTTTCAACACGGCTTCATGCTCCTCCTATTTTTCAGACCGTTTCATGCTCCTCTTATTTTTGACACCTTTGAAGCTCTTCATATATTTCACACATTTTCAGGCTATGCATGTTTTTCAACATCGCATCATGCTGCTCCTATTTTTCATAACGTTTCATGCTCCTCATATTTTTCACACATTTTGAAGCTTTTCATATTTTTCACAGCTTTTCATGTTCTTCATATTTTTCAACACCACTTCATGCTACTCCTATTTTTCAGACCGTTTCATGCTCCTCATATTTTTGACACCTTTTGAAGCTCTTCGTATTTTTCAGACCTTTTCAGGCTCTTCATGTTTTTGAACACCGTTTCATGTTCTTCATATTTTTGACACCCTTTGAATCTCTTCATATTTTTCACACCTTTTCAGGCTCTTCATGTTTTTGAACACCGTTTCATGTTCCTCATATTTTTGACACCCTTTGAATCTCTTCATATTTTTCACACCTTTTCAGGATCTTCATGGTTTTGAACACCATTTCATGCTCCTCCTATTTTTCAGACCGTTTCATGCTCCTCATATTTTTGACACCTTTTGAAGCTCTTCGTATTTTTCACACCTTTTCAGGCTCTTCATGTTTTTGAACACCACATCATGTTCCTCATATTTTTGACACCTTTTGAAGCTCTTCATTTTTTTCACACCTTTACAGGCTCTTCATGTTTTTGAACACTGCTTCAGGTTCCTTCTATATTCTGACTGTTTCATGCTGCTCATGTTTTGAGACGTTTTGAAGCTCTTCATATTTTTCACACCTTTTCAGGATTTTCATGTTTTTGAACACAGTTTCATTCTCCTCATATTTTTCACACATTTTCATGCTCTTCATATTTTTCACACCTTTTCAGGCTCTTCATGTTTTTGAACACCGTTTCATGCTCCTCCTATTTTTCAGACCGTTTCATGCTCCTCATGTTTTTGAGACGTTTTGAAGCTCTGCATATTTTTCATACCTTTCAGGCTCTTCATGATTTTGAACACCGTTACATGCTCCTCCTATTTTTCATACCATTTAATGCTCGTCATATTTTTGACACCTTTTGAAGCTCTTCATATTTTTCACACCTTTTCAGGCTCTTTATGTTTTTCAATGCCGTATCATACTCCTCCTATTTTTTAGACCGTTTCATGCTCCTCATATCTTTGACACCTTTTGAAGCTCTTTATATTTTTCACACAATTTCAGGCTCTTCAAGTTGTTGAACACGGATTCATGCTCCTCCTAATTTTCAGACCGTTTCATGTTCCTCATATTTTTGACACCCTTTGAATCTCTTCATATTTTTAACACCTTTTCAGGCTCTTCATGGTTTTGAACACCGTTTCATGCTTCTCCTATTTTTCAGACCGTTTCATGATCCTCATATTTTTGACAGCTTTTGAAGCTCTTCATATATTTCACACCTTTTCACGCTTTTCATGTTTTTGAACACCGCTTCATGCTCCTCCTATTTTTCAGACCATTTCATGCTCCTCGTATTTTTCACACCTTTTGAAGCTCTTCATATTTTTCACAGCTTTTCAGGCCCTTCATGTTTTTGAACACCGTTTCATGCTCCTCCTATTTTTCAGACCGTTTCATTCTCCTCATATTTTTGACACCTTTTGAAGCTCTTCATATTTTCACACCTTTTCAGGCTCTTCATGTTTCTCAACACCACTTCATTCTACTCCTATATTTCAGACCGTTTCATGCTCCTCATATTTTTGACACCTTTTGACGCTCTTCATATATTTCGCACCTTTACACGCTCTTCATTTTTTTCAAAACCACTTCTTGCTCCTCCTCTTTTTCAGACCGTTTCATGCTCCTCTTATTTTTGACACCTTTGAAGCTCTTCGTATTTTTCACACCTTTTCAGGCTCTTCATGTTTTTGAACACCATTTCATGTTCCTCATATTTTTGACACCTTTTGAAGCTCTTCATATTTTTCACACGTTTTCAGGCTCTTCATGTTTTCAACCCCGTTTCATGCTCCTCCTATTTTTATACCGTATCATGCTCCTCATATTTTGACACCTTTTGAAGCTCTTCATATTATTCACACCTTTTCAGGCTCTTCATGTTTTTAAACACCGCTTCAGGTTCCTTCTAATTTCTGACTGTTTCATGCTGCTCATGTTTTTGAGACGTTTTGAAGCTCTTCATATTTTTCACACCTTTTCAGGATTTCCATGTTTTTGAACATAGTTTCATTCTCCTCATATTTTTCACACATTTTCTTGCTCTTCATATTTTTCACACCTTTTCAGGCTCTTCATGTTTTTGAACACCGTTTCATGCTCCTCCTATTTTTCAGACCGTTTTTGGTCCTCATGTTTTTGAGACGTTTTGAAGCTCTGCATATTTTTCATACCTTTCAGGCTCTTCATGTTTTTGAACACCGTTACATGCTCCTCCTATTTTTCATACCATTTAATGCTCGTCATATTTTTGACAACTTTGAAGCTCTTCATATTTTTCACACCTTTTCAGGCTCTTTATGTTTTTCAATGCCGTATCATGCTCCTCCTATTTTTCTGACCGTTTCATGCTCCTCATATCTTTGACACCTTTTGAAGCTCTTTACATTTTTCACACCATTTCAGGCTCTCCAAGTTGTTGAACACGGCTTCATGCTCCTCCTAATTTTCAGACCGTTTCTTACTCCTCATATTTTTGACACCTTTTGAAGCTCTTCATATTTTTCACACCTTTTCATTCTCTTCATGTTTTGGAACACCGTTTCATGTTCCTCCTATTTTTCAGACAGTTTCATGCTCCTCATATTTTTGACCCCTTTTGAAGCTCTTCATATTTTTCACAACTTTTCACGCTCTTCATGTTTTTGAACACAGTTTCTTGCTCCGCATATTTTTCACATCTTTTCATGCTCTTAATATTTTTCACACTTTTTCAGGCTCTTCATGTTTTTCAACACCGCTTTATGCTCCTCCTTTTTTTCAGACCGCTTCATGCTCTTAATATTTTAGACCCCTTTTGAAGCTCTTCATATTTTCCACACTTTTTCAGGCTCTTCATGTTTTTCAACAGCGCTTCATGCTCCTCCTTTTTTTCAGACCGCATCATGCTCTTAATATTTTTGACCCCTTTTGAAGCTCTTCATATTTTTCACAACTTTTCAGGCTCTTCATATTTTTGAACACAGTTTCATGCTCCTCATATTTTTCACACCTTTTCATGATCTTCATATTTTTCACATCTTTTCATGCTCTTCATGTTTCCCAACACCGTTTCATGCTCCACCTATTTTTCAGACCTTTTCATGCTCCTCATATTTTTGACACCTTTTGAAGCTCTTCATATATTTCACACCTTTTCAGGCTCTTCAGGTTTTTCAACACTGCTTCATGCTCCTCCTATTTTTTAGAATGTTTCATGCTCCTCATATTTTTGACACGTTTTGAAACTCTTCATATTTTTCACACCTTTTCAGGCTTTTCATGTTTTTGAACACCGCTTCATGCTCCTCCTATTTTCAGACCGTTTCATGCTCCTCATGTTTTTGAGATGTTTTGAAGCTCTGCATATTTTTCATACCTTTTCAGGCTCTTCATGTTTTTGAACACCGTTACATGCTCCTCCTATTTTTCATACCACATAATGCTCGTCATATTTTTGACACCTTTTGAAGCTCTTCACATTTTTCACACCATTTCAGGCTCTTCAAGTTTTTGAACACGGCTTCATTCTCCTCCTAATTTTCAGACCGTTTCTTGCTCCTCATATTTTTGACACCTTTTGAAGCTCTTCATATTTTTCACACCTTTTCAGGCTCTTCATGTTTTGGAACACCATTTCATGTTCCTCCTAATTTTCAGACCGTTTCATGCTCCTCATATTTTTGACCCCTTTTGAAGCTCTTCATGTTTTTCAGAACTTTTCAGGCTCTTCATGTTTTTGAACACAGTTTCATGCTCCGCATATTTTTCACACCTTTTCATGCTCTTCATATTTTTCACACCTTTTCAGGCTCTTCATGTTTCTCAACACCGTTTCATGCTTCTCCTATTTTTCAGACCGTTTCATGCTCCTCATATTTTTGACAGCTTTTGAAGCTCTTCATATATTTCACACCTTTTCACGCTTTTCATGTTTTTGAACACCGCTTCATGCTCCTCCTATTTTTCACACCATTTCATGCTCCTCGTATTTTTCACACCTTTTGAAGCTCTTCATATTTTTCACAGCTTTTCAGGCCCTTCATGTTTTTGAACACCGTTTCATGCTCCTCCTATTTTTCAGACCGTTTCATTCACCTCATATTTTTGACACCTTTTGAAGCTCTTCATATTTTCACATCTTTTTAGGCTCTTCATGTTTCTCAACACCACTTCATTCTACTCCTATATTTCAGACCGTTTCATGCTCCTCATATTTTTGACACCTTTTGAAGCTCTTCATATATTTCGCACCTTTACACGCTCTTCATGTTTTTCAAAACCACTTCTTGCTCCTCCTCTTTTTCAGACCGTTTCATGCTCCTCAAATTTTTAACACCATTTGAAGCTCTTCATATTTTTTCACACCTTTTCAGGCTCGTCATATTTTTCAACACGGCTTCATGCTCCTCCTATTTTTCAGACCGTTTCATGCTCCTCTTATTTTTGACACCTTTGAAGCTCTTCATATATTTCACACATTTTCAGGCTATACATGTTTTTCAACATCGCATCATGCTGCTCCTATTTTTCATACCGTTTCATGCTCCTCATATTTTTCACACATTTTGAAGCTTTTCATATTTTTCACAGCTTTTCAGGCTCTTCATGTTTTTCAACACCACTTCATGCTCCTCCTATTTATCAGACCGTTTCATGCTCCTCATATTTTTGACACCCTTTGAATCTCTTCATGTTTTTCACACCTTTTCAGGCTCTTCATGGTTTTGAAAAGCATTTCATGCTCCTCCTATTTTTCAGACCGTTTCATGCTCCTCATATTTTTGACACCTTTTGAAGCTCTTCATATTTTTCACACCTTTTCAGGCTCTTCATGTTTTTGAACACCATTTCATGTTCCTCATATTTTTGACACCTTTTGAAGCTCTTCATATTTTTCACACCTTTTCAGGCTCTTCATGTTTTCAACCCCGTTTCATGCTCCTCCTATTTTTATACCGTATCATGCTCCTCATATTTTGACACCTTTTGAAGCTCTTCATATTATTCACACCTTTTCAGGCTCTTCATGTTTTTGAACACCGCTTCAGGTTCCTTCTAATTTCTGACTGTTTCATGCTGCTCATGTTTTTGAGACGTTTTGAAGCTCTTCATATTTTTCACACCTTTTCAGGATTTCCATGTTTTTGAACATAGTTTCATTCTCCTCATATTTTTCACACATTTTCTTGCTCTTCATATTTTTCACACCTTTTCAGGCTCTTCATGTTTTTGAACACCGTTTCATGCTCCTCCTATTTTGCAGACCGTTTTTGGTCCTCATGTTTTTGAGACGTTTTGAAGCTCTGCATATTTTTCATACCTTTCAGGCTCTTCATGTTTTTGAACACCGTTACATGCTCCTCCTATTTTTCATACCATTTAATGCTCGTCATATTTTTGACACCTTTGAAGCTCTTCATATTTTTCACACCTTTTCAGGCTCTTTATGTTTTTCAATGCCGTATCATGCTCCTCCTATTTTTCAGACCGTTTCATGCTCCTCATATCTTTGACACCTTTTGAAGCTCTTTACATTTTTCACACCATTTCAGGCTCTCCAAGTTGTTGAACACGGCTTCATGCTCCTCCTAATTTTCAGACCGTTTCTTACTCCTCATATTTTTGACACCTTTTGAAGCTCTTCATATTTTTCACACCTTTTCATTCTCTTCATGTTTTGGAACACCGTTTCATGTTCCTCCTATTTTTCAGACAGTTTCATGCTCCTCATATTTTTGACCCCTTTTGAAGCTCTTCATATTTTTCACAACTTTTCACGCTCTTCATGTTTTTGAACACAGTTTCTTGCTCCGCATATTTTTCACATCTTTTCATGCTCTTAATATTTTTCACACTTTTTCAGGCTCTTCATGTTTTTCAACACCGCTTTATGCTCCTCCTTTTTTTCAGACCGCTTCATGCTCTTAATATTTTAGACCCCTTTTGAAGCTCTTCATATTTTCCACACTTTTTCAGGCTCTTCATGTTTTTCAACAGCGCTTCATGCTCCTCCTTTTTTTCAGACCGCTTCATGCTCTTAATATTTTTGACCCCTTTTGAAGCTCTTCATATTTTTCACAACTTTTCAGGCTCTTCATATTTTTGAACACAGTTTCATGCTCCTCATATTTTTCACACCTTTTCATGATCTTCATATTTTTCACATCTTTTCATGCTCTTCATGTTTCCCAACACCGTTTCATGCTCCACCTATTTTTCAGACCTTTTCATGCTCCTCATATTTTTGACACCTTTTGAAGCTCTTCATATATTTCACACCTTTTCAGGCTCTTCAGGTTCTTCAACACCGCTTCATGCTCCTCCTATTTTTTAGAATGTTTCATGCTCCTCATATTTTTGACACGTTTTGAAACTCTTCATATTTTTCACACCTTTTCAGGCTTTTCATGTTTTTGAACACCGCTTCATGCTCCTCCTATTTTCAGACCGTTTCATGCTCCTCATGTTTTTGAGATGTTTTGAAGCTCTGCATATTTTTCATACCTTTTCAGGCTCTTCATGTTTTTGAACACCGTTACATGCTCCTCCTATTTTTCATACCACATAATGCTCGTCATATTTTTGACACCTTTTGAAGCTCTTCACATTTTTCACACCATTTCAGGCTCTTCAAGTTTTTGAACACGGCTTCATTCTCCTCCTAATTTTCAGACCGTTTCTTGCTCCTCATATTTTTGACACCTTTTGAAGCTCTTCATATTTTTCACACCTTTTCAGGCTCTTCATGTTTTGGAACACCATTTCATGTTCCTCCTAATTTTCAGACCGTTTCATGCTCCTCATATTTTTGACCCCTTTTGAAGCTCTTCATGTTTTTCAGAACTTTTCAGGCTCTTCATGTTTTTGAACACAGTTTCATGCTCCGCATATTTTTCACACCTTTTCATGCTCTTCATATTTTTCACACCTTTTCAGGCTCTTCATGTTTCTCAACACCGTTTCATGCTTCTCCTATTTTTCAGACCGTTTCATGCTCCTCATATTTTTGACAGCTTTTGAAGCTCTTCATATATTTCACACCTTTTCACGCTTTTCATGTTTTTGAACACCGCTTCATGCTCCTCCTATTTTTCACACCATTTCATGCTCCTCGTATTTTTCACACCTTTTGAAGCTCTTCATATTTTTCACAGCTTTTCAGGCCCTTCATGTTTTTGAACACCGTTTCATGCTCCTCCTATTTTTCAGACCGTTTCATTCTCCTCATATTTTTGACACCTTTTGAAGCTCTTCATATATTTCACACCATTTCACGCTTTTCATGTTTTTGAACACCGCTTCTTGCTCCTCCTATTTTTCACACCATTTCATGCTCCTCGTATTTTTCACACCTTTTGAAGCTCTTCATATTTTTCACAGCTTTTCAGGCCCTTCATGTTTTTGAACACCGTTTCATGCTCCTCCTATTTTTCAGACCGTTTCATTCTCCTCATATTTTTGACACCTTTTGAAGCTCTTCATATTTTCACATCTTTTCAGGCTCTTCATGTTTCTCAACACCACTTCATTCTACTCCTATATTTCAGACCGTTTCATGCTCCTCATATTTTTGACACCTTTTGAAGCTCTTCATATATTTCGCACCTTTACACGCTCTTCATGTTTTTCAAAACCACTTCTTGCTCCTCCTCTTTTTCAGACCGTTTCATGTTCCTCAAATTTTTAACACCATTTGAAGCTCTTCATATTTTTTCACACCTTTTCAGGCTCGTCATATTTTTCAACACGGCTTCATGCTCCTCCTATTTTTCAGACCGTTTCATGCTCCTCTTATTTTTGACACCTTTGAAGCTCTTCATATATTTCACACATTTTCAGGCTATACATGTTTTTCAACATCGCATCATGCTGCTCCTATTTTTCATACCGTTTCATGCTCCTCATATTTTTCACACATTTTGAAGCTTTTCATATTTTTCACAGCTTTTCAGGCTCTTCATGTTTTTCAACACCACTTCATGCTCCTCCTATTTATCAGACCGTTTCATGCTCCTCATATTTTTGACACCCTTTGAATCTCTTCATGTTTTTCACACCTTTTCAGGCTCTTCATGGTTTTGAACAGCATTTCATGCTCCTCCTATTTTTCAGACCGTTTCATGCTCCTCATATTTTTGACACCTTTTGAAGCTCTTCGTATTTTTCACACCTTTTCAGGCTCTTCATGTTTTTGAACACCATTTCATGTTCCTCATATTTTTGACACCTTTTGAAGCTCTTCATATTTTTCACACCTTTTCAGGCTCTTCATGTTTTCAACCCCGTTTCATGCTCCTCCTATTTTTATACCGTATCATGCTCCTCATATTTTGACACCTTTTGAAGCTTTTCATATTATTCACACCTTTTCAGGCTCTTCATGTTTTTGAACACCGCTTCAGGTTCCTTCTAATTTCTGACTGTTTCATGCTGCTCATGTTTTTGAGACGTTTTGAAGCTCTTCATATTTTTCACACCTTTTCAGGATTTCCATGTTTTTGAACATAGTTTCATTCTCCTCATATTTTTCACACATTTTTTTGCTCTTCATATTTTTCACACCTTTTCAGGCTCTTCATGTTTTTGAACACCGTTTCATGCTCCTCCTATTTTTCAGACCGTTTTTGGTCCTCATGTTTTTGAGACGTTTTGAAGCTCTGCATATTTTTCATACCTTTCAGGCTCTTCATGTTTTTGAACACCGTTACATGCTCCTCCTATTTTTCATACCATTTAATGCTCGTCATATTTTTGACACCTTTGAAGCTCTTCATATTTTTCACACATTTCAGGCTCTTCATGTTTTTGAACACCGCTTCATCCTTCTCCAATTTTTCAGACCGTTTCATGCTCCTCATGTATTTCACACCTTTTGAAGCTCTTCATATTTTTTACACCTTTTCAGGCTTTTCAAGTTTTTCAACAACACTTCATGCTCCTCCTATTTTTCAGACCGTCTCATGCTCCTCATATATTTGACACCTTTTGAAGCTCTTCATATTTTTCACAACTTTTCTGGCTCTTTATGTTTTTGAACACCATTTCATGCTCCTCCTATTTTTCAGACCGTTTCATGCTCCTCATATTTTGCCACCTTTTGAACCTCTTCATATTTTTCACACCTTTTCAGACTCTTCATGTTTTTCATAACCGCTTCATGATCCTCCTATTTTTCAGACCGTCTGATGCTCCTCATATATTTCACACGTTTTGAAGCCCTTCATATTGTTCACAACTTTTCAGGCTCTTCATGTTTTTGAACACCGCTTCATGCTCCTCCTATTTCAGACCGTTTCATGCTCCTCATATTTTTGACACCTTTTGAAGCTCTTCATATTTTTCACACCTTTTCAGGTTCTTCATGTTTTTCAACACCACTTCATGGTCCTCCTATTTTTCAGACCGTTTCATGCTCCCATATTTTTGACACTTTTGAAGCTCTTCATATTTTTCACAGCTTTTCATGCTCTGTATGTTTTTCAACACCGCTTCATGCTCCTCCTATTTTTCAGAACGTTTCATGCTCCTCATGTATTTCACACGTTTTGTAGCTCTTCATATTTTTCACACCTTTTCAGGCTCTTCATGTTTTTGAACACCATTTCATGTTCCTCCTATTTTGCAGACAGTTTCATGCTCCTCATATTTTTGACACCATTTGAAGCTCTTCATATTTTTCACACCTTTTCTGGATCGTCATGTTTTTCAACACCGCTTCATGCTCCTCCTATTTTTCAGACCGTTTCATGCTCCTCTTGTATTTCACACCTTTTGAAGCTCGTCATATTTTTCACACCTTTTCAGGCCTTTCATGTTTTTGAAAACTGCTTCATGCTCCTCCTATATTTCAGACCGTTTCATGCTCCTCCTATTTTTGACACCTTTTGAAGCTTTTCATATTTTTCACACCTTTTCAGGCTCTTCTTGGTTTTCCACACCACTTCATGCTCCTCTTATTTTTCAGACCGTTTCATGCTCCTCATATTTTTGACACCTTTTGTAGCTCTTCATATTTTCGACACCTTTTCAGGCTCTTCATGTTTTTGAACACAGCTTCATGCTCCTCCTATTTTTCAGACGCTTTCGTTCTCCTCATATTTTTGACACTGTTAGAAGCTCTTCATATATTTCACACCTTTACAGTCTCTTCTTTTTTTCAACACCACTTCATGCTACTCCTATTTTTCAGACAGTTTCATGCTCATCTCATTTTTGACACATTTTGAGGCTCTCCATATTTTTCACACCTTTTCAGGCTTTTCATGTTTTTGAACACCGTTTCATGCTCCTCCTACTTTTCAGACCGTTTCATGACCCTCATGTATTTCACACCATTTGAAGCTCTTCATATTTTTCACACGTTTTCAGGCTCTTCATGTTTTTCAACACCGCTTCATGCTCCTCCTATTTTTCAGACCGTTTCATGCTCCTCATGTATTTCACACCTTTTGAAGCTCTTCATATTTTTACACGTTTTCAGGCTCTTCATGTTTTTGAACACTGCTTCATGCTCCTCCTATTTTTCAGACCGTTTCATGCTCCTCATATTTTTGACACCTTTTGAAGCTCTTCATATTTTTCACACCTTTACAGGCTCTTCATGATTTTCCACACCACTTCATGCTTCTGCTATTTTTCAGACCTTTTCATGATCCTCATGAATTTCACACGTTTTGAAGCTCTTCATATTTTTCACACCTTTTCAGGCTCTTAATGTTTTTTATCACCGTTTCATGCTCCTATTTTTCAGACCGTTTCATGGTCCTCATTATTTCAGACCGTTTCATGCTTCTCATATTTTTGACACCTTTTGAAGCTCTTCATATTTTTCACAAGTTTTCAGGCACTTCATGATTTTGAACACCGCTTCATGCTCCTCCTAATTTTCAGACCGTTTCATCCTCCTCATATTTTTCACACCTTTTGAAGCTCTTCATATTTTTCACAACTTTTCAGGCTCTTCATATTTTTGAACACACCTTCATGCTACTCCTATTTTTCAGACCGATTCATGCTCCTCATATTTTTCACACCTTTTGAAGCTCCTATTATTTTTCAGACCTTTTCAGGCTCTTCATGTTTTTCAACATAGTTTCATGATCCTCCTATTTTTCAGACCGTTTCATGCTCATCTCATTTTTTACCCCTCTTGAAGCTTTTCATATTTTTCACAACTTTTTATGCTCTTCATGTTTTTGAACACCGCTTCATGCTCCTCCTATTTTTCAGAGAGTTTCATGCTCCTCATGTATTTCACATCTTTTGAAGCTCTACATATTTTTCACACGTTTTCAGGCTCTTCATATTTTTCCACACCACTTCATGCTTCTCCTATTTTTCGGCCTCTTTCATGCTCCTCATGTATTTCACACCTTTTGAAGCTCTTCATATTTTTCACACCTTTTCAGGCTCTTCATGTTTTTAATCACCGTTTCATCCTCCTCCTATTTTTCAGACCTTTTCATGCTCCTCATATATTTGACACATTTTGAAGCTCTGAACATTTTTCACACATTTTCAGGCTCTTCATGTTTTTGAACACTGCTTCATGATCCTCCTATTTTTAAGACGGTTTCATGCTCTTCATATGTTTGACACCTTTTGAAGCTCTTCATATTTTTCACACCTTTTGAGGGCCTTCATATTTTTCAACACCGTTACATCCTGCTTCTCTATTTCAGACCGTTTCATGCTCCTCATATTTTTTTCACGGTTTGAAGCTCTTCATATATTTAACACCTTTTCAGGCTCTTTTTTTTTTTTGAACACCGCTTCATGCTCCTCCTAATTTTCAGACCGTTTCATCCTCCTCATATTTTTCACACCTTTTGAAGCTCTTCATATTTTTCACACCTTTTCAGGCTCTTCATGTTTTTGAACACAGCTTCATGCTACTCCTATTTTTCAGACCATTTCATGCTCCTCATATTTTTCACACCTTTTGAAGCTCGTCATATTTTTCACACCTTTTCAGGCTTTTCATGTTTTTCAACACCGTTACATGATCCTCCTATTTTTCAGACCGTTTCATGCTCATCTCATTTTTGACCCATTTTGAAGCTTTTCATATTTTTCACAACTTTTTAGGCTCTTCATGTTTTTCAACACCGCTTCATACTCCTCCTATTTTTCAGACCGTTTCATGCTCATCTCATTTTTGACACCTTTTGAAGCTCTTTATATTTCTCACAACTTTTTAGGCTCTTCATGTTTTTGACACCGCTTCATGCTCCTCCTATTTTTCAGAGAGTTTCATGCTCCTCATGTATTTCACATCTTTTGAAGCTCTTCATATTTCTCACAACTTTTTAGCCTCTTCATGTTTTTCCACACCACTTCATGCTTCTCCTTTTTTTTCGGCCTGTTTCATGCTCCTCATATATTTCACACCTTTTGAAGCTCTTCATATTTTTCACACCTTTTCAGGCTCTTCATGTTTTTAATCACCGTTTCATGCTCCTCCTATTTTTCAGACCGTTTCATGCTCCTCATTTATTTGACACATTTTGAAGCTCTGAATATTTTTCACACATTTTCAGGCTCTTCATGTTTTTGAACACTGCTTCATGATCCTCCTATTTTTCAGACCGTTTCATGATCTTCATATGTTTGACACCTTTTGAAGCTCTTCATAATTTTCACACATTTTCAGGCTCTTCATGTTTCTGAACACCATTTCATGCCGCTTATATTTTTCAGACCGTTTCATGCTCCTCATATTTTTCACACCTTTTGAAGCTCTTCATATTTTTCACACCTTTTCAGGCTCTACTTGTTTTTCAACACCGCTTCATGCTCCTCCTATTTTTCAGAACGTTTCATGCTCCTCATATTTTTGACACCTTTTGTAGCTCTTCATATTTTCGACACCTTTTCAGGCTCTTCATGTTTTTGAACACAGCTTCATGCTCCTCCTATTTTTCAGACGCTTTCGTTCTCCTCATATTTTTGACACTGTTAGAAGCTCTTCATATATTTCACACCTTTACAGTCTCTTCTTTTTTTTCAACACCACTTCATGCTACTCCTATTTTTCAGACAGTTTCATGCTCATCTCATTTTTGACACATTTTGAGGCTCTCCATATTTTTCACACCTTTTCAGGCTTTTCATGTTTTTGAACACCGTTTCATGCTCCTCCTACTTTTCAGACCGTTTCATGACCCTCATGTATTTCACACCATTTGAAGCTCTTCATATTTTTCACACGTTTTCAGGCTCTTCATGTTTTTCAACACCGCTTCATGCTCCTCCTATTTTTCAGACCGTTTCATGCTCCTCATGTATTTCACACCTTTTGAAGCTCTTCATATTTTTACACGTTTTCAGGCTCTTCATGTTTTTGAACACTGCTTCATGCTCCTCCTATTTTTCAGACCGTTTCATGCTCCTCATATTTTTGACACCTTTTGAAGCTCTTCATATTTTTCACACCTTTACAGGCTCTTCATGATTTTCCACACCACTTCATGCTTCTGCTATTTTTCAGACCTTTTCATGATCCTCATGAATTTCACACGTTTTGAAGCTCTTCATATTTTTCACACCTTTTCAGGCTCTTCATGTTTTTTATCACCGTTTCATGCTCCTATTTTTCAGACCGTTTCATGCTCCTCATATTTTTGACACCTTTTGAAGCTCTTCATATTTTTCACAAGTTTTCAGGCGCTTCATGATTTTGAACACCGCTTCATGCTCCTCCTAATTTTCAGACCGTTTCATTCTCCTCATATTTTTCACACCTTTTGAAGCTCTTCATATTTTTCACACCTTTACAGGCTCTTCATGATTTTCCACACCACTTCATGCTTCTGCTATTTTTCAGACCTTTTCATGATCCTCATGAATTTCACACGTTTTGAAGCTCTTCATATTTTTCACACCTTTTCAGGCTCTTCATGTTTTTTATCACCGTTTCATGCTCCTATTTTTCAGACCGTTTCATGCTCCTCATATTTTTGACACCTTTTGAAGCTCTTCATATTTTTCACAAGTTTTCAGGCGCTTCATGATTTTGAACACCGCTTCATACTCCTCCTATTTTTCAGACCGTTTCATGCTCATCTCATTTTTGACACCTTTTGAAGCTCTTTATATTTCTCACAACTTTTTAGGCTCTTCATGTGTTTGACACCGCTTCATGCTCCTCCTATTTTTCCGGGAGTTTCATGCTCCTCGTGTATTTCACATCTTTTGAAGCTCTTCATATTTCTCACAACTTTTTAGCCTCTTCATGTTTTTCCACACCACTTCATGCTTCTCCTTTTTTTTCGGCCTGTTTCATGCTCCTCATATATTTCACACCTTTTGAAGCCCTTCATATTTTTCACACCTTTTCAGGCTCTTCATGTTTTTAATCACCGTTTCATGCTCCTCCTATTTTTCAGACCGTTTCATGCTCCTCATTTATTTGACACATTTTGAAGCTCTGAATATTTTTCACACATTTTCAGGCTCTTCATGTTTTTGAACACTGCTTCATGATCCTCCTATTTTTCAGACCGTTTCATGATCTTCATATGTTTGACACCTTTTGAAGCTCTTCATAATTTTCACACATTTTCAGGCTCTTCATGTTTTTGAACACCATTTCATGCCGCTTCTATTTTTCAGACCGTTTCATGCTCCTCATATTTTTCACACCTTTTGAAGCTCTTCATATTTTTCACACCTTTTCAGGCTCTTCATGTTTTTGAACACCTCTTCATGATCCTCCTATTTTTCAGGCCATTTCATGCTCTTCATATTTTTGACCCCTTTGAAGCTCTTCATATATTTCACACCTTTTCAGCCTCTTCATTTTTTTTTAAAACCGCTTCATGCTCCTCCTATTTTTCACACCGTTTCATGCTCATCTCATTTTTGACACCTTTTGAAGCTCTTCATATTTTTCACACCTTTTCAGGCTCTTCATGTTTTTCACACCTTTTCAGGCTCTTCAAATTTTTGAACACCGCTTCATGCTCCTCCAATTTTTCAGGCCGTTTCATGCTCCTCATAATTTTGACACCTTTTGAAGCTCTTCATATGTTTCACACCGTTTCAGGCTCTTCATTTTTTTCAACACCACTTCATGCTCCTCCTATTTTTCAGACCGTTTCATGCTCATCTCATTTTTTAAACCTTTTGAAGCTCTTCATATTTTTCAAACCTTTTGATGCTCTTCATATTTTTCACACGTTTTCAGGCTCTTCAAGTTGTTCAACAGCGCTTCATGCTCCTATTATTTTTCAGAACGTTTCATGCTCCTCATATTTTTGACACCTTTTGAAGCTCTTCATATTTTTCACACCTTTTCAGGCTCTTCATGTTTTTCACACCTTTTCAGGCTCTTCATGTTTTTGAACAACATTTCATGCTTCTCCTATTTTGCAGACCGTTTCATTCTCCTCATATTTTTGACATCTTTTGAAGCTCTTCATATATTTCACACCTTTTCAGGCTTTTCATTTTATTCAACACCACTTCATGCTCCTCCTATTTTTCAGACCGTTTCATGTTCATCTCATTTTGACACCTTTTGAAGCTCCTCAATTTTTTCACATCTTTTGAAGCTCTTCATATTTTTCACAACTTTTCAGGCTCTTTATGATTTTCAACACCGCTTCATGCTCCTCCTATTTTTCAGACCGTTTCATGCTCATCTCAATTTGACACCTTTTGAAGCGCTTCAAATTTTTCACACCTTTTGAAGCTCTTCATATTTTTCATATTTTTGAAGCTCTTCATATTTTCACGCGTTTTCAGGCTCTTCATGTTTTTCAACACCGATTCATGCTATTTCTATTTTTCAGAAAGTTTCATGCTCCTCATGTATTTCACACCTTTTGAAGCTCTTCATATTTTTCAAACCTTTTCAGGCTCTGCATGTTTTTCCACACTTTTTCATGCTTCTCCTATTTTTCAGCCCGTTTAATGCTCCTCATGTATTTCACACCTTTTGAATCTCTTCACATTTTTCACACCTTTTCAGGCTCTTCGTGTTTTTGATCACCGTTTCATGCTCCTCCTATTTTTCAGACCGTTTCATGCTGCTCATATTTTTGACACCTTTTGAAGCTTTTCATATTTTTCACACCTTTTCAGGCTCTTCATTTTTTTCAACACTACTTCTTGCTCCTCCAATTTTTCAGACCGTTTCATGCTCATCTAATTTTTGACACCTGTTGAAGCTCTTCATATTTCTCACACCTTCTGAAGCTCTTCATATTTTTCACACTTTTTCAGGCTCTTCAGGTTTTTCAACACCACGTCATGCTTCTCCTATTTTTCAGCCCGTTTCATGCTCCTCATGTTTTTCACACCTTTTCAATCTCTTCATATTTTTCACACCTTTTCAGGCTCTTCATGTTTTTGATCACCGTTTCTTGCTCCTCCTATTTTTCAGACCGTTTCATGCTCCTCATATTTTTGACACCTTTTGAAGCTCTTCATAACTTTCACACCCTTTCAGCCTCTTCATGTTTTTCAACACCACTTCATGCTCCTCCTATTTTTCAGACTGTTTCATGCTCCTCATATTTTTGACATCTTTAGAAACTGTTCATATCTTTCACACCTTTTCAGACTCTTCATGTTTTTCAACACAGCTTCATGATCCTCCTATTTTTCAGACCTTTTCATGCTCCTCATATATTTGACACATTTTGAAGCTCTGAACATTTTTCACACATTTTCAGGCTCTTCATGTTTTTGAACACTGCTTCATGATCCTCCTATTTTTCAGACATTTTCATGCTCTTCATATGTTTGACACCTTTTGAAGCTCTTCATATTTTTCACACCTTTTGAGGGCCTTCATATTTTTCAACCCCGTTACATCCTGCTTCTCTATTTCAGACCGTTTCATGCTCCACATATTTTTTTCACTTTTTGAAGCTCTTCATATTTTTCACACCTTTTCAGGCTCTTCATGTTTTTGAACACAGCTTCATGCTACTCCTATTTTTCAGACCGTTTCATGCTCCTCATATTTGTCACACCTTTTGAAGCTCGTCATATTTTTCACACCTTTTCAGGCTTTTCATGTTTTTCAACACCGTTACATGATCCTCCTATTTTTCAGACCGTTTCATGCTCATCTCATTTTTGACCCATTTTGAAGCTTTTCATATTTTTCACAACTTTTTAGGCTCTTCATGTTTTTCAACACCGCTTCATACTCCTCCTATTTTTCATACCGTTTCATGCTCATGTCATTTTTTAAACATTTTGAAGCTCTTCATATTTTTCACACCTTTTGATACTCTTCATATTTTTCACACGTTGTCAGGCTCTTCAAGTTTTTCAACACCGCTTCATGCTCCTCCTATTTTTCAGACCGTTTCATGCTCCTCATATTTTTGACACCTTTTGAAGCTCTTCATATTTTTCACACCTTTTCAGGCTCTTCATGTTTTTCACACCTTTTCAGGCTCTTCATGTTTTTGGACACCATTTCATGCTTCTCATATTTTGCAGACCGTTTAATTCTCCTCATATTTTTGACACCTTTTGAAGCTCTTCATATATTTCACACCTTTTCGGGCTTTTCATTTTTTTCAACACCACTTCATGCTCCTCCTATTTTTCAGACCGTTTCATGCTCCTCATATTTTTTACACCTTTTGAAGCTCTTCATATTTTACACGTTTTCAGGCTCTTCATGTTTTTCAACACCGCTTCATGCTCCTCCTATTTTTCAGGCCGTTTCATGCTCCTCCTAATTTTGACACCTTTTGAAGCTCTTCATATTTTTCACACCTTTTCAGGCTCTTCATTTTTTTCAACACGACTTCATGCTCCTCCTATTTTTCAGACCGTTTCATGCTCATGTCATTTTTTAAACCTTTTGAAGCTCTTCATATTTTTCACACCTTTTCAGGCTCTTCATGTTTTTCAACACCGCTTCATGCTCCTCCTATTTTTCATACCGTTTCATGCTCATCTCGTTTTTGACACCTTTTGAAGCTCTTCATATTTTTCACACCTTTTTAGGCTCTTCATGTTTTTGACATCGCTTCATGCTCCTCCTGTTTTTCAGAGAGTTTCATGCTCCTCATGTATTTCACATCTTTTGAAGCTCTTCATATTTCTCACAACTTTTTAGCCTCTTCATGTTTTTCCACACCACTTCATGCTTCCCCTTTTTTTTCGGCCTGTTTCATGCTCCTCATGTATTTCACACCTTTTGAAGCTCTTCATATTTTTCACACCTTTTCAGGCTCTTCATGTTTTTAATCACCGTTTCATGCTCCTCCTATTTTTCAGACCGTTTCATGCTCCTCATATATTTGACACATTTTGAAGCTCTGAATATTTTTCACACATTTTCAGGCTCTTCATGTTTTTGAGCACTGCTTCATGATCCTCCTATTTTTCAGACCGTTTCATGATCTTCATATGTTTGACACCTTTTGAAGCTCTTCATAATTTTCACACCTTTTCAGGCTCTTCATGTTTTTCAACACCATTTCATGCCGCTTCTATTTTTCACACCGTTTCATGCTCCTCATATTTTTCACACCTTTTGAAGCTCTTCATATTTTTCACACCTTTTCAGGCTCTTCATGTTTTTGAACACCGCTTCATGATCCTCCTATTTTTCAGACCATTTCATGCTCTTCATATTTTTGACACCTCTTGAAGCTCTTCATATTTTTCACACGTTTTCAGGCTCTTCATGCTTTTGAGCACTGCTTCATGCTCCTCCTATTTTTCAGACCGTTTCATGCTCCTCATATTTTTGACACCTCTTGAAGCTCTTCATATTTTTCACAAGTTTTCAGGCGCTTCATGATTTTGAACACCGCTTCATGCTCCTCCTAATTTTCAGACCGTTTCATCCTCCTCATATTTTTCACACCTTTTGAAGCTTTTCATATTTTTCACAACTTTTCAGGCTCTTCATATTTTTGAACACACCTTCATGCTCCTCATATTTTTCACACCTTTTGAAGCTCCTATTATTTTTCAGACCTTTTCAGGCTCTTCATGTTTTTCAACATAGTTTCATGATCCTCCTATTTTTCAGACCGTTTCATGCTCATCTCATTTTTTACCCCTCTTGAAGCTTTTCATATTTTTCACAACTTTTTATGCTCTTCATGTTTTTGAACACCGCTTCATGCTCCTCCTATTTTTCAGAGAGTTTCATGCTCCTCATGTATTTCACATCTTTTGAAGCTCTACATATTTTTCACACCTTTTCAGGCTCTTCATATTTTTCCACACCACTTCATGCTTCTCCTATTTTTCGGCCTCTTTCATGCTCCTCATGTATTTCACACCTTTTGAAGCTCTTCATATTTTTCACACCTTTTCAGGCTCTTCATGTTTTTAATCACCGTTTCATGCTCCTCCTATTTTTCAGACCTTTTCATGCTCCTCATATATTTGACACATTTTGAAGCTCTGAACATTTTTCACACATTTTCAGGCTCTTCATGTTTTTGAACACTGCTTCATGATCCTCCTATTTTTCAGACGGTTTCATGCTCTTCATATGTTTGACACCTTTTGAAGCTCTTCATATTTTTCACACCTTTTGAGGGCCTTCATATTTTTCAACACCGTTACATCCTGCTTCTCTATTTCAGACCGTTTCATGCTCCTCATATTTTTTTCACGGTTTGAAGCTCTTCATATATTTAACACCTTTTCAGGCTCTTTTTTTTTTGAACACCGCTTCATGCTCCTCCTAATTTTCAGACCGTTTCATCCTCCTCATATTTTTCACACCTTTTGAAGCTCTTCATATTTTTCACACCTTTTCAGGCTCTTCATGTTTTTGAACACAGCTTCATGCTACTCCTATTTTTCAGACCATTTCATGCTCCTCATATTTTTCACACCTTTTGAAGCTCGTCATATTTTTCACACCTTTTCAGGCTTTTCATGTTTTTCAACATCGTTACATGATCCTCCTATTTTTCAGACCGTTTCATGCTCATCTCATTTTTGACCCATTTTGAAGCTTTTCATATTTTTCACAACTTTTTAGGCTCTTCATGTTTTTCAACACCGCTTCATACTCCTCCTATTTTTCAGACCGTTTCATGCTCATCTCATTTTTGACACCTTTTGAAGCTCTTTATATTTCTCACAACTTTTTAGGCTCTTCATGTGTTTGACACCGCTTCATGCTCCTCCTATTTTTCAGGGAGTTTCATGCTCCTCGTGTATTTCACATCTTTTGAAGCTCTTCATATTTCTCACAACTTTTTAGCCTCTTCATGTTTTTCCACACCACTTCATGCTTCTCCTTTTTTTTCGGCCTGTTTCATGCTCCTCATATATTTCACACCTTTTGAAGCTCTTCATATATTTCACACCTTTTCAGGCTCTTCATGTTTTTAATCACCGTTTCATGCTCCTCCTATTTTTCAGACCGTTTCATGCTCCTCATTTATTTGACACATTTTGAAGCTCTGAATATTTTTCACACATTTTCAGGCTCTTCATGTTTTTGAACACTGCTTCATGATCCTCCTATTTTTCAGACCGTTTCATGATCTTCATATGTTTGACACCTTTTGAAGCTCTTCATAATTTTCACACATTTTCAGGCTCTTCATGTTTTTGAACACCATTTCATGCCGCTTATATTTTTCAGACCGTTTCATGCTCCTCATATTTTTCACACCTTTTGAAGCTCTTCATATTTTTCACATCTTTTCAGGCTCTTCATGTTTTTGAACACCGCTTCATGATCCTCCTATTTTTCAGACCATTTCATGCACTTCATATTTTTGACACCTCTTGAAGCTCTTCATATATTTCACACCTTTTCAGCCTCTTCATTTTTTTAAAAACCGCTTCATGCTCCTCCTATTTTTCACACCGTTTCATGCTCATCTCATTTTTGACACCTTTTGAAGCTCTTCGTATATTTCACACCTTTTCAAGCTCTTCATATTTTTCAGACCTTTTCAGGCTCTTCATGTTTTTGATCACCGTTTCATGCTCCTCCTATTTTTCAGACCGTTTCATGCTCCTCATATTTTTGACACCTTTTAAAGCTCATCATATTTTTCACACCTTTTCAGGCTCTTCATATTTTTGAACACCGCTTCATGCTCCTCCAATTGTTCAGGCCGTTTCATGCTCCTCATAATTTTGACAACTTTTGAAGCTCTTCATATGTTTCACACCTTTGCAGGCTCTTCATTTTTTTCAACACGACTTCATGCTCCTCCTATTTTTCAGACCGTTTCATGCTCATCTCATTTTTTAAACCTTTTGAAGCTCTTCATATTTTTCACACCTTTTGATACTCTTCATATTTTTCACACTTTGTCAGGCTCTTCAAGTTTTTCTACACCGCTTCATGCTCCTCCTATTTTTCAGACCGTTTCATGCTCCTCATATTTTTGACACCTTTTGTAGCTCTTCATATTTTCGACACCTTTTCAGGCTCTTCATGATTTTCAACACCGCTTCATGCTCCTCCTATTTTTCAGACCGTTTCATGCTCCTCATATTTTTGACACCTTTTGAAGCTCTTCATATTTTTCACACCTTTTCAGGCTCTTCATGTTTTTCACACCTGTTCAGGCTCTTCATGTTTTTGAACACCATTTCATGCTTCTCCTATTTTGCAGACCGTTTCATTCTCCTCATATTTTTGACACCTTTTGAAGCTCTTCATATATTTCACACCTTTTCAGGCTTTTCATTTTTTTCAACACCACTTCATGCTCCTCCTATTTTTCAGACCGTTTCATGGTCCTCATATTTTTTACACCTTTTGAAGCTCTTCATATATTTCACACCTTTTCAGGCTCTTCATGTTTTTGATCACCGTTTCTTGCTCCTCCTATTTTTCAGACCGTTTCAAGCTCCTCATATTTTTGACACATTTTGAAGCTCTTCATATTTTTCACACCTTTTCAGGCTCTTCATTTTTTTCAACACCGTTTCATGCTGCTTCTATTTTTCAGACCGTTTCATGCTCCTCATATTTTTCACACCTTTTGAATCTCTTCATTTTTTTCAAACCTTTTCAGGCTCTTCATGTTTTTGAACACCGCTTCTCGCTCCTCCTATTTTTCAGACCGTTTTATGCTCATCTCATTTTTCACACCTTTTGTAGCTCTTCATATTTTACACGTTTTCAGGCTCTTCATGTTTTTCAACACCGTTTCTTGATCCTCCTATTTTTCAGACCGTTTCATGCTCATCTCATTTTTAACACCTTTTGTAGCTTTTCATATTTTTCACAACTTTTCAGGCTCTTCATGTTTTTGAACACCGCTTCATGCTCCTCCTATTTTTCAGAGAGTTTCATGCTCCTCATGTATTTCACACCTTTTGAAGCTCTTCATATTTTTCACACCTTTTCAGGCTCTTCATGTTTTTAATCACCGTTTCATGCTCCTCCTATTTTTCAGACCGTTTCATGCTCCTCATATATTAGACACATTTTGAAGCTCTGAATATTTTTCACACATTTTCAGGCTCTTCATGTTTTTGAACACTGCTTCATGATCCTCCTATTTTTCAGACCGTTTCATGATCTTCATATGTTTGACACCTTTTGAAGCTCTTCATAATTTTCACACCTTTTCTGGCTCTTCATGTTTTTGAACACCATTTCATGCCGCTTCTATTTTTCAGACCGTTTCATGCTCCTCATATTTTTCACACCTTTTGAAGCTCTTCATATTTTTCACACCTTTTCAGGCTCTTCATGTTTTTGAACACCTCTTCATGATCCTCCTATTTTTCAGGCCATTTCATGCTCTTCATATTTTTGACACCTTTGAAGCTCTTCATATATTTCACACCTTTTCAGCCTCTTCATTTTTTTTAAAACCGCTTCATGCTCCTCCTATTTTTCACACCGTTTCATGCTCATCTCATTTTTGACACCTTTTGAAGCTCTTCATATATTTCACACCTTTTCAAGCTCTTCATATTTTTCAGACCTTTTCAGGCTCTTCATGTTTTTGATCACCGTTTCATGCTCCTCCTATTTTTCAGACCGTTTCATGCTCCTCATATTTTTGACACCTTTTGAAGCTCATCATATTTTTCACACCTTTTCAGGCTCTTCATATTTTTGAACACCGCTTCATGCTCCTCCAATTTTTCAGGCCGTTTCATGCTCCTCCTAATTTTGACACCTTTTGAAGCTCTTCATATTTTTCACACCTTTTCAGGCTCTTCATTTTTTTCAACACGACTTCATGCTCCTCCTATTTTTCAGACCGTTTCATGCTCATGTCATTTTTTAAACCTTTTGAAGCTCTTCATATTTTTCACACCTTTTGATACTCTTCATATTTTTCACACGTTGTCAGGCTCTTCAAGTTTTTCAACACCGCTTCATGCTCCTCCTATTTTTCAGACCGTTTCATGCTCCTCATATTTTTGACACCTTTTGAAGCTCTTCATATTTTTCACACCTTTTCAGGCTCTTCATGTTTTTCACACCTTTTCAGGCTCTTCATGTTTTTGAACACCATTTCATGCTTCTCATATTTTGCAGACCGTTTAATTCTCCTCATATTTTTGACACCTTTTGAAGCTCTTCATATATTTCACACCTTTTCGGGCTTTTCATTTTTTTCAACACCACTTCATGCTCCTCCTATTTTTCAGACCGTTTCATGCTCCTCATATTTTTTACACCTTTTGAAGCTCTTCATATTTTACACGTTTTCAGGCTCTTCATGTTTTTCAACACCGCTTCATGCTCCTCCTATTTTTCAGACCGTTTCATGCTCCTCATATTTTTGACACCTTTTGAAGCTCTTCATATTTTTCACACCTTTTCAGGCTCTTCATGTTTTTCACACCTTTTCAGGCTCTTCAAATTTTTGAACACCGCTTCATGCTCCTCCAATTTTTCAGGCCGTTTCATGCTCCTCATAATTTTGACACCTTTTGAAGCTCTTCATATGTTTCACACCGTTTCAGGCTCTTCAATTTTTCAACACCACTTCATGCTCCTCCTATTTTTCAGACCGTTTCATGCTCATCTCATTTTTTAAACCTTTTGAAGCTCTTCATATTTTTCACACCTTTTGATGCTCTTCATATTTTTCACACGTTTTCAGGCTCTTCAATTTGTTCAACAGCGCTTCATGCTCCTATTATTTTTCAGAACGTTTCATGCTCCTCATATTTTTGACACCTTTTGAAGCTCTTCATACTTTTCACACCTTTTCAGGCTCTTCATGTTTTTCACACCTTTTCAGGCTCTTCATGTTTTTGAACAACATTTCATGCTTCTCCTATTTTGCAGACCGTTTCATTCTCCTCATATTTTTGACATCTTTTGAAGCTCTTCATATATTTCACACCTTTTCAGTCTTTTCATTTTATTCAACACCACTTCATGCTCCTCCTATTTTTCAGACCGTTTCATGTTCATCTCATTTTGACACCTTTTGAAGCTCCTCAATTTTTTCACATCTTTTGAAGCTCTTCATATTTTTCACAACTTTTCAGGCTCTTTATGATTTTCAACACCGCTTCATGCTCCTCCTATTTTTCAGACCGTTTCATGCTCATCTCAATTTGACACCTTTTGAAGCTCTTCAAATTTTTCACACCTTTTGAAGCTCTTCATATTTTTCATATTTTTGAAGCTCTTCATATTTTCACGCGTTTTCAGGCTCTTCATGTTTTTCAACACCGATTCATGCTATTTCTATTTTTCAGAGAGTTTCATGCTCCTCATGTATTTCACACCTTTTGAAGCTCTTCATATTTTTCAAACCTTTTCAGGCTCTGCATGTTTTTCCACACTTTTTCATGCTTCTCCTATTTTTCAGCCCGTTTAATGCTCCTCATGTATTTCACACCTTTTGAATCTCTTCACATTTTTCACACCTTTTCAGGCTCTTCGTGTTTTTGATCACCGTTTCATGCTCCTCCTATTTTTCAGACCGTTTCATGCTGCTCATATTTTTGACACCTTTTGAAGCTTTTCATATTTTTCACACCTTTTCAGGCTCTTCATTTTTTTCAACACTACTTCTTGCTCCTCCAATTTTTCAGACCGTTTCATGCTCATCTAATTTTTGACACCTGTTGAAGCTCTTCATATTTCTCACACCTTCTGAAGCTCTTCATAGTTTTCACACTTTTTCAGGCTCTTCAGGTTTTTCAACACCACGTCATGCTTCTCCTATTTTTCAGCCCGTTTCATGCTCCTCATGTATTTCACACCTTTTGAATCTCTTCATATTTTTCACACCTTTTCAGGCTCTTCATGTTTTTGATCACCGTTTCTTGCTCCTCCTATTTTTCAGACCGTTTCATGCTCCTCATATTTTTGACACCTTTTGAAGCTCTTCATAACTTTCACACCCTTTCAGCCTCTTCATGTTTTTCAACAGCACTTCATGCTCCTCCTATTTTTCAGACTGTTTCATGCTCCTCATATTTTTGACATCTTTAGAAACTCTTCATATCTTTCACACCTTTTCAGACTCTTCATGTTTTTCAACACAGCTTCATGATCCTCCTATTTTTCAGACCGTTTCATTCTCCTCATATATTTGACACCTTTTGAAGCTCTTCATATTTTTCACACCTTTTCAGGCTCTTCATGTTTTTTAACACTTTTTCATGCTCCTCCTATATTTCAGACCGTTTCATGCTCCTCATATTTTTGACACTATTTGAAGCTCTTCATATTTTTCACACCTTTTCAGGCTCTTCTTTTTTTTTAACACTTTTTCATGCTCCTCCTATATTTCAGACCGTTTCATGCTCCTTATATTTTTGACACCTTTTAAAGCTCTTCATATTTTCACACCTTTCAGGCTCTTCATATTTTTCACACCGCTTCAAGCTCCTCCTATTTTTCAGACCGTTTCTTGATCCTATATTTTTCACACCGTTGAGGCTCTTCATATATTTCATACCTTTTCAGGCTCTTCATGTTTTTCAACACCGCTTCATGCTTCTCCTAATTTTCAGACCGTTTCATTCTTCTCATATTTTTGACACTATTTGAAGCTCTTCATATTTTTCACACCTTTTCAGGCTCTTCATGTTTTTTAACCCTTTTTCATGCTCCTCCTATTTTTCAGACCGTTTCATGCTCCTCATATTTTTGACACCTTTTGAAGCTCTTCATATTTTAACACCTTTTCAAGCTCTTCATGTTTTTGAACACCATTTCATGCTCCTCATATTTTGACAACTATTGAAACTCTTCATATTTTTCAGACAGTTTCATGCTCCTCATATTTTTGACACCTTTTGAAGCTCTTCATATATTTCACAGCTTTTCAGGCTCTTCAGGTTTTTGAACATCGTTTCATGCTCCTCCTATTTTTCAGAAAGTTCCATGCTCCTCATATTTTTCACACCTTTTGGAGCTCTTCATATTTTTCACACCTTTTCTGGCTCTTCATATTTTTCAACACCACTTCATGCTCCTCCTATGTTTAGAACGTTTAATGCTCCCCATAATTTCGACACCTTTTGAAACTCTTCATATTTTTCAAACCTTTTCAGGCTCTTCATGTTTCTCAACACCATTTCATGCTCCTCCTATTTCAGACCGTTTCATGCTCCTCATATTTTTGACACATTTTGAAGCTTTCATATTTTTCACACCTTTTCATGCTGTTAATGTTTTTGAACACGGCTTCATGCTCCTCCTATATTTCAGACCGTTTCATGCTCCTCATATTTTTGACACATTTTGAAGCTTTCATATTTTTCACACCTTTTCATGCTGTTAATGTTTTTGAACACGGCTTCATGCTCCTCCTATATTTCAGACCGTTTCATGCTCCTCATATTTTTGACACCTTTTGAAGCTCTTCATATTTTTCACACCTTTTCAGTCTCTTCATGTTTTGAACACCGCTTCATGATCCTCCTATATTTCAGACCGTTTCATGCTCCGCATATATTTCACACCTTTTGAAGCTCTTCATATTTTTCACACCTTTTCTGGTTCTCATGTTTTTGAACACAGCTTCATGCTCCTCCTGTTTTTCAGACTGTTTCATGATGCTCATATATTTCACACCTTTTGAAGCTCTTCCTATTTTTCAGACCTTTTCAGCTCTTCATGTTTATCAACAGCATTTCATGCTCCTCCTAGGTTTCAGACCCTTTCATACTCCTCATTTTTTGATAGCTTTTGAAGCTCTTCATTTTTTTCACACCTTTTCAGGCTCTTTTGTTTTTGAACACGGCTTCATGCTTCTCCTATTTTTCAGACCGTTTCATGCTCCTCATATTTGACACGTTTTGAAGCTCTTCATATATTTCACACCTTTTCAGGCTCTTATGTTTTTCAAAACCGCTTTATGCTCCTCCTACTTTTCAGAACGTTTCTTGCTCCTCATATTTTTGATACCTTTTGAAGCTCTTCATATTTTACACACCTTTTCATGCTCTTCATGTTTTCAACACCGACTCTTGCTCCTCCTATTTTTCAAACCGTTTCATGCTCCTCCTATTTTTCAGGCCGTTTCATGCTCCTCATGTATTTCACACTTTTTGAAGCTCTTCATATTTTTCACAGCTTCTCAGGCTCTTCATGTTTTTGCACAGCACTTCATGCTTCTCTTATTTTTCAGCCCGTTTCATGCTCCTCATGTATTTCACAACTTTTGAAGCTCTTCATGTTTTTGATCACCGTTTCATGCTCCTCCTATTTTTCAGAACGTTTCATGCTTCTCATATTTTTGACACCTTTGTAACTCTTCATATTTTTCACACCTTTTCAGGCTCTTCATTTTTTTCACCACCACTTCATGCTCCTCCTATTTTTCAGGCCGTTTCATGCTCATCTCATTTTTGTCACCTTTGAAGCTCTTTATATTTTTCACACTTTTTCAGGCTCTTCATGGTTTTCAACACCGTTTCATGTTATTCCTATTTTTCAGACCGTTTAATGCTCATCTCATTTTTGACACCTTTTGAAGCTTTTCATATTTTTCACAACTTTTCAGGCTCTTCATGTTTTTGAACAATGCTTCATGCTCCTCCTATTTTTCAGAGAGTTTCATGCTCCTCATTTATTTCACACCTTTTGAAGCTCTTCATATTTTCCACACCTTTTCAGGCTCTTCATGTGTTTGATCACCGTTTCATGCTCCTTCTATTTTTCAGATCGTTTCATGCTCCTCATATTTTTGACACATTTTGAGCTCTTCATATTTTTCACACCTTTTCAGGCTCTTCATGTTTTTGAACACCGCTTCATGATCCTCCTATTTTTCAGACCGTTTCATGCTCCTCATATATTTGACACCTTTAAAAGCTCATCATATTTTTCACACCTTTTCAGGCTCTTCATGTTTTTTGACACAGCTTCATGGTCCTCCTATTTTTCAGACCGTTTCATGCTCCTCATATTTTGACACCTTTTGAAGCTCTTCGTATATTTCAAAACTTTTCAGACTTTTCCTTTTTTTTAACACGACTTCATGCTCCTCCTATTTTTCAGACCGTTTCATGCTCATCTCTTTTTGACACCTTTTGAAGCTCTTCATGTTTTTCACATCTTCTGAAGCTCTTCATATTTTTCACACCTTTTCAGGCTCTTCAGGTTTTTGAACACCGCTTCATGCTCCTCCTATTTTTCAGACCGTTTCCTGCTCCTCATATTTTTGACACCTTTTGAAGCTCTTCATATTTTTCACACCTTTTCAGCTCTTCATTTTTTTCAACACTACTTGTTGCTCCTCCTATTTTTTAGACCGTTTCATGCTCATCTAATTTTTGACACCTTTTAAAGCTCTTCATATTTTTTACACCTTGAAGCTCTTCATATTTTTAACATTTTTGAAGCTCTTCATAATTTTCAAACGATTTCAGACTCTTCATGTTTTTCAACACCGCTTCATGCTCCTGCTATTTATCATACCGTTTCATGCTCCTCATATTTGACGCCTTTTGAAGCTCTTCATATATTTGACACTTTTAGAAGCTCTTCATATTTTTCACACCTTTTCAGGCTCTTCATGTTTTTCAACACCGCTACATGCTCCTCCTATTTTTCCGACCCATTCATGCTACTCATAATTTTGACACCTTTTGAAGCTCTTCATATATTTCACACTTTTCAGGCTCTTCATGGTTTTGAACACCGCTTCATGCTCCTCCTATTTTTCAGACCGTTTCATGCTCATCTCATTTTTGCCACCTTTTGAAGCTCTTCATATTTTTCACACCTTTTGAATCCCTTCATATTTTTCCCACCATTTCAGGCTCTTCATGTTTTTCAACACCGCTTCATGCTCCTCCTATTTTTCAGACCGTGTCATGCTCCTCATAATTTTGACACCTTTTGAACCTCTTCATATTTCTCACACCTTTTCAGGCTCTTCATGTTTTTGAACACCGCTTCATGCTCCTCCTATTTGTCAGACCGTTTCATGCTCCTCATGTATTTCACAGCTTTTGAAGCTCTTCATATTTTGCACACCTTTTCAGGCTCTTCATGTTTTTCACAACCACTTCATGCTCCTCCTATTTTTCAGACCGTTTCATGCACTTCTCATTGTTTACACCTTTTGAAGCTCTTCATATTTTTCACAGATTTTCAGTCTCACCATGTTTTTCAACACCACTTCATGCTTCTCTTATTTTTCAGAAGGTTTCATGTTCATCTCATTTTTGACACCTTTGAAGCTCTTCATATTTTTCACACCTTTTGAATCCCTTCATATTTTTCCCACCTTTTCAGGCTCTTCATGTTTTTCAACACCGCTTCATGCTCCTCCTATTTTTCAGACCGTTCCATGCTCCTCATATTTTTGACACCTTTTGAAGCTCTTCATATTTTTTACACCTTTTCAGGCTCTTCATGTTTTTGAACACAGCTTCATGATTCTCCTATTTTTCAGATCTTTTCATGCACCTCATATTTTTGACACCTTTTGAATCTCTTTATATTTTACACACCTTTTCAGGTTCTTTATATTTTTGAACAACGCTTCATGCTCCTCTTATTTTTCAGACCGTTTCATGCTCATCTCATTTTTGACACCTTTTGAAGCTCTTCATATTTTTCACAACTTTTCAGGCTCTTCATGTTTTTGAACACCGCTTCAGGCTCCTCTTATTTTTCAGAGAGTTTCATGCTCCTCATGTATTTCACAACTTTTGAAGCTCTTCGTATTTTTCACACGTTTTCAGCCTCTTCATGTCTTTCATCACCGTTTCATGCTCCTCCTATTTGTCAGACCGTTTCTTGCTCCTCATATTTTTGACACTTTTTGAAGCTCTTCATATTTTTCACACCTTTTCAGGATCTTCATGTCTTTCAACACCACTTCATGCTCCTCTTATTTTTCAGGCCGTATCATTGTCCTCATATATTTGACACTTTTAGAAGCTCTTCATATTTTTCACACCTTTTCAGGCTCTTCATATTTTTGAACACCTCTTCATGCTCCTCCTTTTTTTCAGACCGTTTCATGCTCCTCATATTTTTGACACCTTTTGAAGCTCTTCATATATTTCACACCTTTTCAATCTCTTCATGATTTCCAACACCGATTCATGATCCGCATATTTTGCAGACCATTTCATGCTGATCTCATTTTTGTCACCTTTTGAAGCTCTTCATATTTTTCACAGCTTTTGAAACTCTTCATATTTTTCACACCTTTTCAGGCAGTTCATGTTTTCAACTCCGCTTCTTGCCTCTCCTCTATTTCAGACCGTTTCATGCTCCTCATATTTTTGACACGTTTTGAAGCTCTTCATATTTTTCACACCTTTTCAGGCTCTTCATGTTTTTGAACACAGTTTCATGCTTCTCCTATTTTTCAGACCGTTTCATGCTCGTCATAATTTTAACACTTTTTGAAGCTCTTCATATTTTTCACACCTTTTTAGGCTCTTCATATTTTTGAACACCTCTTCATGCTCCTATAATTTTTCAGACCGTTTCATGCTCCTCATATTTTTCACAGCTTTTGAAGCTCTTCATATTTTTCATACCTTTTCAGGCTTTTCATGTTTTTGAACACCGCTTCATGCACCTCCTATTTTTCAGACCGTTTCATGCTCCTCATGTATTTCACACGTTTTGAAGCTCTTCATATTTTTCACACCTTTTCGTGCTCTTCATCTTTTTCAAAACCGTTTCATGATCATCCTATTTTTGAGAAAGTTTCATCCTCCACATATTTTTGACTCCTTTAGAAACTCTTCATTTTTTTTCACACCTTTTCAGGCTCTTCATGTTTTTCAACACCGCTTCATGCTCCTCCTATTTTTCAGACAGTTTCATGCTCCTCATATTTTTGACACATTTTGAAACTCTTTTTATTTTTCACACCATTTCAGGCTCTTCATATTTTTCAACACCGTTTCATGCTCCACCTATTTTTCAGACCGTTTCATGCTTCTCATATTTTTGACACCTTTTGAAGCTCTTCATATTTTTCACATCTTTTCATGCTCTTCATGTTTTGGAACACCGTTTCATGCTCCTCCTATTTTTCAGACCGTTTCATGCTCCTCATATTTTTCACACCTTTTGAAGCTCTCCACATTTTCACACCTTTTCAGGCTCTTCATGTTTTTCAACACCGCTTCATGCTCCTACTATTTTTCAGACCGTTACATGCTCCTCATATTTTTGACACCTTTTGAAGCTCTTCATATTTTGACACCTTTTGAAGCTTTTCATATTTTTCAAAACATTTCAGCTCTTCATGTTTTTGAAAACCGCTTCATGCTCCTCCTATTTTTCAGAGAGTTTCATGCTCCTCATGTATTTGACACCTTTTGAAGCACTTCAATTTTTCACACCTTTTCAGGCTCTTCATGTTTTTCCACTCCACTTCATGCTTCTCCTATTTTTCAGCCCGTTTCATGCTACTCATGTATTTCACACCTTTTAAAGCTCTTCATATTTTTCACACGTTTTCAGTCTCTTCATGTTTTTGAACACCGCTTCATGCTCCTCCTCTTTTACAGACCGTTTCATCCTCCTCACATTTTTGACACCTTTTGATGCTTTTCATATTTTTCACACCTTTTCAGGGTCTTTATTTTTTTCAACACCATTTCATGATCCTCCTTTTTTTCAGACCGTTTCATGCTCATCTAATTTTTGACACCTTTTGAAGCTCTTAATATTTTTCACACCTTTTGAAGCTCTTCATATTCTTCACACGTTTTCAGGCTCTTCATGTTTTTCAACTCCGCTTCATGCTGCTTCTATTTTTCAGACCGTTTCATGCTTCTCATATTTCTGACACATTTCGAAGCTCTTCATATTTTTCACACCTTTTCAGGCACTTCATGGTTTTCAACACCTCTTCATGCTCCTATTTTTCACACCGTTTCATGATCCTCAAATATTTGACACCTTTTTAAGCTCTTCATATTTTTCACACCTTTTCCTGCTCTTCATCTTTTTCAAAACCGTTTCATGCTCATCTTGTTTTTCATAGTGTTTCATGCTCCTCACATTTTTCACATCTTTTGAAGCTCTTCATATTTTTCACACCTTTTCAGGCTCTTCATGTTTTTGACGACAGCTTCATGCTCCTCCTATTTTTCAGACCGTTTCATGCTCCTCATATTTTTGACACCTTTTGAAGCTCTTAATATTTTTCACACCTTTTCATGCTTTTCATCTTTTTCAAAACCTTTTCATGCTCCTCCTATATTTCAGACTGTTTCATGCTCCTCGTATGTTTGACACCTTTTGAATCTCTTCATATTTTTCACACCTTTTCAGGCTCTTCATGTTTGTCAACACCGTTTCATATCCTATTATTTTTCAGACCGTTTCATGCTCCTCATATTTTTGACACCTTTTGAAACTCTTCCTGTTTTTCACACCTTTTCAGGCTCTACAACTTTTTCAACACCGCTTCTTGATCCTCCTATTTTCAGACCATTTCATCCTCCTCATATATTTGACACCTTTTGAAGCTCTTCATATTATTCACAACTTTTCAATCTCTTCATGTTTTCAAAAATACTTCATGCTCCTCCTATTTTTCAGACCGTTTCATGCTCCTCGTATTTTTGACACCTTTTGAAGCTCCTCATATTTTTCACATCTTTTCAGGCTCTTCATGTTTTTGAACACCACTTCATGCTCCTCCTATTTTTCAGACCGTTTCATGCTCCTCGTATTTTTGACACCTTTTGAAGCTCCTCATATTTTTCACATCTTTTCAGGCTCTTCATGTTTTTCAACACCACTTCATGCTCCTCCTTTTTGCAGACGTTTTCATGCTCCTCATATTTTTCACACCTTTTAAAGCTCTTCATATTTTCCACACCTTTTCAGTCTCTTCTTTTTTTTTCAACATCACTTCATGCTCCTCCTATTTTTCAAACCGTTTCATGCTTATCTCATTTTTGACATCTTTTGAAGCTTTTCATATTTTTCAAAATTTTTCAGGCTCTTCATGTTTTTGAACACCGCTTCATGCTCCTCCTATTTTTGAGACCGTTTCATGCTACTCATATTTTTGACACATTTTGAAGCTCTTCATATATTTCACACCTTTTGAAGCTCTTCATATTTTTCACACCTTTTAAAGCTCTTCATAATTTTCACACGTTTTCAGGCTCTTCATGTTTTTCAACACCACATCATGCTCCTCCTATTTTTCAGACCGTTTCATGTTCTTCATATTTTTGACCCCTTTTGAAGCTCTTCATATTTTTGACACCTTTTGAAGCTCTTCATGTTTTTCACCCCTTTTCAGGCACTTTATGTTTTTCAACACCACTTCATGCTCCTCTTATTTTTCAGATCGTTTCATGCTCCTCATATTTTTGACACCTTTTGAAGCTCTTCATGTTTTTCACACCTTTTCAGGCACTTCATGTTTTTCAACACCACTTCATGCTCCTCTTATTTTTCAGATCGTTTCATGCTCCTCATATTTTTGACACCTTTTGAAGGTTTTCATATTTTTCACACCTTTTCAGGCTGTTCATGTTTTTGCACACCGCATCATGCTACTCCTTTTTTCAGACCGCTTCATGCTCATCTCATTTTTGACACCTTTTGAAGCTGTTCATATTTTTCACATCTTTTGAAGCTCTTCATATTTTTCACACGTTTTCAGACTCTTCATGTTTTTCAACACCGCTTCATGCTCCTGTTTTTTTTTCAGACCGTTTCATGCTCCTCATGTATTCCACACCTTTTGAACCTCTTCATATTTTTCACACCTTTTCAGGCTCTTCATGTTTTGAACACCGTTTCATGCTGCTCTTATTTATCAGACCATTTCATGCTCCTCATATTTTTGACATTTTTTGAAGCTCTTCATATTTTTCACACCTTTTCAGGCTCTTCATGTTTTTGAACACCGTTGCATGCTCCTCCTATTTTTCAGATCGTTTCATGCTCCTCATGTATTTCACACCTTTTGAAGCTCTTCATATATTTCAAAGCTTTTCAAGATCTTCATGTTTTTCAACATAGCTTCATGCTCGTCATATTTTTCAGACCGTTTCATGCTCCTCATATTTTTTATACCTTTTGAAGCTCTTCATATTTTTCACACCTTTTCAGACTCTTCATGTTTTTCAACACCGCTTCATGCTCCTATTATTTTTCAGACCGTTTCATGCTCCTCATATATTTGACACGTTTTGAGGCTTGTCCTATTTTTCACACCTTTAAAGGCTCTTCATGTTTTTGAACACCGCTTCATGCTCCTCCTATTTTACAGACCGTTTAATGCTCCTCATGTATTTCACACCTTTTGAAGCTCTTCATATTTTTCACACCTTTTCAGGCTCTTCATGTTTTTGATCACGTTTCATGATCCTCCTATTTTTCAGACGGTATCATGCTCCTCATATTTTTCACACCTTTTGAACCTCTTCATATATTTCACAACTTTTCAGGCTCTTCATGTTTTTGAACACCACTTCATGCACCTCCTATTTTTCAGACAGTTTCATGCTCCTCATATATTTCAGACCTTTTGAAGCTCTTCATATATTTCACACCTTTTCAGGCTCTTCATGTTTTTCAACACAACTTCATGCCTCTCCTATATTTCAGACCGTTTCATGCTCCTCATATTTTTGACACCTTTTGAAGCTCTTCATATTTTTCACATCTTTTGAAGCTCTTCATATTTTTCATACGTTTTCAGGCTCTTCATGTTTTTCACCACGCTTCATGCTCCACTTATTTTTCAGACCGTTTTATGCTCCTCATATTTTTGACACCTTTTTAAGCTCTTCATATTCTTCACACTTTTCAGGCTCTTCATGTTTTTGAACACCGCTTCATGCTCCTCCTATTTTTCAGACCGTTTCATGCTCCTCATATTTTTCACACCTATTGAAGCTCTTCATATTTTTCACAACTTTTCAGGCTCTTCATGTTTTTGAACACCGCTTCATGCTCCTCGTATTTTTCAGACCGTTTAATGCTCCTCATGTATTTCAAACCTTTTGAAGCTCTTCATATTTTTCACAACTTTTCAGGCTCTTCATGTTTTTGAACACCGCTTCATGCTCCTCCGATTTTTCAGACCGTTTCATCCTCCTCATATTTTTAACACCTTTTGAAGCTCTTCATATTTTTCACACCTTTTCAAGCTTTTCATGTATTTGAACACGCTTCATGCTTCTCCTTGTTTGCAGACCGTTTTTTGCTCCTCATATTTTTGACACCTTTTGAAGCTCTTCATGTTTTTCAACACCACTTCATGCTCTTCCTATTTTTCAGACCGTTTCAAGCTCATCTCATTTTTGACAACTTTTGAAGCTTTTCATATTTTTCACAACATTTCAGGCTCTTCATGTTTTTGAACACCGCTTCATGCTCCTCCTAATTTTCAGAGAGTTTCATGCTCCTCATGTATTTCACACCTTTTGATGCTCTTCATATTTTTCACAAATTTTCAGGCTCTTCATGTTTTTCCACACCACTTCATGCTTCTCCTATTTTTCAGCCCGTTTCATGCTACTCATGTATTTCACACCTTTTAAAGCTCTTCATATTTTTCACACGTTTTCAGTCTCTTCATGTTTTTGAACACCGCTTCATGCTCCTCCTCTTTTACAGACCGTTTCATCCTCCTCACATTTTTGACACATTTGATGCTTTTCATATTTTTCACACCTTTTCAGGGTCTTTATTTTTTTCAACACCATTTCATGATCCTCCTTTTTTTCAGACCGTTTCATGCTCATCTAATTTTTGACACCTTTTGAAGCTCTTAATATTTTTCACATCTTTTGAAGCTCTTCATATTCTTCACACGTTTTCAGGCTCTTCATGTTTTTCAACTCCGCTTCATGCTGCTTCTATTTTTCAGACCGTTTCATGCTCCTCATATTTCTGACACGTTTCGAAGCTCTTCATATTTTTCACACCTTTTCAGGCACTTCATGTTTTTCAACACCTCTTCATGCTTCTATTTTTCAGACCGTTTCATGCTCCTCATATTTTTGACACCTTTTGAAGCTCTTCATATTTTTCACACCTTTTAAAGCTCTTCATAATTTTCACACGTTTTCAGGCTCTTCATGTTTTTCAACACCACATCATGCTCCTCCTATTTTTCAGACGGTTTCATGTTCTTCATATTTTTGACCCCTTTTGAAGCTCTTCATATTTTTCACAAGTTTTCAGGCTCTTAATGTTTTTGATCACTGCTTCTTGCTCCTCCTAATTTTCAGAGAGTTTCATGCGCCACATGTTTCACACCTTTTGAAGGTCTTCATTTTTTTCACACCATTTCAGGCTCTTCATGTTTTTCAACACTGCTTCTTGCTCCTCCTAATTTTCAGAGAGTTTCATGCGCCTCATGTATTTCACACCTTTTGAAGCTCCTCATATTTTTCACAAGTTTTCAGGCTCTTCATGTTTTTGAACAATGCTTCTTGCTCCTCCTAATTTTCAGAGAGTTTCATGCGCCTCATGTATTTCACACCTTTTGAAGCTCTTCATATTTTTCACACCTTTTCAGGCTCTTCATGTTTTTCAACACTGCTTCTTGCTCCTCCTAATTTTCAGAGAGTTTCATGCGCCTCATGTATTTCACACCTTTTGAAGCTCTTCATATTTTTCACACCTTTTCAGGCTCTTCACGTTTTTGAACAACGCTTCATGTTCCTGCTATTTTTCAGACCGTTTCATGCTCCTCGTATTTTTGACACCTTTTGAAGCTCCTCATATTTTTCACATCTTTTCAGGCTCTTCATGTTTTTGAACACCACTTCATGCTCCTCCTATTTTTCAGACCGTTTCATGCTCCTCGTATTTTTGACACCTTTTGAAGCTCCTCATATTTTTCACATCTTTTCAGGCTCTTCATGTTTTTCAACACCACTTCATGCTCCTCCTATTTTTCAGACAATTTCATGCTCCTCATATTTTTCACACCTTTTCAGGCTCTTCATGTTTTTGAACACAGCCTCATGCTCTTCCCATTTTTCAGACCGTTTCATGCTCCTCATATTATGGACACCTTGTGAATCTCTTCATATTTTTCACACCTTTTCAGGCTCTTCCTGTTTTTCAACACGGCCTTATGCTCCTCCTTTTTTTCTGACTGTTTCATGCTCCTCATGTAATTCACACCTTTTGAAGCTCTTTATATTTTTCACACCTTTTGAGGCTCTTCATGTTTTTCAACACCACTTCATGTTCCTCCTATTTTTCAGACCGTTTCATGCTCATCTAATTTTTAACACCTTTTGAAACTCTTCATATATTTCACACCTTTTGAAGCTCTCCATATTTTTCACATTTTTGAAGCTCTTCATATTTCTCACACCTTTTCAGGCTCTTCATGTTTGTCAACACCATTTCGTGCGGCTTCTAATTTTCAGACCGTTTCATGCTCCTCATATTTTTCACACCTTTTGAAGCTCTTCATATTTTTCACACCTTTTCAGGCCCTTCATGTTTTTGAACACAGCTTCTCTCTTCTCCTATTTTTCAGACCGTTTCATGCTCCTCATATTTTTGACACCTTTTGAAGCTCTTCATAATTTTCACACCTTTTCAGCCTCTTCATGTTTTTCAACACCACTTCATGCTCCTCGTATTTTTCAGACCGTTTCATGCCCCTAATAGTTTTGACACCTTTTGAAGCTTTTCATATTTTTCACAACTTTTTAGGCTCTTCATGTTTTTGAACACCGCTTCATGCTCCTCCTCTTTTTCAGAAAGTTTCATGCTCCTAATATATTTCACTCCTTTTGAAGCTCTTCATATTTTTCACACCTTTTCAGGCTCTTCATGTTTTTCCACACCACTTCATGCTTCTATTTTTCAGCCCGTTTCATGGTCCTCATGTAATTCACACCTTTTGAAGCTCTTCATATTTTTCACACCTTTTCAGGCTCTTCATGTTTTTCAACACCATTTCATGCCGCATCTATCTTTCAGACCGTTTCATTCTTCTCATATTTTTGACACCATTTGAAGCTCTTCATATTTTTCACACCTTTTCAGGCTCTTCATGTTTTTGAACACCGCTCATGATCCTCCAAATTTTCAGACAGTTTCTTGCTCTTCATATTTTTAACACCTTTTGAAGCTCTTCATTTTTTCACACCTTTTCAGGCTCTTCATGTTTTTCTACACCACTTCATGGTTCTCCTATTTTTCAGAAAGGTTTCATGTTCCTCATGAATTTCACACCTTTTGAAGCTATTCATATTTTTCACAACTTTTCAGGCTCTTCATGTTTCTGATCACCGTTTCATGCTCCTCCTATCTTTCAGACCGTTTCATGCTTCTCATAGTTTTTGACACCATTTGAAGCTCTTCATATTTTTCACACATTTTCAGGCACTTCATGTTTTTGAACACCCCTCATGATCCTCCAAAATTTCAGACCGTTTCATGCTCTTCATATTTTTGACACCTTTTGAAGTTCCTCATATTTTTCACACCTTTTCAGGCTCTTCATGTTTTTCCACACCACTTCATGCTTCTCATATATTTCAGATCGTTTCATGCTCCTCATGAATTTCATACCTTTTGAAGCTCTTCATATTTTTCACACCTTTTCAGTCTCTTCATGTTTTTCAACACAATTTCATGCTCATCCTATTTTCAAGACCGTTTCTTGTTCCTCATGTATTTTACACCTTTTGAAGCTCTTCATTTTTTCACACCTTTTCAGGCTCTTCATGTTTTTCCACACCACTTCATGCTTCTATTTTTCAGCTCGTTTCATGCTCCTCATGTATTTCACACATTTTGAAGCTCTTCATATTTTTCACACCTTTTCACTCTCTTCATGTTTTTCAACACCATTTCATGCCGCATCTATTTTCCAGACCATTTCATGCTCCTAATATTTTTGACACCTTTTGAAGCTCTTCATATTTTTCACATCTTTTCAGGCTCTTCATGTTTTTGAACACCACTTCATGCTCCTCCTATTTTTCAGACCGTTTCATGCTCCTCGTATTTTTGACACCTTTTGAAGCTCTTCATATTTTTCACAACTTTTCAGGCTCTTCATGTTTTTGAACACCACTTCATGCTCCTCCTATTTTTCAGACAATTTCATGCTCCTCATATTTTTCACACCTTTTCAGTCTCTTCATGTTTTTGAACACAGCCTCATGCTCTTCCCATTTTTCAGACCGTTTCATGCTCCTCATATTATGGACACCTTGTGAATCTCTTCATATTTTTCACACCTTTTCAGGCTCTTCATGTTTTTCCACACCACTTCATGCTTCTATTTTTCAGCCCGTTTCATGGTCCTCATGTATTTCACACCTTTTGAAGCTCTTCATATTTTTCACACGTTTTCAGCTCTTCATGTTTTTCAACACCACTTCATGCTCTTCCTATTTTTCAGACCGTTTCAAGCTCATCTCATTTTTGACAACTTTTGAAGCTTTTCATATTTTTCACAACATTTAAGGCTCTTCATGTTTTTGAACACCGCTTCATGCTCCTCCTAATTTTCAGAGAGTTTCATGCTACTCATGTATTTCACACCTTTTAAAGCTCTTCATATTTTTCACACGTTTTCAGTCTCTTCATGTTTTTGAACACCGCTTCATGCTCCTCCTCTTTTACAGACCGTTTCATCCTCCTCACATTTTTGACACCTTTTGATGCTTTTCATATTTTTCACACCTTTTCAGGGTCTTTATTTTTTTCAACACCATTTCTTGATCCTCCTTTTTTTCAGACCGTTTCATGCTCATCTAATTTTTGACACCTTTTGAAGCTCTTAATATTTTTCACACCTTTTGAAGCTCTTCATATTCTTCACACGTTTTCAGGCTCTTCATGTTTTTCAACTCCGCTTCATTCTGCTTCTATTTTTCAGACCGTTTCATGCTCCTCATATTTCTGACACGTTTCGAAGCTCTTCATATTTTTCACACCTTTTCAGGCACTTCATGTTTTTCAACACCTCTTCATGCTCCTATTTTTCACACCGTTTCATGATCCTCAAATATTTGACACCTTTTTAAGCTCTTCATATTTTTCACACCTTTTCCTGCTCTTCTTCTTTTTCAAAACCGTTTCATGCTCATCTTGTTTTTCATAGTGTTTCATGCTCCTCACATTTTTCACATTTTTTGAAGCTCTTCATATTTTTCACACCTTTTCAGGCTCTTCATGTTTTTGACGACAGCTTCATGCTCCTCCTATTTTTCAGACCGTTCATGCTCCTCATATTTTTGACACCTTTTGAAGCTCTTAATATTTTTCACACCTTTTCATGCTTTTCATCTTTTTCAAAACCGTTTCATGCTCCTCCTATTTTTCAGACTGTTTCATGCTCCTCGTATGTTTGACACCTTTTGAATCTCTTCATATTTTTCACACCTTTTCAGGCTCTTCATGTTTGTCAACACCGTTTCATATCCTATTATTTTTCAGACCGTTTCATGCTCCTCATATTTTTGACACCTTTTGAAACTCTTCCTGTTTTTCACACCTTTTCATGCTCTTCAACTTTTTCAACACCGCTTCTTGATCCTCCTATTTTCAGACCATTTCATCCTCCTCATATATATTACACCTTTTGAAGCTCTTCATATTATTCACAACTTTTCAATCTCTTCATGTTTTCAAAAATACTTCATGCTCCTCCAATTTTTCAGACCGTTTCATGCTCCTCGTATTTTTGACACCTTTTGAAGCTCCTCATATTTTTCACATCTTTTCAGGCTCTTCATGTTTTTGAACACCACTTCATGCTCCTCCTATTTTTAGACCGTTTCATGCTCCTCGTATTTTTGACACCTTTTGAAGCTCCTCATATTTTTCACATCTTTTCAGGCTCTTCATGTTTTTCAACACCACTTCATACTCCTCCTTTTTGCAGACGTTTTCATGCTCCTCATATTTTTCACACCTTTTAAAGCTCTTCATGTTTTCCACACCTTTTCAGTCTCTTCTTTTTTTTCAACATCACTTCATGCTCCTCCTATTTTTCAAACCGTTTCATGCTTATCTCATTTTTGACATCTTTTGAAGCTTTTCATATTTTTCAAAACTTTTCAGGCTCTTCATGTTTTTGAACACCGCTTCATGCTCCTCCTATTTTTGAGACCGTTTCACGCTACTCATATTTTTGACACATTTTGAAGCTCTTCATATATTTCACACCTTTCGAAGCTCTTCATATTTTTCACACCTTTTAAAGCTCTTCATAATTTTCACACGTTTTCAGGCTCTTCATGTTTTTCAACACCACATCATGCTCCTCCTATTTTTCAGACGGTTTCATGTTCTTCATATTTTTGACCCCTTTTGAAGCTCTTCATATTTTTCACAAGTTTTCAGGCTCTTCATGTTTTTGAACACTGCTTCTTGCTCCTCCTAATTTTCAGAGAGTTTCATGTGCCACATGTATTTCACACCTTTTGAAGGTCTTCATTTTTTTCACACCATTTCAGGCTCTTCATGTTTTTCAACACTGCTTCTTGCTCCTCCTAATTTTCAGAGAGTTTCATGCGCATCCTGTATTTCACACCTTTTGAAGCTCTTCATATTTTTCACAAGTTTTCAGGCTCTTCATGTTTTTGAACACTGCTTCTTGCTCCTCCTAATTTTCAGAGAGTTTCATGCGCCTCATATATTTCACACCTTTTGAAGATCTTCATATTTTTCACACCTTTTCAGGCTCTTCATGTTTTTCAACACTGCTTCTTGCTCCTCCTAATTTTCAGAGAGTTTCATGCGCCTCATGTATTTCACACCTTTTGAAGCTCTTCATATTTTTCACACCTTTTCAGGCTCTTCACGTTTTTGAACAACGCTTCATGTTCCTGCTATTTTTCAGACCGTTTCATGCTCCTCATATTTTTGACACCTTTTGAAGCTCTTCATATTTTTCACACCTTTTCAGGCTCTTCATGTTTTTCAAAGCCACTTCATGCTTCTCCTATTTTTCAGACCGTTTCATGTTTCTATCATTTCTGACAACTTTTGAAGCTCTTCATATATTTCACACATTTTCAGGCTCTTCATGTTTTTCAACACCACTTCATGCTCCTCCTATTTTTCAGACCGTTTCATGCTCATCTCACTTTTGACACATTTTGAAGCTCTTCATATTTTCCACACCTTTGGAAGCTCTTCATATTTTTCATATTTTTGAAGCTCTTCATATTTTCACACGTTTTCAGACTCTTCATGTTTTTCAAAACCGCTTCATGCGCCTCCTATTTTTCAGAGAGTTTCATGCTCCTCATGTATTTCACACCTTTTGAAGCTCTTCTTATTTCTCACAACTTTTAAGCTCTTCATGTTTTTCACAGGTTTTCAGGCTCTTCATGTTTTTCAACACCGCTTCATGCTCCTCCAATTTTTCAGACCGTTTCATGCTCCTCATATTTTTGACACTTTTTGAAGCTCTTCATACTTTTCACACCTTTTCAGGCTCTTCATGTTTTTCCACAGAACTTCATGCTTCTCCTATTTTTCAGAGCGTTTCATGCTCCTCATATTTTTGAAACCTTTTGAACTCCCCATATTTTTCACACGTTTTCAGGCTCTTCATGTTTTTCAACACCGCTTCACGCTCCTCCTATTTTGAGATCGTTTCATGCTCCTCATATTTTTGACAACTTTTGAAGCTCTTCATATTTTTCACACGTTTTCAGGCTCTTCATGTTTTTAAACACCGCTTTATGCTCCTCCTATTTTTCAGACCGTTTCGTGCTCCACATATTTTTAACACATTTTGAAGCTCTCCATATTTTGCCCACCTTTTCATGCTCTTCATGTATTCAACACTGCTTCATGCTCCTCCTATTTTTGAGAACTTTTCATTCTCCTCATATTTTTGACACCTTTTGAAACTCTTCATGATTTTCACACCTTTTCATGCTCTTCATCTTTCCAACACTGCTTCATGCTCCTCCTATTTTTCAGACCGTTTCATGCTCCTCATATTTTTGAAACCTTTTGAAGCTCTTCATATATTTCACACATTTTCAGGTGCTTCATGTTTTTCAACAACACTTCATGCTCCACCTATTTTTCATCCCGTTTCCTGCTCCACATATTTTTCACACCTTTTGAATCTCTTTTTTTTTTTTCACAACTTGTCAGGCTCTTCATGTTTTTCAACACCACTTCATGCTCCTACAATTTTTTCAGATCGTTTCATGCTCCTCATATTTTTGACAGCTTCTGCAGCTCTTCATATATTTCACACCGTTTCAGGCTCTTCATGCTTTTCAACACCGCTTCATTCTCCTCCTATGTTTCAGACCGTTTCATGCTCCTCATATTTTTGAGACTTTTTGAAGCTCTTCATATATTTCACACCTTTTCAGGCTCTTCATGTTTTTCAACACCGCTTCATGCGCCTCCTATTTTTCAGACTGTTTCAGGCTCCTAATATTGTTAACACCTTTTCAGGCTCTTCATATTTTTCAACACCGCTTCATTCTCCTCCTGTTTCTCAGAGCGTTTCAGGTTCCACATATATTTCACACCTTTTTAAGCTCGTCATATATTTCACACCTTTTCATGCTCTTCATATTTTTCAACACCGCTTCATGCTCCTCCAATTTTTCAGACCGTTTCATGCTCCTAAAATTTTTGACACCTTTTGAAGCTCTTCATATATTTCACAACTTTTCAGGCTCTTCATATTTTTCAACACCGCTTCATTCTCCTCCTGTTTTTCAGAGCGTTTCAGGTTCCTCATATATTTCACGCCTTTCTAAGCTCTTCATATACTTCACACCTTTTCAGGCTCTTCATGTTTTTCAACACCGCTTCATGTTCCTCCTATTTTTCAGACCGTTTAATGCTCCACAAATATTAGACAACTTTTGAATCTCTTCATATTTTTCACACCTTTTCAGGCAATTCTTGTTTTTGAACACCGCTTCATGCACCTCCTATTTTTCAGAATGTTTCATGGTCCTCATATTTTGGAAACATTTTGAAACTCTTTATATTTTTCACACCTTTTCAGACTCTTCATGTTTTTCAACACCGCTTATTTCTCCTCCTATTTTTCAGACCGTTTCATGCTCCTATATTTTTTACACCTTTTGAAGCTGTTCATATTTTTCACACCTTTTTAGGCTCTACATATTATTGAACACCGTTTCATGCTCCTTCTATTTTTAAGACCGTTTCATACACCTCATATTTTTGACACTTTTTGAAGCTCTTCATGTTTTTCACACCTTTTCAGGCTCTTCATGTTTTTGAACACCGCTTCATGCTTCTCCTTTTTTTCAGACCGTTTCATGCTCCTCACATTTTTCACACTCTTTGAAGCTCTTCTTATTTTTCACACCTCTCAGGCTCTTCATGTTTTTGAACACCGCTTCATGCTCCACCTATTTTTCAGACCGTATCATGCTCCTCATATTTTCCCCACCTTTTCAGACTCTTCATATGTTCGAACACCGCTTCATGCTCCTCCTATTTTTCAGGCCGTTTCATGCTCCTCATATTTTTGACACCTTTTGAAGTTCTTCATGTGTTTCACACCTTTTCAGGCTGTTCATGTTTTTCAACACCGCTTCATGCTCCTCCTTTTTTTCAGCCCGTATCATTCTCCTCATATTTTTCACATCTTTTGAAGCTCTTCATATATTACACAACTTTTCAGGCTCTTCATATTTTTCAACCCCGCTTCATGCTCCTCCTATTTTTCAGACCGTTTCATGTTCCTCATATTTTTGACACCTTTTGAAGCTCTTCATATATTTCACTCTTTTCAGGCTCTTCATGTTTTTCAACACCGCTTCATGCTCCTCAAATTTTTGACACCTTTTGAAGCTCTTCATATATTTCACACCTTTCAGGCTCTTCATGTTTTTCAACACCGCTTCATGCTCCTCCTAATTTTCAGACCGTTTCATGCTCCTCATATTTTTCACACCTTTTGAAGCACTTTATATTTTTTACACCTTTTCAGGCTCTTCATGTTTTTCAACACCACTTCATCCTCCTCTTATTTTTCAGAGAATTTCATTCTCCTCATATTTTTGACAACTTTTGAAGCTCTTCATATATTTCACACATTTTCAGGCGCTTCATGTTTTTCAACACCACTTCTTGCTCCTCCTTTTTTTCAGACCGTTTCCTGTTCCTCATATTTTTCACACTTTTCAGGTTCTTCATGAGTTTCAACACCGCTTCATGCTGCTCCTATTTTTCAGACAGTTTCATGCTCCTCATATATTTGACACCTTTTGAAGCTCTTCATATTTTTCACACCTTTTCAGGCTCTTCATGATTTTCAACAGCGCTTCATGCTCCTCATATTTTGGATACCTTGTGAAGCTCTTCATATCTTTCACACCTTTTCAGGCTCTTCATGATTTTCAACACCGCTTCATGCTCCTCCTATTTTTCAGACCGTTTCATGCTCCTCATATTTTTGACACCTGTTGAGGCTCTTCGTATATTTCACACATTTTCAGGCTCTTCATGTTTTTTACACCTTTTCAGGCTCTTAATGTTTTTCAACACCACTTCATGCTCCTCCTATTTTTCAGACCGTGTCATGCTCCTCTTATTTTTGACACATTTTGAAGCTCTTCATATTTTTCACACCTTTTGAAGCTCTTCATAATTTTCAAACCTTTACAGGCTCTTCATGTATTTCAACACCGCTTCATGCTCCTCCAATTTTTCAGACCGTTTCATGCTCGTCATATTTTTCAAACCTTTTAAAGCTCTTCATAATTTTCACACCTATTCATGCTCTTCATTTTTTCCACACTGTTTCATGCTCCTCCTATTATTCAGACCGTTTCATGCTCCTCATATTTTTCACACCTTTTGAAGCTCTTCATATTTTTCACACTTTTTGAAGCTCTTCATATTTTTCACAGTTTTCAGGCTCTTCATGTTTCTGAACACCGCTTCGTGCTCCTCCAATTTTTCAGACCGTTTCATGCTCTTAATATTTTTCACACCTTTTCAGGCTCTTCATATTTTTGAACACCGTTTGCTGCTCCTCCTATTTTTGAGAACGTTTCATGCTCCTCATATTTTTGACACGTTTTGAAGCTCTTCATATTTTTCACACCTTTTCAGGGTCTTCATATTTTTCAACACGGCTTCATGCTACTCCTATTTTTGAAACCTTTTGAAGCTCCTCATATTCTTCAAAACATTTCATGCTCTTCTTTATTTTCATCACTGCTTCATGCTCCTCCATTTTTTAGATCGTTTCATGCTCCTCATATTTTTGACACCTTTTGAAACACTTCATATATTTCCACATTTTCAGGCTCTTCATGATTTTGAACACAGTTTCATACTCCTCCTGTTTTTCAGGCCATTTCATGCTCCTCATATTTTTGACACCTTTTGAATCTCTTCATAATTTTAACACCTTTTCAGGCTCTTCAATTTTTCAACATCACATCATGCTCCTCTTATTTTTTAGACCTTTTCATGCTTCTCATATTTTTGACACCTTTTGAAACTCTTCATATTTTTCACACCTTTTCACGCTCTTCATGTCTTTCAAGACCGCTTCATGCTCCTCCTCTTTTTCAGACCGTTTCATGCTCCTCATATTTTTGACACCTTTTGAAGCACTTCATATATTTTACACCTTTTCAAACTCTTCATGTTTTTCACACCTTTTCAGGCTCTTCATGTTTTTCAACACCGCTTCATGCTCCTCCTATTTTTCAGACAGTTTCCTGCTCCTCATATTTTTGACACCTTTTGAAGCTCTTCATATATTTCACACCTTTTCAGGCTCTTCATGTTTTTACACCTTCTCAGGTCATGTTTTTCAACACCGCTTCATGCTCCTCCTATTTTTCAGACAATTTTGTGCTCCTCATCTTTTTGACACGTTTTGAAGCTCTTCATATATTTCACACCTTTTCAGGCTCTTCATGTTTTTCAACACCGCCTCATTCTCCTCCTATTTTTCATACCGTTTCATGCTCCTCATATTTTTGACACCTTTTGAAGCTCTTCATATTTTTCACACCTTTTCAGACTCTTCAAGTTTTTGAACATCGTTTCATGCTCCTCCTATTTTTCAGACCGTTTCATGCTCCTCATATTTTTGACACCTTTTGAAGCTCTTCAATTATTTCACACCTTTTCAGGATCTTCATGTTTTTGAACATCGCTTCATGCACCTCCTATTTTTCAGACCTTTTCATGCTCCTCATATTTTTGACACCTTTTGAGGCTCTTCATATATTTCACACCTTTTCAATCTCTTCATGTTTTTCACACCTTTTCAGGCTCTTCATGTTTTTCCACACCCCATCATGCTCCTCCTATTTTTCAGACCGTTTCATGCTGCTCATATTTTTGACACCTTTTGAAGCTCTTCGTATATTTCACACCTTTTCAGGCTCTTCTTGTTTTACACCTTTTCAGGCTCTCCATGTTTTTCCACACCCCATCATGCTCCTCCTATTTTTCAGACCGTTTCATGCTCCTCATATTTTTGACACCTTTTGAAGCTCTTCATATTTTCCACACGTATTCAGACTCTTCATGTTTTTCAACACCCCTTCATGCTCATCCTATTTTTCAGATCGTTTCATCCTCCTAATATTTTTGACACGTTGTGAGGCTCTTCATATTTTTCACACCATTCCAGGGTCTTCATGTTTTTGATCACCGTTATATGCTCCTCCTATTTTTCAGACCGTTTCATGCTCCTCATATTTTTGACACCTATTGAAGCTCTTCATATTCTTCATACCTTTTCAGGCTCCCCATGTTTTTGAACACCACTTCTTGCTCCCCCTATTATTGAGGCCGTTTCATGCTCCTCATATTTTTGACACCTTTTGAAGCTCTTCATATTTTTCACACCTTTTCAGGCTCTTCATGTGTTTGAGCAAAGCTTCATGTTCCTCCGATTTTTCAGACCGTTTCATGCTCCTCATATTTTTAACACCTTTTGAAGCTCCTGATATTTTTCAAACCTTTTCAGGCTCTTCATGTTTTTCATCACCGCTTCATGCTCCTCCTATTTTTCAGACCGTTTAATGCTCCTCATATTTTTCACACCTTTCGAAGCTCTTCATATTTTTCACACCTTTTCTGGCTCTTCACCTTTTTCAAGACCGCTTCATGCTCCTCCTATTTTTCAGACCGATTCATGCTCCTCCTATTTTTGAAACCTTTTGAAGCTCCTCCTATTTTTCACACCTTTTCCGGCTCTTCATGTTTTTGAACACCGTTTCATGCTCCTCCTATTTTTCAGACCGTTTCATGCTCCTCCTATTTTGAGACCGTTTCATTGTCCTCATATTTTTGACAGCTTTTGAAGCTCTTCATATTTTTCACACCTTTTCAGGCTCTTCATGTGTTTGAGCACAGCTTCATGCTCCTCCGATTTTTCAGACCGTTTCATGCTCCTCATGTATTTCACACCTTTTGAAGCTCCTCCTGTTTTTCACACCTTTTCAGGCTCTTTATTTGTTTGAGCAAAGCTTCATCCTCCTCCGATTTTTCAGACCGTTTCATGCTCCTCATAATTTTCACACCTTTTGAAGCTCCTGATATTTTTCAAACCTTTTCAGGCTCTTCATGTTTTTCATCACCGCTTCATGCTCCTCCTATTTTTCAGACCGTTTCATGCTCCTCATATTTTTGAAACCTTTTGAAGCTCCTCCTCTTTTTCACACCTTTTCTGGCTCTTCATGTTTTTGAACACCGTTTTCATGCTCCTCCTATTTTTCAAACCGTTTCATGCTCCTCCTATTTTGACACCGTTTCATGCTCCTCATATTTTTGACACCTTTTGAAGCTCTTCATTTATTTCACTCTCTTCATGCTCTTCATGTTTTTCAACACCGTTTCATGCTCCTCATATTTTTGACACTTTTTGAGTCTCTTCAAATTTTTCACACCTTTCAGGCTCTTCAAGTTTTTGAACACCGCTTCGTGCTCCTCCTATTTTTCAGACCGTTATATACTCCTCATATTTTTGACAACTTTTGAAGCTCTTCATATTTTTCACACCTTTTCAGGCTCTTCTTGTTTTTCAACAACGCTTCATGCTCCTCCTATTTTTGAGACCGTTTCATGCTCTTCATATTTTTGACAACTTTTGAAGCTCTTCATATTTTTCACACCTTTTCAGACTCTTCATGTTTTTCAACACGGCTTCATCCTCCTCCTATTTTTGAGACCGTTTGTGCTCCTCATATATTTGATACATTTTGAAGCTCTTAATATATTTAACACCTTTTCAGGCTCTTCATGTTTTTGAACACCGCTTCATGCACTTCTTATTTTTCAGACTGTTTCATGCTCCTCATATTTTTGACACATTTTGAAACTCTTTATATTTTTCACACCTTTTCAGACTCTTCATATTTTTCAACACCGCTTCTTGCTCCTCCTATTTTTCAGACCGTTTCATGCTCCTAATATTTTTGACACCTTTTGAAGCTCTTCATATTTTTCACACCGTTTCATGCTCTTCATATTTTTGAACACCGTTTCATGCTCCTCCTATTTTTCAGACCGTTTCATGCTCCTCATATTTTTGACACTTTTTGAAGCTCTTCATATTTTTCACACCTTTTCAGACTCTTCATGTTTTTCAACACCGCTTCATGCTCCTCCTATTTTTCAGACCGTATCATGCTCCTCAAATTTTAACACCTTTGAAGCTCTTCATGTATTTCACACTTTTTCAGGCTCTTCATGTTTTTCATCACCCTTCATGCTCCACCTATTTTTCAGACCGTTTCATGCTCCTCAAATTTTAACACCTTTGAAGCTCTTCATGTATTTCACACTTTTTCAGGCTCTTCATGTTTTTCATCACCCTTCATGCTCCACCTATTTTTCAGACTGTTTCATGCTCCTCATATTTTTGACACCTTTTGAAGCTCTTCATTTATTTCACTCTTTTCAGGCTCTTCATGTTTTTCAACACCGTTTCATGCTCCTCATATTTTTGACACTTTTTTAAGCTCTTCATATTTTTCACACATTTTCAGGCTCTTCATGTGAACACCGCTTCATGCTCCACCTATTTTTCAGACCGTATCATGCTCCTCATATTTTTCCCACCTTTTCAGGCGCTTTATATTTCTGAACACCGCTTCATGCTCCTCCTATTTTTCTGGCCGTTTCATGCTCCTCATATTTTTGACACCTTTTGAAGCTCTTCATATTTTTCACACCTTTTCATGCTGTTCATGTTTTTCAACACCGCTTCATGCTCCTCCTTCTTTTCAGCCCGTATCATTCTCCTCATATTTTTCACATCTTTTGAAGCTCTTCATATATTACACAACTTTTCAGGCTCTTCATGTTTTTCAACCCCGCTTCATGCTCCTCCTATTTTTCAGACCGTTTCATGTTCCTCATATTTTTGACACCCTTTGAAGCTCTTCATATATTTCACTCTTTTCAGGCTCTTCATGTTTTTCAACACCGTTTCATGCTCCTCCTATTTTTCAGACCGTTTCATGCTCCTCATATTTTTGACACTTCTTGAAGCTCTTCATGTTTTTCACACCTTTTCAGGCTTTTCAAGTTTTTCAACACTGCCTCATGTGCCTCCTATTTTTCAGAAAGTTTCAGGCTCCTAATATTGTTAACACCTTTTCAGGCTCTTCAAGTTTTTCAACACCACTTCATGCTCCACCAATTTTTCAAACCGTTTCATGCTCCTAATATTTTTAACACCTTTTCAGTCTCTTCATGTTTTTCAACACCGCTTCATGCTCCTCCTATCTTTCAGACCGTATCATGCTCCTCAAATTTTAACACCTTTTGAAGCTCTTCATATATTTCACACTTTTTCAGTCTCGTCATGTTTTTCAACACTGCTTCAAGCTCCACCCATTTTTCAGACCGCTTCATGCTCCTAATATTTTTAACACCTTTTCAGGCTCTTCAAGTTTTTCAACACCGCTTCATGACCCACCTATTTTTCAGATGGTTTCATGCTCCTCATATTTTTAACACCTTTTGAAGCTTTTCATGTTTTTCACACCTTTTCAGGCTGTTCATGTTTTTCAACAGGGCTTCATGCTCCTCCTTTTTTTCAGCCCGTATCATTCTGCTCATATTTTTGACATCTTTTGAAGCTCTTCATATATTTCACTCTTTTCAGGCTCTTCATGTTTTTCAACACCGTTTCATGCTCCTCCTATTTTTCAGACCGTTTCATGCTCCTCATATTTTTGACACTTCTTGAAGCTCTTCATGTTTTTCACACCTTTTCAGGCTTTTCAACTTTTTCAACACCGCTTCATGTGCCTCCAATTTTTCAGACTGTTTCAGGCTCCCAATATTGTTAACACCTTTTCAGGCTCTTCATATTTTTCAACACAGCTTCATTCTCCTCCTGTTTCTCAGAGCGTTTCACGTTCCTCATATATTTCACGCCTTTTTAAGCTCGTCATATATTTCACACCTTTTCAGGCTCTTCATATTTTTGAACACCACTTCATGCTCCTCCTATTTTTCAGACCGTTTAATCCTCCTCATGTATTTCACACTTTTTGAAGCTCTTCATATTTTTCACACCTTTTGAAGCTCTTCATATTTTTCACACCTTTTCAGGATGTTCATGTTTTTGCACACGGCTTCATGCTCCTCCTATTTTTCAGACCGTTTCATGCTCCTCATATTTTTGACACCTTTTGAAGCTCTTCATATTTTTCACACCTTTTCAGGCTCTTCAGTTTTTGTCAACACCACTTCATGCTCCTCCTATTTTTCAGACCGTTTAGTCCTCCTCATGTATTTCACACTTTTTGAAGCTCTTCATATTTTTCACACCTTTTGAAGCTGTTCATATTTTTCACACGTTTTCAGGCTCTTCATGTTTTTCAACACCGCTTCATGCTCCTCCTATTTTTCAGACCGTATCATGCTCCTCATATTTTTCACACCTTTTGAAGATCTTCATATTTTTCACACCTTTTCAGGCTATTCATGTTTTTGAATACCACTTCATGCTCCTTCTCTTTTTCAGAGAGATTCATGCTCCTCATGTATTTCACACCTTTTGAAGCTCTTCATATTTTTCACACCTTTTCAGGCTCTTCATGTTTTTGATCACCGTTTCATGCTCCTCCTATTTTTCAGACTGTTTCATGCTCCTCATATTTTTTTTTCCAGTGGGTTTTGTCATACATTGATATGAATCAGCCATGGATTTACATGTATTCCCAATCCCGATCCCCCCTCCCACCTCCCTCTCCCCCCGATTCCTCTGGGTCTTCCCAGTGCCCCAGGCCGGAGCACTTGTCTCGTTCATCCCACCTGGGCTGGTGATCTGTTTCACCATAGATAGGATACATGCTGTTCTTTTGAAATATCCCACCCTCACATTCTCCCACAAAGTTCAAAAGTCTGTTCTGTATTTCTGTGTCTCTTTTTCTGTTCTGCATATAGGGTTATCGGTATCACCTTTCTAAATTCCATATACATGTGTCAGTATGCTGTAATGTTCTTTATCTTTCTGGCTTACTTCACTCTGTATAATGGGCTTCAGCTTCATCCGTCTCATTAGGACTGGTTCAAATGAATTCTTTTTAATGGCTGAGTAATATTCCATGGTGTATATGTACCACAGCTTCCTTATCCATTCATCTGCTGATGGGCATCTAGGTTGCTTCCATGTCCTGGCTATTATAAACAGTGCTGCGATGAACATTGGGGTGCACGTGTCTCTTTCAGTTCTGGTTTCCTCAGTGTGTATGCCCAGAAGTGGGATTGCTGGGTCATATGGCAGTTCTATTTCCAGTTTTTTAAGAAATCTCCACACTGTTTTCCATAGCGGCTGTACTAGTTTGCATTCCCACCAACAGTGTAAGAGGGTTCCCTTTTCTCCACACCCTCTCCAGCATTTATTGCTTGTAGACTTTTGGATAGCAGCCATCCTGACTGGCGTGTAATGGTACCTCATTGTGGTTTTGATTTGTATTTCTCTAATAATGAGTGATGTTGAGCATCTTTTCATGTGTTTGTTAGCCATCTGTATGTCTTCTTTGGAGAAATGTCTGTTTAGTTCTTTGGCCCATTTTTTGATTGGGTCATTTATTTTTCTGGAATTGAGCTGCAGGAGTTGCTTGTATATTTTTGAGATTAATCCTTTGTCTGTTTCTTCATTTGCTATTATTTTCTCCCAATCTGAGGGCTGTCTTTTCACCTTACTTATAGTTTCCTTTGTAGTGCAAAAGCTTTTAAGTTTCATTAGGTCCCATTTGTTTAGTTTTGCTTATATTTCCAATATTCTGGGAGGTGGGTCATAGAGGATCTTGCTTTGATTTATGTCAGAGAGTGTTTTGCCTATGTTCTCCTCTAGGAGTTTTATAGTTTCTGGTCTTACATTTAGATCTTTAATCCATTTTGAGTTTATTTTTGTGTATGGTGTCAGAAAGTGTTCTAGTTTCATTCTTTTACAAGTGGTTGACCAGTTTTCCCAGCACCACTTGTTAAAGAGGTTGTCTTTTTTCCATTGTATATCCTTGCCTCCTTTGTCAAAGATAAGGTGTCCATAGGTTCGTGGATTTATCTCTGGGCTTTCTATTCTGTTCCATTGATCTATATTTCTGTCTTTGTGCCAGTACCATACTGTCTTGATGACTGTGGCTTTGTAGTAGAGTCTGAAGTCAGGCAGGTTGATTCCTCCAGCTCCATTCTTCTTTCTCAAGATTACTTTGGCTATTCGAGGTTTTTTGTATTTCCATACAAATTGTGAAATTCTTTGGTCTAGTTCTGTGAAAAATACCATTGGTAGCTTGATAGGGATTGCATTGAATCTATAGACTGCTTTGGGTAGAATAGCCATTTTGACAATATTAATTCTTCCAATCCATGAACACGGTATGTTTCTCCATCTGTTTGTGTCCTCTTTGATTTCTTTCATCAGTGTTTTATAGTTTTCTATGTATAGGTCCTTTGTTTCTTTAGGTAGATATACGCCTAAGTATTTTATTCTTTTTGTTGCAATGGTGAATGGTATTGTTTCCTTAATTTCTCTGTCTGTTTTTTCATTGTTAGTATATAGGAATGCAAGGGATTTCTGTGTGTTAATTTTATATCCTGCAACTTTACTATATTCATTGATTAGCTCTAGTAATTTTCTGGTAGAGTCTTTAGGGTTTTCTATGTAGAGGATCATGTCATCTGCAAACAGTGAGAGTTTTACTTCTTCTTTTCCTATCTGGATTCCTTTTACTTCTTTTTCTGCTCTGATTGCTGTGGCCAGAACTTCCAACACTATGTTGAATAGTAGTGGTGAGAGCGGTCACCCTTGTCTTGTTCCTGATTTCAGGGGAAATGCCTTCAATTTTGACACCTTCTGAAGATCTTCATATTTTCACACCTTTTCAGGCTCTTCATGTTTTGAACACAGTTTCATGCTCCTCATATTTTTCACATATTTTTATGCTCTTCATATTTTTCACATATTTTCAGGCTATTCATGTTTCTCAAAACCGTTTCATGCTCCTCATATTTTTGACACCTTTTGAAGCTCTTCATATTTTTCACACCTTTTCAGGCTCTTCTTGTTTTTGAACACCGCTTCATGCTCCTCCTATTTTTGAGACAGTTTCATGCTCCTCATATATTTGACACCTTTTGAATCTCTTCATATTTTTGACACCTTTTCAGGCTCTTCATGTTTTTCACACCTTTTCAGGCTCTTCATGTTTTTGATCACCGTTTCTTGCTCCTCCTATTTTTCAGACCGTTTCATTCTCCTCATATTTTTGACATCTTTTGAAGCTCTTCATAATTTTCACACCCTTTCAGGCTCTTTATGATTTTCAACACCGATTCATGCTCCTCCTATTTTTCAGACCGTTTCATGCTCATCTCATTTTGACACGTTTTGAAGCTCTTCAAATTTTTCACACCTTTTGAAGCTCTTCATATTTTTCATATTTTTGAAGCTCTTCATATTTTTACACGTTTTCAGGCTCTTCATGTTTTTCAACACCCCTTCATGCTTCTCCTATTTTTCAGTCCGTTTCATGCTCCTCATGTATTTCACACCTTTTGAATTTCTGCATATTTTTCACACCTTTTCAGGCTCTTCATGTTTTTGATCACCGTTTCATGCTCCTCCTATTTTTCAGACCGTTGCATGCTCATCTCATTTTTGACACCTTTTGAAGCTCTGAATATATTTCACACCTTTTGAAGCTGTTCATATTTTGCACACCTTTCCAGGATCTTCATATTTTTCAACACTGCTTCATGCTCCACCTATTTTTCAGACCGTTTCATGCTCCTCATATTTTCGACACCTTTTGAAGCTTTTCATATTTTTCACACCTTTTCAGGCTCTTCATTTTTTCAACCCTACTTCTTGCTCCTCCAATTTTTCAGACCGTTTCATGCTCATCTAATTTTTGACACCTGTTGAAGCTCTTCATATTTTTCACACCTTCTGAAGCTCTTCATATTTTTCACACTTTTTCAGGCTCTTCATGTTTTTCAACACCACTTCATGCTTCTCCTATTTTTCAGCCCGTTTCAAGCTCCTAATGTTTTTCACACCTTTTGAAGCTCGTCATATTTTTCACAAGTTCTCAGGCTCCTCATGTTTTTCAACACCGCTTCATGCTCCTCCTATTTTTCAGACCGTTTCATGCTTCTCATATTTTTGACACCTTTTGAAGCTCTTCATATTTTTCACACCTTTTAAGGCTCTTCATGTTTTTGAACACCGCTTCATGCTCCTCCTCTTTTTCAGAACGTTTCATGCACCTCATATTTTTGACACCTTTTGACGCTCTTCATATTTTTCATACCTTTTCAGGCTCTTCATATTTTTGAACACCGCTTCATGCTCCTCCTATTTTTCAGACCGTTTCATGCTCCTTGTAATTTTGACACATTTTGAAGGTCTTCGTATTTTTCACACCTTTTCAGGCTCTTCATGTTTTGCAACACCGCTTCATGCTCCTCCTTTTTTTCAGACTGTTACATGCTCCTCATATTTTTGACATCTTTTGAAGCTCTTCATATTTTTCACACCTTTTCAGGCTCTTCATGTTTTTCATCACCGCTTCATGCTCCTCCTATTTTCAGACCGTTTCATGCTCCTCATATTTTTGACACCTTTTGAAGCTTTTCATATTTTTCACACCTTTTCAGGCTCTTCTTTTTTTCAACACTACTTCTTGCTCCTACAAATTTTCAGACCGTTTCATACTCATCTAATTTTTGACACCTTTTGAAGCTCTTCATATTTTTCACACGTTTTCAGGCTCGTCATGTTTTTCAACACCGCTTTTCGCTCCTCCTATTTTTCAGACCGTTTCATCCTCATCTCATTTTTGACACCTTTTGTAGCTCTTCATATTTTACACGTATTCAGGCTCTTCATGTTTTTCAAAACCGTTTCTTGATCCTCCTATTTTTCAGACCGTTTCATGCTCATCTCATTTTTAACACCTTTTGAAGCTTTTTATATTTTTCACAACTTTTCAGCCTCTTCATGTTTTTGAACACCGCTTCAGGATGCTCCTATTTTTCAGACCGTTTCATGCTCATCTCATTTTTGACACCTTTTGAAGCTTTTCATATTTTTCACAAATTTTCCGGCTCTTCATGTTTTTGAACCCCGCTTCATGCTCCTCTTATTTTTCAGAGAGTTTCATGCTCCTCATGTATTTCACACCTTTTGAAGCTCTTCATATTTTTCACACCTTTTCAGGCTCTTCATGTTTTTCCATAGCACTTCAAGCTTCTCCTATTTTTCAGACTGTTTCTTGCTCCTCATGTATTTCACACCTTTTGAAGCTCTTCATATTTTTCACACCTTTTCAAGCACTTCATGTTTTTGAACACAGCTTCATTCTCCTCCTATTTTTCAGACCGTTCCCTGTTCCTCATATTTTTGACACCGTTTGAAGCTCTTCATATTTTTCACAACTTTTCAGGCTCTTTATGATTTTCAACACCGATTCATGCTCCTCCTATTTTTCAAACCGTTTCATGCTAATCTCATTTTGACACCTTTTGAAGCTCTTCAAATTTTTCACACCTTTTGAAGCTCTTCAAATTTTTCATATTTTTGAAGCTCCTCATATATTTACTCGTTTTCAGGCTTTTCATGTTTTTCAACACCGCTTCATGCTATTTCTATTTTTCAGAGAGTTTCATGCTCCTCATGTATTTCACACCTTTTGAAGCTCTTCATATTTTTCACACCTTTTCAGGCTCTTCATGTTTTTGAACACCGATTCATGCTCCTCCTATTTTTCAGAGCGTTTCATGCTCCTCATATTTTTGACACCTTTTGTAGCTCTTCATATTTTTCACACCTTTTCAGGCTCTTCATGTTTTTCAACACCACTTCATGCTACTCCTATTTTTCAGACCGTTTAATGCTTGTCATATTTTTTGACATCTTTTGAAGCTCTTCATATTTGTCACACATTTTCAGACTCTTCATCATTTCTACACCGCTTCATGCTCCTCCTATTTTTCAGACCCTTACATGCTCCTCATATTTTTGACACCTTTTGAAGCTCTTCATATTTTTTACACCTTTTCAGTCTCTACATGTTTTTCAACAGGGCTTCATGCTCCTCTTTTTTTTCAGACCGTTTCATGCTCATCTCATTTTTGACAGCTTTTGATGCTCTTCATATTTTTACATCTTTGAAGCTCTTCATATTTTTCACAACATTTCAGGCTCTTCATGTTTATGAACACCGCTTCATGCTCCTCCTATGATTCAGACCGTTTCATGCTCCTCATGTATTTCACTCCTTTTGAAGCTCTTCATATTTTACACACCTTTTCAGCTCTTCATGATTTTCAACCCCACTTCATGCTCCTCCTATTTTACAGACCGTTTCATGTTCCTCATATTTTTGACACCTTTTGAAGCTCTTCATGTTTTTTACACCTTTTCAGGCTCTTCATGTTTTTCAACACGGCTTCATGCTCCTCTTATTTTTCAGACCGTTTCATGCTCCTCATATTTTTGACACCTTCTGAAGCTCTTCATAATTTTCACACCTTTTCAGGCTCTTCATGTTTTTCAACAACGCTTCATGCTCCTCCTATATTTCAGACCGTTCCATGCTCCTCATGTATTTCACACCTTTGGAAGCTCTTCATATTTTTCACACCTTTTCAGGCTCTTCATGTTTTTCAACACCGCTTCATGCTCCTCCTATTTTTCAGACCATTTCATGCACCTCATATTTTGACATCTTTTGAAGCTCTTCATTTTTTTCACACCTTTTCAGGCTCTTCATATTTTTCAACACCGCTTCATGCTCCTCTTATTTTTCAGACCGTTTTATGTTCCTCATATTTTTCATACCTTTTGAAGGCCTTCATATTTTTCACACCTTTTCAGGCTCTTCAAGTTTTTGAGCACCGTTTCATGCTCCTCCTATTTTTCACACCTTTTGAAGCTCTTCATATATTTCACACCTTTTCAGTCTCTACATGTTTTTCAACACTGCTTCATGCTCCTCCTATTTTTCAGACTGTTTCATGCTCCTCATGTGTTTCACACCTTTTGAAGCTCTTCATATTTTTCACAACTTTTCATGCTCTTAATGTTTTTGAACACCGCTACAATCCTCCTCCTATTCTTCAGACCGTTTCATGCTCCTCATATTTTTGACACCTTTTGAAGCTCTTCATATTTTTAACACCTTTTCAGGCTCTTCATGTTTTTCAACACTGCTTCATGCTCCTCCTACTTCTCAGACCGTTTCATGCTCCTATTGTATTTCACACCTTTTAAAGCTCTTCATATTTTTCACACCTTTTCAGGCTCTCATGTTTTTGAACACCATTTCAAGCTCCTCTTATTTTTCAGACCGTTTCAGGCTACTCATATTTTTGACACATTTTCAAGCTCTTCATATTTTTCACAGCTTTTCAGGCTCTTCATGTTTTTAAACACCGCTTCATGCTCCTCCTATTTTTCAGACCGTTTCATTCTCCTCTTATATTGTCACCTTTTGAAGCTCTTCATATTTTTCACACCTTTTGAAGCTCTTCATATTTTTCACACGTTTTTCAGGCTCTTCATGTTTTTAAACACCGCTTCATGCTCCTCCTATTTTTCAGACCGTTTCATTCTCCTCATATTTTGTCACCTTTTGAAGCTCTTCATATTTTTCACACCTTTTGAAGCTCTTCATATTTTTCACACCTTTTCAGGCTCTTCATGTTTTTCAACAGTACCTCATGCTCCTCCTATTTTTCAGATCGCTTCATGCTCATCTCATTTTTGACAGCTTTTGAAGCTCTTCATATTTTTCACACCTTTTCAGGCTCTTCAAGTTTTTCAACAATGTTACAATGCTCCTCCTATTTTTCAGACCATTTCATGCTCCTCATATTTTTCACACCTTTTGAAGCTCTTCTTATTTTTAACACCTTTTCAGGCTCTTCATGTTTTTCAACACTGCTTCATGCTCCTCCTACTTCTCAGACCGTTTCATGCTCCTATTGTATTTCACACCTTTTGAAGCTCTTCATATTTTTCACACCTTTTCAGGCTCTCATGTTTTTGAACACCATTTCAAGCTCCTCTTATTTTTCAGACCGTTTCAGGCTACTCATATTTTTGACACATTTTCAAGCTCTTCATATTTTTCACAGCTTTTCAGGCTCTTCATGTTTTTAAACACCACTTCATGCTCCTCCTATTTTTCAGACCGTTTCATTCTCCTCATAGTTTGTCACCTTTTGAAGCTCTTCATATTTTTCACACCTTTTGAAGCTCTTCATATTTTTCACACCTTTTCAGGCTCTTCATGTTTTTCAACAGTACCTCATGCTCCTCCTATTTTTCAGATCGCTTCATGATCATCTCATTTTTGACAGCTTTTGAAGCTCCTAATATTTTTCACACCTTTTGAAGCTCTTCATATATTTCACACTTTTTTAGGCTCTTCATGTTTCTCAACACCACTTCATACTCCTCCTATTTTTCAGACCGTTTCATGCTCATCTCATTTTTGACAGCTTTTGAAGCTCTTCATATTTTTACACCTTTTGAAGCTCTTCATATTTTTCACAACATTTCAGGCTCTTCATATTTATGAACACCGCTTCATGCTCCTCCTATGATTCAGACGGTTTCATGCTCCTCATGTATTTCACTCCTTTTGAAGCTCTTCATATTTTACACACCTTTTCAGCACTTCATGATTTTCAACCCCACTTCATGCTCCTCCTATTTTTCAGACCGTTTCATGTTCCTCATATTTTTGACACCTTTTGAAGCTCTTCATGTTTTTTACACCTTTTCAGGCTCTTCATGTTTTTCAACATGGCTTCATGCTCCTCTTATTTTTCAGACCGTTTCATGCTCCTCATATTTTTGACACCTTCTGAAGCTCTTCATAATTTTCACACCTTTTCAGGCTCTTCATGTTTTTCAACAACGCTTCATGCTCCTCCTATATTTCAGACCGTTCCATGCTCCTCATGTATTTCACACCTTTTGAAGCTCTTCATATTTTTCACACCTTTTCAGGCTCTTCATGTTTTTCAACACCGCTTCATGCTCCTCCAATTTTTCAGACCATTTCATGCTCCTCATATTTTGACACCTTTTGAAACTCTTCATATTTTTCACACCTTTTGAGGCTCTTCATGTTTTTAAACCCCACTTCATACTCCTCCTATTTTTCAGACCGTTTCATGCTCCTTATATATTTGACACCTTTTGAAGCTCTTCATATTTTTCACACCTTTTCAGGCTCTTCAAGTTTTTCAACAATGTTACAATGCTCCTCCTATTTTTCAGACCATTTCATGCTCCTCATATTTTTCACACCTTTTGAAGCTCTTCATATTTTTAACACCTTTTCAGGCTCTTCATGTTTTTCAACACTGCTTCATGCTCCTCCTACTTCTCAGACCGTTTCATGCTCCTATTGTATTTCACACCTTTTGAAGCTCTTCATATTTTTCACACCTTTTCAGGCTCTCATGTTTTTGAACACCATTTCAAGCTCCTCTTATTTTTCAGACCGTTTCAGGCTACTCATATTTTTGACACATTTTCAAGCTCTTCATATTTTTCACAGCTTTTCAGGCTCTTCATGTTTTTAAACACCACTTCATGCTCCTCCTATTTTTCAGACCGTTTCATTCTCCTCATAGTTTGTCACCTTTTGAAGCTCTTCATATTTTTCACACCTTTTGAAGCTCTTCATATTTTTCACACCTTTTCAGGCTCTTCATGTTTTTCAACAGTACCTCATGCTCCTCCTATTTTTCAGATCGCTTCATGATCATCTCATTTTTGACAGCTTTTGAAGCTCCTAATATTTTTCACACCTTTTGAAGCTCTTCATATATTTCACACTTTTTTAGGCTCTTGATGTTTTTCAACACCACTTCATACGCCTCCTATTTTTCAGACCGTTTCATGCTCATCTCATTTTTGACAGCTTTTGAAGCTCTTCATATTTTTACACCTTTGAAGCTCTTCATATTTTTCACAACATTTCAGGCTCTTCATGTTTATGAACACCGCTTCATGCTCCTCCTATGATTCAGACGGTTTCATGCTCCTCATGTATTTCACTCCTTTTGAAGCTCTTCATATTTTACACACCTTTTCAGCTCTTCATGATTTTCAACCCCACTTCATGCTCCTCCTATTTTTCAGACCGTTTCATGTTCCTGATATTTTTGACACCTTTTGAAGCTCTTCATGTTTTTCACACCTTTTGAAGCTCTTCATATTTTTCACACGTTTTCAGGCTCTTCATGATTTTCAACAATGCTTCATGCTCTTCCTATTTTTCAGACCGTTTAATCCTCCTCATATATTTCACACTTTTTGAAGCTCTTCATATTTTTCACACCTTTTGAAGCTCTTCATATTTTTCACACGTTTTCAGGCTCTTCATGTTTTTCAGCACCGCTTCATGCTCCTCCGATTTTTCAGACCGTTTCATGCTCCTCATATTTTAACACCTTTTGAAGCTCTTCATATTTTTCACACCTTTTGAAGCTCTTCATATTTTTCACACCTTTTCAGGCTCTGCATGTTTTGAACACAGTTTCATGCTCCTCATATTTTTCACATATTTTCAGGCTATTCATGTTTCTCAAAACCGTTTCATGTTCCTCATATTTTTGACACCTTTTGAAGCTCTTCATATTTTTCACACCTTTTCAGGCTCTTCTTGTTTTTGAACACCGCTTCATGCTCCTCCTATTTTTGAGACAGTTTCATGCTCCTCATATTTTTGACACCTTTTGGAGCTTTTCATATTTTTCAAACCTTTTCAGGCTCTTCATTTTTTTCAACACCACTTCATGCTCCTCCTATTTTTCAGACCGTTTCATGCTCATCTAATTTTTGACACTTTTTGAAGCTCTTCTTATTTTTCACAACTTTTGAAGCTCTTCGTATTTTTCACAACTTTTGAAGCTCTTCATATTTTTCACACGTTTTCAGGCCTTCATGTTTTTCAACACCGCTTCATGCTCCTCCTATTTTTCAGACCGTATCATGCTCCTCATATTTTTCACACCTTTTGAAGATCTTCATATTTTTCACACCTTTTCAGGCTATTCATGTTTTTGAATACCACTTCATGCTCCTTCTCTTTTTCAGAGAGATTCATGCTCCTCATGTATTTCACACCTTTTGAAGCTCTTCATATTTTTCACACCTTTTCAGGCTCTTCATGTTTTTGATCACCGTTTCATGCTCCTCCTATTTTTCAGACTGTTTCATGCTCCTCATATTTTTTTTTCCAGTGGGTTTTGTCATACATTGATATGAATCAGCCATGGATTTACATGTATTCCCAATCCCGATCCCCCCTCCCACCTCCCTCTCCCCCCGATTCCTCTGGGTCTTCCCAGTGCCCCAGGCCGGAGCACTTGTCTCGTTCATCCCACCTGGGCTGGTGATCTGTTTCACCATAGATAGGATACATGCTGTTCTTTTGAAATATCCCACCCTCACATTCTCCCACAAAGTTCAAAAGTCTGTTCTGTATTTCTGTGTCTCTTTTTCTGTTCTGCATATAGGGTTATCGGTATCACCTTTCTAAATTCCATATACATGTGTCAGTATGCTGTAATGTTCTTTATCTTTCTGGCTTACTTCACTCTGTATAATGGGCTTCAGCTTCATCCGTCTCATTAGGACTGGTTCAAATGAATTCTTTTTAATGGCTGAGTAATATTCCATGGTGTATATGTACCACAGCTTCCTTATCCATTCATCTGCTGATGGGCATCTAGGTTGCTTCCATGTCCTGGCTATTATAAACAGTGCTGCGATGAACATTGGGGTGCACGTGTCTCTTTCAGTTCTGGTTTCCTCAGTGTGTATGCCCAGAAGTGGGATTGCTGGGTCATATGGCAGTTCTATTTCCAGTTTTTTAAGAAATCTCCACACTGTTTTCCATAGCGGCTGTACTAGTTTGCATTCCCACCAACAGTGTAAGAGGGTTCCCTTTTCTCCACACCCTCTCCAGCATTTATTGCTTGTAGACTTTTGGATAGCAGCCATCCTGACTGGCGTGTAATGGTACCTCATTGTGGTTTTGATTTGTATTTCTCTAATAATGAGTGATGTTGAGCATCTTTTCATGTGTTTGTTAGCCATCTGTATGTCTTCTTTGGAGAAATGTCTGTTTAGTTCTTTGGCCCATTTTTTGATTGGGTCATTTATTTTTCTGGAATTGAGCTGCAGGAGTTGCTTGTATATTTTTGAGATTAATCCTTTGTCTGTTTCTTCATTTGCTATTATTTTCTCCCAATCTGAGGGCTGTCTTTTCACCTTACTTATAGTTTCCTTTGTAGTGCAAAAGCTTTTAAGTTTCATTAGGTCCCATTCGTTTAGTTTTGCTTATATTTCCAATATTCTGGGAGGTGGGTCATAGAGGATCTTGCTTTGATTTATGTCAGAGAGTGTTTTGCCTATGTTCTCCTCTAGGAGTTTTATAGTTTCAGGTCTTACATTTAGATCTTTAATCCATTTTGAGTTTATTTTTGTGTATGGTGTCAGAAAGTGTTCTAGTTTCATTCTTTTACAAGTGGTTGACCAGTTTTCCCAGCACCACTTGTTAAAGAGGTTGTCTTTTTTCCATTGTATATCCTTGCCTCCTTTGTCAAAGATAAGGTGTCCATAGGTTCGTGGATTTATCTCTGGGCTTTCTATTCTGTTCCATTGATCTATATTTCTGTCTTTGTGCCAGTACCATACTGTCTTGATGACTGTGGCTTTGTAGTAGAGTCTGAAGTCAGGCAGGTTGATTCCTCCAGCTCCATTCTTCTTTCTCAAGATTACTTTGGCTATTCGAGGTTTTTTGTATTTCCATACAAATTGTGAAATTCTTTGGTCTAGTTCTGTGAAAAATACCATTGGTAGCTTGATAGGGATTGCATTGAATCTATAGACTGCTTTGGGTAGAATAGCCATTTTGACAATATTAATTCTTCCAATCCATGAACACGGTATGTTTCTCCATCTGTTTGTGTCCTCTTTGATTTCTTTCATCAGTGTTTTATAGTTTTCTATGTATAGGTCCTTTGTTTCTTTAGGTAGATATACGCCTAAGTATTTTATTCTTTTTGTTGCAATGGTGAATGGTATTGTTTCCTTAATTTCTCTGTCTGTTTTTTCATTGTTAGTATATAGGAATGCAAGGGATTTCTGTGTGTTAATTTTATATCCTGCAACTTTACTATATTCATTGATTAGCTCTAGTAATTTTCTGGTAGAGTCTTTAGGGTTTTCTATGTAGAGGATCATGTCATCTGCAAACAGTGAGAGTTTTACTTCTTCTTTTCCTATCTGGATTCCTTTTACTTCTTTTTCTGCTCTGATTGCTGTGGCCAGAACTTCCAACACTATGTTGAATAGTAGTGGTGAGAGCGGGCACCCTTGTCTTGTTCCTGATTTCAGGGGAAATGCCTGCAATTTTGACACCTTCTGAAGATCTTCATATTTTTCACACCTTTTCAGGCTCTTCATGTTTTGAACACAGTTTCATGCTCCTCATATTTTTCACATATTTTTATGCTCTTCATATTTTTCACATATTTTCAGGTTATTCATGTTTCTCAAAACCGTTTCATGCTCCTCATATTTTTGACACCTTTTGAAGCTCTTCATATTTTTCACACCTTTTGAAGCTCTTCATATTTTTCATATTTTTGAAGCTTTTCATATTTTTCACACCTTTTCAGGCTCTTCATTTTTTCAACCCTACTTCTTGCTCCTCCAATTTTTCAGACCGTTTCATGCTCATCTAATTTTTGACACCTGTTGAAGCTCTTCATATTTTTCACACCTTCTGAAGCTCTTCATATTTTTCACACCTTTTCAGGCTCTTCATGTTTTTCAACACCGCTTCATGCTCCTCCTATTTTTCAGACCGTTTCATGCACCTCATATTTTGACATCTTTTGAAGCTCTTCATTTTTTTCACACCTTTTCAGGCTCTTCATATTTTTCAACACCGCTTCATGCTCCTCTTATTTTTTAGACCGTTTTATGTTCCTCATATTTTTCATACCTTTTGAAGGCCTTCATATTTTTCACACCTTTTCAGGCTCTTCAAGTTTTTGAGCACCGTTTCATGCTCCTCCTATTTTTCACACCTTTTGAAGCTCTTCATATATTTCACAACTTTTCAGTCTCTACATGTTTTTCAACACTGCTTCATGCTCCTCTTATTTTTCAGACTGTTTCATGCTCCTCATGTGTTTCACACCTTTTGAAGCTCTTCATATTTTTCACAACTTTTCATGCTCTTAATGTTTTTGAACACCGCTACAATCCTCCTCCTATTCTTCAGACCGTTTCATGCTCCTCATATTTTTCACACCTTTTGAAGCTCTTCATATTTTTAACACCTTTTCAGGCTCTTCATGTTTTTCAACACTGCTTCATGCTCCTCCTACTTCTCAGACCGTTTCATGCTCCTATTGTATTTCACACCTTTTAAAGCTCTTCATATTTTTCACACCTTTTCAGGCTCTCATGTTTTTGAACACCATTTCAAGCTCCTCTTATTTTTCAGACCGTTTCAGGCTACTCATATTTTTGACACATTTTCAAGCTCTTCATATTTTTCACACCTTTTCAGGCTCTTCATGTTTTTCATCACCGCTTCATGCTCCTCCTATTTTCAGACCGTTTCATGCTCCTCATATTTTTGACACCTTTTGAAGCTTTTCATATTTTTCACACCTTTTCAGGCTCTTCATTTTTTCAACACTACTTCTTGCTCCTCCAAATTTTCAGACCGTTTCATACTCATCTAATTTTTGACACCTTTTTAAGCTCTTCATATTTTTCACACGTTTTCAGGCTCGTCATGTTTTTCAACACCGTTTCTCGCTCCTCCTATTTTTCAGACCGTTTCATCCTCATCTCATTTTTGACACCTTTTGTAGCTCTTCATATTTTACACCTATTCAGGCTCTTCATGTTTTTCAAAACCGTTTCTTGATCCTCCTATTTTTCAGACCGTTTCATGCTCATCTCATTTTTAACACCTTTTGAAGCTTTTTATATTTTTCACAACTTTTCAGCCTCTTCATGTTTTTGAACACCGCTTCAGGATGCTCCTATTTTTCAGACCGTTTCATGCTCATCTCATTTTTGACACCTTTTGAAGCTTTTCATATTTTTCACAAATTTTCCGGCTCTTCATGTTTTTGAACCCCGCTTCATGCTCCTCTTATTTTTCAGAGAGTTTCATGCTCCTCATGTATTTCACACCTTTTGAAGCTCTTCATATTTTTCACACCTTTTCAGGCTCTTCATGTTTTTCCATAGCACTTCAAGCTTCTCCTATTTTTCAGACTGTTTCTTGCTCCTCATGTATTTCACACCTTTTGAAGCTCTTCATATTTTTCACACCTTTTCAAGCACTTCATGTTTTTGAACACAGCTTCATTCTCCTCCTATTTTTCAGACCGTTCCCTGTTCCTCATATTTTTGACACCGTTTGAAGCTCTTCATATTTTTCACAACTTTTCAGGCTCTTTATGATTTTCAACACCGATTCATGCTCCTCCTATTTTTCAAACCGTTTCATGCTAATCTCATTTTGACACCTTTTGAAGCTCTTCAAATTTTTCACACCTTTTGAAGCTCTTCAAATTTTTCATATTTTTGAAGCTCCTCATATATTTACACGTTTTCAGGCTTTTCATGTTTTTCAACACCGCTTCATGCTATTTCTATTTTTCAGAGAGTTTCATGCTCCTCATGTATTTCACACCTTTTGAAGCTCTTCATATTTTTCACACCTTTTCAGGCTCTTCATGTTTTTGAACACCGATTCATGCTCCTCCTATTTTTCAGAGCGTTTCATGCTCCTCATATTTTTGACACCTTTTGTAGCTCTTCATATTTTTCACACCTTTTCAGGCTCTTCATGTTTTTCAACACCACTTCATGCTACTCCTATTTTTCAGACCGTTTAATGCTTGTCATATTTTTTGACATCTTTTGAAGCTCTTCATATTTGTCACACATTTTCAGACTCTTCATCATTTCTACACCGCTTCATGCTCCTCCTATTTTTCAGACCCTTACATGCTCCTCATATTTTTGACACCTTTTGAAGCTCTTCATATTTTTTACACCTTTTCAGTCTCTACATGTTTTTCAACAGGGCTTCATGCTCCTCTTTTTTTTCAGACCGTTTCATGCTCATCTCATTTTTGACAGCTTTTGATGCTCTTCATATTTTTACATCTTTGAAGCTCTTCATATTTTTCACAACATTTCAGGCTCTTCATGTTTATGAACACCGCTTCATGCTCCTCCTATGATTCAGACGGTTTCATGCTCCTCATGTATTTCACTCCTTTTGAAGCTCTTCATATTTTACACACCTTTTCAGCTCTTCATGATTTTCAACCCCACTTCATGCTCCTCCTATTTTTCAGACCGTTTCATGTTCCTCATATTTTTGACACCTTCTGAAGCTCTTCATGTTTTTTACACCTTTTCAGGCTCTTCATGTTTTTCAACATGGCTTCATGCTCCTCTTATTTTTCAGACCGTTTCATGCTCCTCATATTTTTGACACCTTCTGAAGCTCTTCATAATTTTCACACCTTTTCAGGCTCTTCATGTTTTTCAACAACGCTTCATGCTCCTCCTATATTTCAGACCGTTCCATGCTCCTCATGTATTTCACACCTTTTGAAGCTCTTCATATTTTTCACACCTTTTCAGGCTCTTCATGTTTTTCAACACCGCTTCATGCTCCTCCTATTTTTCAGACCGTTTCATGCACCTCATATTTTGACATCTTTTGAAGCTCTTCATTTTTTTCACACCTTTTCAGGCTCTTCATATTTTTCAACACCGCTTCATGCTCCTCTTATTTTTCAGACCGTTTTATGTTCCTCATATTTTTCATACCTTTTGAAGGCCTTCATATTTTTCACACCTTTTCAGGCTCTTCAAGTTTTTGAGCACCGTTTCATGCTCCTCCTATTTTTCACACCTTTTGAAGCTCTTCATATATTTCACACCTTTTAAGTCTCTACATGTTTTTCAACACTGCTTCATGCTCCTCCTATTTTTCAGACTGTTTCATGCTCCTCATGTGTTTCACACCTTTTGAAGCTCTTCATATTTTTCACAACTTTTCATGCTCTTAATGTTTTTGAACACCGCTACAATCCTCCTCCTATTCTTCAGACCGTTTCATGCTCCTCATATTTTTCACACCTTTTGAAGCTCTTCATATTTTTAACACCTTTTCAGGCTCTTCATGTTTTTCAACACTGCTTCATGCTCCTCCTACTTCTCAGACCGTTTCATGCTCCTATTGTATTTCACACCTTTTAAAGCTCTTCATATTTTTCACACCTTTTCAGGCTCTCATGTTTTTGAACACCATTTCAAGCTCCTCTTATTTTTCAGACCGTTTCAGGCTACTCATATTTTTGACACATTTTCAAGCTCTTCATATTTTTCACAGCTTTTCAGGCTCTTCATGTTTTTAAACACCGCTTCATGCTCCTCCTATTTTTCAGACCGTTTCATTCTCCTCATATATTGTCACCTTTTGAAGCTCTTCATATTTTTCACACCTTTTGAAGCTCTTCATATTTTTCACACGTTTTTCAGGCTCTTCATGTTTTTAAACACCGCTTCATGCTCCTCCTATTTTTCAGACCGTTTCATTCTCCTCATATTTTGTCACCTTTTGAAGCTCTTCATATTTTTCACACCTTTTGAAGCTCTTCATATTTTTCACACCTTTTCAGGCTCTTCATGTTTTTCAACAGTACCTCATGCTCCTCCTATTTTTCAGATCGCTTCATGCTCATCTCATTTTTGACAGCTTTTGAAGCTCCTAATATTTTTCACACCTTTTGAAGCTCTTCATATATTTCACACTTTTTTAGGCTCTTCATGTTTTTCAACACCACTTCATACTCCTCCTATTTTTCAGACCGTTTCATGCTCATCTCATTTTTGACAGCTTTTGAAGCTCTTCATATTTTTACACCTTTTGAAGCTCTTCATATTTTTCACAACATTTCAGGCTCTTCATGTTTATGAACACCGCTTCATGCTCCTCCTATGATTCAGACGGTTTCATGCTCCTCATGTATTTCACTCCTTTTGAAGCTCTTCATATTTTACACACCTTTTCAGCTCTTCATGATTTTCAACCCCACTTCATGCTCCTCCTATTTTTCAGACCGTTTCATGTTCCTCATATTTTTGACACCTTTTGAAGCTCTTCATGTTTTTTACACCTTTTCAGGCTCTTCATGATTTTCACGACCACTTCCTGCTCCTCATTTTTTTCAGACCGTTTCATGCTCATCTCATTTTTGACACCTTTAGAAGTTCTTCATATTTTCACACCTTTTGAAGCTCTTCATATTTTTCACACGTTTTCAGGTTCTTCATGTTTTTCATCACCGTTTCATGCTCCTCATATTTTTCAGACCGTTTCAATCTCCTCATATTTTTGACACGTTTTGAAGCTCTTCATATTGTTCACACCTTTTCAGGCTCTTCATGTTTTTGAACACCGTTTCATCTCCTCCTTTTTTTGACACATTTTGAAGTTCTTCTTATTTTTCATGCCTTTTCAGCATCTTCATGTTTTTCAACACTGCGTCATGCTCTTCCTATTTTTCAGATCGTTTCATGCTCCTCAATGTTTGACAGGTTTTGAAGCTCTTTATATTTTTCACACCTTTTCAGGCTCTTCATGTTTTGAAAAACGTTTCATGCTCCTCCTAGTTTTCAGAAAATTTCATGCTCCTCATATATTTGAGACCTTTTAAAGCTCTTCATATTTTTCGCAGCTTTTCAGGCTCTTAATGTTTTCAACACCACTTCATGCTCATCCTATTTTTCGGACCGCTTCATGCTCCTCATATTTTTGACACCTTTTGAAGCTCTTCATATTTTTCACACCTTTTCAGGCTCTTCATGTTTTTGCACACCGCTTCATGCTCCTCCTATTTTTCACACCGTTTCATGCTCCTCATATATGTAACACCTTTTGAACCTCCTCATTTTTTCAGAACTTTTGAAGCTCTTCATGTTTTTCCACACCATTCCATGCTGCCTCTATTTTTCAGACCATTTCATGCTACTCCTATTTTTCAAACCGTTTCATTCTCCTCACATTTTTGACACCTTTTGAAGCTCTTCACGTCTTTCAACACCGTTTCATGCTGCTCCTATTTTTCAGACCGTTTCATTATCCTCATATTTTTGACACTTTTGAAGCTCTTCATGTCTTTCAACACTGTTTCATGCTGCTCCTATTTTTCAGACCGTTTCAAGCTCCTCATATTTTTGACACTTTTGAAGCTCTTCATGTCTTTCAACACTGTTTCATGCTGCTCCTATTTTTCAGACCGTTTCAAGCTCCTCCTATTTTTCAGACCGTTTCATGATCCTCTTATTTTTCAGACCGTTTCATGCTCCTCATATTTTTGACACTTTTGAAGCTCTTCATGTCTTTCAACACTGTTTCATGCTGCTCCTATTTTTCAGACCGTTTCAAGCTCCTCCTATTTTTCAGACCGTTTCATGTTCCTGATATTTTTCACACATTTTGAAGCTCTTCATATTTTTCAAAACTTTTCAGGTTCTTCATGTTTTGGATGACTGCTTCATGCTCCTCCTATTTTTCAGACCATTTCATGCTCCTCATATATTTGACACCTTGTGAAGCTCTTCCTATTTTTCACACCTTTTCAGGCTCTTCATGTTTTTCAACATCGTTTCATGCTCCTCCTATATTTCAGACCGCTTCAGGCTCCTCATGTATTTCACACCTTTTCAAGCTCTTCATATTTTTCACACCTTTTCAGGCTCTTCCTGTTTTTGAACACCGTTTCATGCTCCTCTTATTTTTCAGACCGCTTCATGCTCCTCATATTTATCACACCTTTTGAAGGTCTTCATATTTTTCACATCTTTTCAGGCTCCTCATGTTTTTGAACAACGCTTCATCCTCCTCCTAATTTTCAGATCGTTACATGCACCTAATATTTTTGACACCTTATGAAGCTCTTCATATTTTTCACACTTTTTCAGGCTTTTCATGTTTTCTAACACCGCTTCATGCTCTTCCTATTTTTCAGCCCGTTTCATGCTCATCTCATTTTTAACACCTTTTGAAGCTTTTCATATTTTTCTAAACATTTCCGCTCTTCATGGTTTTGAAAACCGCTTCATGCTCCTCCTATTTTTCAGAAAGTTTCATGCTCCTCATGTATTTCATACCTTTTGAAGCTCTTCAAATTTTTCACACCTTTTCAGGCTCTTCATGTTTTTCCACTCCACTTCATGCTTCTCCTATTTTTCATCCCCTTTCATGCTCCTTATGTATTTCACACCTTTTGAAGCTCTTCATATTTTTCACACCTTTTCAGGCTGTTCATGTTTTTGATCACCATTTCATGATCCTCCTATTTTTCAGACGGTATCATGCTCCTCATATTTTTCACACCTTTTGAACCTCTTCATATATTTCACACCTTTTCAGACTCTTCAAATTTTTGAACACCGCTTCATGCTCCTCCTATTTTTCAGACCGTTTCATGCTCCTCATAATTTTGAAACCTTTTGAAGCTCTTCATATATTTCACACCTTTTCAGGCTCTTCATATTTTTCACCACCACTTTATAGTCCTCCTATATTTCAGACCGTTTCATGCTCATCTCATTTTTGACACTTTTGGAAGCTCTTCATATTTTCACACGTTTTGAAGCTCTTCATATTTTTCACACGTTTTCAGGTTCTTCATGTTTTTGAACACCGCTTCATGCTCCTCCTATTTTTCAGACCGTTTCATGCTCATCTCATTTTGACACTTTTGGAAGCTCTTCATATTTTCACACGTTTTGAAGCTCTTCATATTTTTCACACCATTTCAGGCTCTTCATGTTTTTGAACACCGCTTCATGCTCCTCCTATTTTTCAGACCGTTTCATGCTCATCTAATTTTTGACACCTTTTGAATCACTTCATATTTTTCACACCTTTTCAGGCTCTTCATGTTTTTGAACACCATTTCATGCTCCTCCTATGTTGCAGACCGTTTCATTCTCCTCATATTTTTGACACCTTTTGAAGCTCTTCATATATTTCACACCTTTTCAGGATTTTCATTTTTTCAACACCACTTCATGCTTCTCCTATTTTTCAGACCGGTTCATGCTCATCTCATTTTGATACCTTTTGAAGCTCTTCATATTTTTTACATCATTTGAAGCTTTTCATATTTTTCATTTTTTTGAAGCTCTTCTTATTTTCACACGTTTTCAGTCTCTTCAGTTTTCAACACCGCTTCATGCTCCTGCAATTTTTTAGACTTTTTCATGCTAATCATATTTTTGTCACCTTTAGAAACTCTTCATATTTTTCACACCTTTTCAGGCTCTTCATGTTTTTTAACACCATTTCATGCTCCTCCTATTTTTCAGACCGTTTCATGCTCATCTCATTTTGACCCATTTTGAAGCTCTTCATATTTTTCACATCTTTTGAAGCTGTTCATATTTTTCACGCCTTTTCAGGCTCTTCATGATATTCAACACCGCTTCATGCTCCTCGTATTTTTCAGACCGTTTCATGCTCATCTCATTTTTTACACCTTTTGAAGGTCTTCATATTTTTCACACATTTTGAAGCTCTTCATATTTTTCATATTTTTGAAGCTCTTCATTTTTTAACACGTTTTCAGACTCTTCCTGTTTTTCAACACCGCTTCATGCTCCTGCTATTTTTCAGACCGTTTCATGCTCCTCATATTTTTGACAGGTTTTGAGGCTTTTCATATTTTTCACACCTATTCAGGCTTTTCATGTTTTTGAACACCGTTTCATAATCCTCCTATTTTCAGACCGTTTCATGCTCCTCATATTTTTGACACCTTTTGAAGCTCTTCATGTTTTTCACACCTTTTCAGGCTCTTCATGTTTTTGAACACAGTTTCATGCTTCTCCTATTTTTCAGACCGTTTCATGCTCATCACATTTTTGTCACCTTTTGAAGCTCTTCATATTTTTCACACCTTTTCAGGCTCTTCATGTTTTTCAACACCGTTTCATGCTCCTCCTATATTTCAGACCATTTCATGCTCCTCATATTTTGACACCTTTTGAAGCTCTTCATATTTTTCACAACTTTTGAGGCTCTTCATATTTTTGAACACCGCTGCATTCTCTTCCTATTTTTCAGACCGTTTCATGCTCCTCATATTTTGACACCTTTTGAAGCTCTTCATATTTTTCACACATTTTAAGTGTCTTCATGTTTTTCAACACGACTTCATGCTCCTCCTATTTTTCAGTCCGTTTCATGTTCCTCGTATTTTTGACACCTTTTGAAGCTCTTCATATTTCTCACACATTTTAAGTGTCTTCTTGTTTTTCAACACGACTTCATGCTCCACCTATTTTTTAGACCGTTTCATGCTCCTCATATTTTTGACACCTTTTGAAGCTCTTCATATTTTTCACACATTTTAAGTGTCTTCATGTTTTTCAACACCGTTTCATGCTCCTCCTATTTTTCAGACCGTTTCATGCTCCTCATATTTTTGACACCTTTTGAAGCTCTTCTTTTTTTTTCACAGATTTTGAAGCTCTTCATATTTTTCACAACTTTTCAGGCTCTTCATGTTTTTGAACACCTCTTCATGCTCCTTTTATTTTTCAGAGAGTTTCATGCTCCTCATGTATTTCACACCTTTTGAAGCTCTTCATATTTTTCACACCTTTTCAGGCTCTTCAGATTTTTGAACACCGTTTCATGCTTCTCTTATTTTTCAGACCATTTCTTGTTCCTCATATTTATGACACCTTTTGAAGCTCTTCATATTTTTCACACCTTTTGAAGCTGTTCATATTTTTCACACCATTTGAAGCTTTTCATATTTTTCGCACGTTTTCAGGCTCTTCATGTCTTTCAACACCGTTTCATGCTCCCCCTATTTTTCAGACCGCTTAATGCTCCTCACGTTTTGACACCTGTTGTAGCTCTTCATATATTTCACACATTTTCAGGATCTTTATGTTTTTCAACAACACTTCATGCTCCTCCTATTTTTAAGACCGCTTCATGCTCATCTCATTTTTCACACTTTTGAAACTGTTCATATATTTCACACCTTTTGAAGCTCTTCATATTTTTACAAGTTTTCAGGTTCTTCATTTTTTTCAACACCGCTTCATGCTCCTCCTATTTTTCAGACTATTTCATGCTCCATATTTTTGACACGTTTTGAAGCTCTTCATATTTTTCACACCTTTTCAGGCTTTTTATGTTTTTGAACACCGCTTCATGCTGCTCCTATATTTCACATCTTTTGAAGCTCGTCATATATTTCACACCTTTTCAGGCTCTTCATGTTTTGAACACAGTTTCATGCTCCTAATATTTTTTAGACCGTTTCATGCTCCTCATAATTTTGACACCTTTTGAAGCTCTTCATATTTTTCACAACTTTTCAGGCTCTTCATGTTTTTCAACACCGTCTCATGCTACTCCTATATTTCAGACCGTTTCATGCTCCTCATGTATTTCACACCTTTTGAAGCTTTTCACATTTTTCACAACTTTTCAGGCTCTTCATGTTTTTCAACCCCGCTTCATGTTCCTCCTATTTTTCAGTCCATTTCATGCTCCTCATATTTTTGACACCTGTTGAAGCTCTTCATATTTTTCCACCTTTTCAGCTCTTCAAGGTTTTCAACACCACTTCATGCTCCTCCTATGTTTCAGAGCGTTTCATGCTCCTCATATATTTGACACCTTTTGTAACTCTTCTTATATTTCACACCTTTTCAGGCTCTTCATGTTTTTAAACAAAACTTCATGCTCCTCCTATTTTTCAGACCGCTTCATGCTCCTCATATTTATCACACCTTTTGAAGGTCTTCATATTTTTCACATCTTTTCAGGCTCCTCATGTTTTTGAACACCGCTTCATCCTCCTCCTAATTTTCAGATCGTTACATGCACCTAATATTTTTGACACCTTATGAAGCTCTTCATATTTTTCACACTTTTTCAGGCTTTTCATGTTTTCCAACACCGCTTCATGCTCTTCCTATTTTTCAGCCCGTTTCATGCTCATCTCATTTTTAACACCTTTTGAAGCTTTTCATATTTTTCTAAACATTTCCGCTCTTCATGTTTTTGAAAACCGCTTCATGCTCCTCCTATTTTTCAGAAAGTTTCATGCTCCTCATGTATTTCATACCTTTTGAAGCTCTTCAAATTTTTCACACCTTTTCAGGCTCTTCATGTTTTTCCACTCCACTTCATGCTTCTCCTATTTTTCATCCCCTTTCATGCTCCTTATGTATTTCACACCTTTTGAAGCTCTTCATATTTTTCACACCTTTTCAGGCTGTTCATGTTTTTGATCACCATTTCATGATCCTCCTATTTTTCAGACGGTATCATGCTCCTCATATTTTTCACACCTTTTGAACCTCTTCATATATTTCACAACTTTTCAGGCTCTTCATGTTTTTGAATATCACTTCATGCACCTCCTATTTTTCAGACAGTTTCATGCTCCTCAAATATTTCAGACCTTTTGAAGCTCTTCATATATTTCACACCTTTTCAGGCTCTTCATGTTTTTCAACACAACTTCATGCCTCTCCTATATTTCAGACCATTTCATGCTCCTCATATTTTTGACATCTTTTGAAGCTCTTCATATTTTTCACATCTTTTGAAGCTCTTCATATTTTTCACACGATTTCTGGCTCTTCATGTTTTTCAACACCGCTTCATGCTCCTCCTATTTTTCAGACCACTTCATTCTCCACATATTTTGACATCTTTTGAAGCTCTTCACATATTTCACAACTTTACAGGCTCTTCTTTTTTTTCAACACCACTTCATGCTCCTCCTATTTTTCAGACGGTTTCATGCTCATCTCATTTTTGACACCTTTTGAAGCTCTTCATATTTTTCACAACTTTGAAGATCTTCATATTTTTCACACGTTTTCAGGCTCTTCATGTTTTTCAACACCGCTTCATGCTGCTTCTATTTTTCAGAACGTTTCATGCTCCTCATATTTTTGACACGTTTTGAAACTCTTCATATTTTTCACACCTTTTCAGGCTTTTCATGTATTTGAACACGCTTCATGCTTCTCCTTGTTTTCAGACCGTTTTTTGCTCCCAATATTTTTGACACCTTTTGAAGCTCTTCATATTTTCACACGTTTTCAGCTCTTCATGTTTTTCAACACCGCTTCATGCTCTTCCTATTTTTCAGACCGTTTCAAGCTCATCTCATTTTTGACAACATATGAAGCTTTTCATATTTTTCACAACATTTCAGGCGCTTCATGTTTTTGATCAACGCTTCATGCTCCTCCTATTTTTCAGAGAGTTTCATGCTCCTCATGTATTTCACACCTTTTGAAGCTCTTCATATTTTTCACAACTTTGAAGCTCTTCATATTTTTCACAACTTTGAAGCTCTTCATATTTTTCACACGTTTTCAGGCTCTTCATGTTTTTCAACACCGCTTCATGCTGCTTCTATTTTTCAGACCGTTTCATGCTCCTCATATATTTGACACGTTTTGAAGCTCTTCATATTTTTCACACCTTTTTAGGCTCTTCACGTTTTTGAACAACGCTTCATGCTCCTCCTATTTTTCAGACCCTTTCATACTCCTCGTATTTTTGACACCTTTTGAAGCTCCTCATATTTTTCACATCTTTTCAGGCTCTTCATGTTTTTGGACACCACTACATGCTCCTCCTATTTTTTAGACAGTTTCATGCTCCTCATATTTTTCACACCTTTTGAAGCTCTTCATTTTATTCGCACATTTTCAGGCTCTTCATGTATTTGAACACAGTTTCATGCTCCTCCTATTTTTCAGACCGTTTCATGCTCTTCATATATTTCACACCTTTTGAAGCTCTTCATATTTTTCCCACCTTTTCAGGCTCTTCATGTTTTTCAACACCGCTTCATGCTCCTCCTATTTTTCAGACCGTTTCATGCTCCTCATATTTTTGACACATTTTGAAGCTCTTCATATATTTCACAACTTTTGAAGCTCTTTATATTTTTCACACCTTTTAAAGCTCTTTATATTTTTCACACGTTTTCAGGCTCTTCATGTTTTTCAACACCACCTCATGCTCCTCCTATTTTTCAGACGGTTTCATGTTCTTCATATTTTTGACACTTTTTGAAGCTCTTCATATTTTTCAGGCTCTTCATGTTTTTCAACACTCCTTCTTGCTCCTCCTAATTTTCAGAGAGTTTCATGTGCCTCATCTATTTCACACCTTTTGAAGCTCTTCATATTTTTCACAGGTTTTCAGGCTCGTCATGTTTTTGAACACCGCTTCATGCTTCTCCTATTTGTCAGACCGTTTCATGCTCCTCATATTTTTGACAGATTTTGAAGCTTTTCATATTTTTCACACCTTTTCAGGCTCTTCAAGTTTTTCAACACCACTTCATGCTCCTCCTTTTTGCAGACCGTTTCATGCTCCTCATATTTTTGACAGATTTTGAAGCTTTTCATATTTTTCACACATTTTAAGGCTCTTCAGTTTTTTCAACAACACTTCATGCTCCTCCTATTTTTCAAACCGTTTCATGCTCCTCATATTTTTGACACCTTTTGAAGCTCTTCATATATTTCACACCGTTTCAGACTCTTGATGTTTTTGAACACCGCTTCTTGCTCCTCCTATTTTTCATACCGTTTCATGCACCTCATGTATTTGACACCTTGTGAAACTCTTCAAATTTTTCACACCTTTTCAGGCTCTTCATATTTTTGAACACCGTTTCATTCTCCTCGTATTTTTCAGACCGTTTCATGCTCCTCATACTTTTGACATCTTTTGAAGCTCTTCATATTTTTCACACCTTTTCAGGCTCTTCATGTTTTTAAACACCGCTTCATGCTCCTCCTATTTTTCAGGCCGTTTCATGCTCATTTCATTTTTGACACCTTTGGAAGCTCTTCATATGTTTCACACATGTTCAGGCTCTTCATGTTTTTGAACACCTATTCATGCTCCTCCTATTTTTCAGACCGTTTCATGCTTATTTCTTTTTTGACACCTTTTGAAGCTCTTCATATTTTTCACACCATTTGAAGCTCTTAATATTTTTCACACTTTTTCAGGCTCTTCATGTTTTTGAACACCACTTCATGCTCCTCCTATTTTTCAAACCGTTTCATGCTCCTCATGTATTTCACACCTCTTGCATCTCTTCATATTTTTCACACCTTTTCAGGCTCTTAATGTTTTTGAACCCCGTTTCATGCGCCTCCCATTTTTCAGACCGTTTTATGCTCCTCATGTCTTTCACACCTTTTGAAGCTCTTCATATTTTTTACACCTTTTCAGGCTCTTCATGTTTTTGAACATCGCATCATGTTTCTCCTATTTTTCAGACTGTTTCATGCTCTTCATATTTTTGACACGTTTTGAGGCTCTTCATTTTTTTCACACCTTTTCAGGCCTTTCATGTTTTTGAACACCGTCATGCTCCTCCAATTTTTCAGACCGTTTCCTGCTCTTCATGTATTTCACACCTTTTGAAGCTCTTCGAATTTTTCACACATTTTCAGGCTCTTCATGTTTTTTTAACACCACTTCATGCTCCTCCAATTTTTCAGACCGTTTCATGCTCCTCATATTTTTCACAGCTTTTGAAGCTCTTCATATATTTCACACCTTTTCAGAGTCTTAAAGGTTTTGAACACCGCTTCATGCTCCTCCTTTTTTTCAGACCATTTCATGCTCCTCATGTATTTCACACATTTTGAAGCTCTTCAAATTTTTCACAGATTTTCAGTCTCTTCATGTTTTTTAACACCGCTTCACGCTCCTCCTATTTTTCAGACCGTTTCATGCTCCTCATATTTTTGACACCTTTTGTAGCTCTTCATATTTTTCACACGTTTTCAGGTTCTTCATGTTTTTCAAAATCGCTTCATGGTCCTCCTATTTTTCAGAAGGTTACATACTTCTCATATTTTTGACACCTTTTGAAGCTCTTCATATTTTTCACACCTTTTCAGGCTCTTGATGTTTTTGAACGCCCCTTCATGCTCCTCTTCTTTTTCAGACCGTTTCATACTACTCATATTTTTGACACCTTTTCAAGCTCTTCATATATTTCACACCTTTTCAGGCTCTTCATGCTTTTAAACAACACTTCATGCTCCTCCTATTTTTCAGACCGCTTCATGCTCATCTCATTTTTCACACCTTTTGAAGCTGTTCATATTTTTCACACGTTTTCAGGTTCTTCATGTTTTTCAACTCCGCTTCATGCTCCTCCTATATTTCAGACCATTTCATGCTCCTCTTATTTTTGACACCTTTTGAAGCTCTTCATATTTTTCACAACTTTTCAGGGTCTTCATTTTTTTGAACACCGCATCATGCTCCTCCTGTTTTTCAGACTGTTTCATGCTCCTCATATTTTTCACACCTTTTGAAGCTCTTCATATTTTTCACACATTTTCAGTGTCTTCATGTTTTTCAACACTACTTCATGCTGCTCCTATTTTTCAGACCGTTTCATGTTCCTCATATTTTTGACACCTTTTGAAGCTCTTCATATTTTTCACACCGTTTCAGGCTCTTCTTGTGTTTGAACACTGCTTCATGCACCTCCTATTTTTCACACCTTTTGAAGCTCTTCATATTTTTCACACCTTTTCAGGCTCTTCATGTTTTAGAACGCCGCTTCATGCTCCTCCTATTTTTCAGACCGTTTAATGCTCCTCATATATTTCACACCTTTTGAAGCTCTTCATATTTTTCACACCTTTTCAGGCTCTTCATGTTTCTCAACACCTTTTCATGCTCCTCCTATATTTCACACCATTTCCTGCTCCTCTTATTTTTGACACCTTTTGAAGCTCTTCATATTTTTCACAACTTTTCAGGCTCTTCATGTTTTTGAGCACAGCTTCATGCTCCTCCTATTTTTCAGACCGTTTCTTGCACCTCAGGTATTTCACACCTTTTGAAGCTCTTCATATTTTTCACACATTTTCAGTGTCTTCATGTTTTTCAACACTACTTCATGCTGCTCCTATTTTTCAGACCGTTTCATGTTCCTCATATTTTTGACACCTTTTGAAGCTCTTCATATTTTTCACACCTTTTTAGGCTCTTCATGCTTTTCAATACCGCCTCATGCTACTGCTATATTTCAGACCGTTTCATGCTCCTCATATTTTTGACACCTTTTGAAGCTCTTCACATTTTTCACACCTTTTCAGGCTCTTTATGTTTTTGAACACCGCTTCATGCTCCTCCTATTTTTCAGACCGTTTCATGCTCCTCATATTTTTGACACCTTTTGATGCTCTTCATATTTTTCACACCTTTTGAAGCTCTTTATATATTTCACACCATTTCAGGCTCTTCATGTTTTCAACATCACTTCATACGCCTCCTATTGTTCAGACTCTTTCATGCTAAACTAATTTTGACACCTTATGAATCTCTTCATATTTTTCACACCTTTTCAGGCTCTTCATGTTTTTGAACACCGCTTCATGCTCGTCCTATTTGCAGACCGTTTCATGCTCCTCATAATTTGACACCTTTTGAAGCTCTTCATATTTTTCACACCTTTTCAGGCTCTTCATGTTTTTCACAACCACTTCATGCTCCTCCTATTTTTCAGACCGTTTCATGCTCCTCATATTTTTGACACCTTTTGAAGTTCTTCATATTTTTCACACCTTTTCAGGCTCTTCATGTTTTTGAACACCGCTTCATGCTCCTCCTATTTTTCAGATCGGTTCATGCTCCTCATATTTTTCACACCTTTTGAAACTCTTCCTATTTTTCAGACCTTTTCAGGCTCTTCATGTTTCTGAACAACGCTTCAAGCTCCTCCTAATTTTCAGACGGTTTAATGCTCCTCATGTGTTTCACACCTTTTGAAGGTCTTCATATTTTTCACAACTTTTCAGGCACTTCATGTTTTTCAACACCACTTCCTGCTCCTCCTATTTTTCAGACCATTTCATGCTCCTCATATATTTGACACGTTTTGAGGCTCTTTATATGTTTCACACCTTTTCAGGCTCTTCATGTTTTTCAACAGCGCTTCATGCTCCTCCTATTTTTCAGACCGCTTCATGCTCGTCATGTATTTCACACCTTTTGAAGCTCTTCATATTTTTCACACCTTTTCAGGCTCTTCATGTTTTTCAACACCGCTTCATGCTCCTCCTATGTTTCAGACCGTTTAATCCTCCTCATGTATTCCACACCTTTTGAATCTCTTCGTATTTTTCACACCTTTTCAGGCTCTTCATGTTTTTGAACATCATTTCATGCTCCTGCTATTTTGCCGACCGTTTCATTCTCCTCATATTTTTGACACCTTTTCAAACTCTTCATATATTTCACACCTTTTCAGGCTCTTCATGTTTTTCAACACCGCTTCATCCTCCTCCTATATTTCAGACCGTTTCATGCTCCTCATATTTTTGACACCTTTTGAAGCTCTTCACATTTTTCACACCTTTTCAGACGCTTCATGTTTTTGAACACTGCTACATGTTCCTCCTCTTTTTCCGACCGTTTCATGCTCATCTCATTTTTGACACCTTTTGAAGCTCTTCATATTTTTCACACCTTTTGAAACTCTTCATATTTTTCACACGTTTTCAGGCTCTTCATGATTTTCAACACCGCTTCTTGCTCCTCCTGTTTTTCAGACCGTTTCATGTTCCTCATATTTTTCACACCTTTTGAAGCTCTTCATATTTTTTACACCTTTCAGGCTCTTCCTGTTTTTAACACCGTTTAATGCTGCTCCTATTTTTCAGACCGTTTCATGCTCCTCATATTTATGACACCTTTTGAAGCTCTTCTTCATTTTCACACCTTTTCAGGCTCTTCATGTTTTTCAAAACCACTTCATGTTCCTACTATATTCAGACCTTTTCATACTCCTCATATTTTTCACACTTATGGAAGCTCTTCATATTTTTCACACCTTTTCAGGCTCTTCATGTTTTTCAACACCACTTCATGCTCCTCCTATATTTCTGACCTGTTCAAGCTCCACATATTTTTCACACCTTTTGTAGCTCTTCATATTTTTCACCGTTTTCAGGCTCTTCATGTTTTTCAACACCGCTTCATACTCCTCCTATTTGTCAGACCGTTTCATGCTCCTCATATTTTTGACACCTTTTGAAGCTCTTCATATTTTTCACACCTTTTCAGGCTCTTCATGTTTTTCAACACCACTTCATGTGCCTCCTATATTTCACACCGTTTCATGCTCCTCATATTTTTGACACTTTTTGAAGCTCTTCATATTTTTCACACCTTTTCAGGCTCTTCAGGTTTTTCAATACCACTTCATGCTCCTCGGATTTTTCAGACCTTTTCATGCTCCTCATATTTTTGACACCTATTTAAGCTCTTAATATATTTCACAACTTTTCAGGCTCTTCTTGTTTTTCAACACCACTTTATGCTCCTTCTATTTTTCAGACCGTTTCATGCTCATCTCATTTTTGACACCTTTTCAAGCTCTTGATATTTTTCACACCTTTTGAAGCTCTTCATATTTTTCAAACGTTTTCAGGCTTTTCTTGTTTTTCAACACCGCTTCTTGCTCCTCCTATTTTTCAGACCGTTTCATGCTCATCTCATTTTTGACACCTTTGAAAGCTCTTGATATTTTTCACACCTTTTGAAGCTCTTCATATTTTTCACACCTTTTTGGGTCTTCTTGCTTTTGAACACCGTTTCATTCTCCTCCTATTTTTCAGACAGTTTCTTACTCCTCATATTTTTGAAACCTTTTGAGGCTCTTCATATTTTTCACACCTTTTCATCCTCTTCATGATTTTGAACAACGTTTCATGATCCTCCTACTTTTCAGAACGTTTCATGTTCCTCATAATTTTGACACCTTTTAAAGCTATTCATATTTTTCACACCTTTTCAGGCTCTTCATGTTTTTCCACACCGTTTCATGCTCCTCCTATGTTTCAGACCGTTTAATCCTCCTCATGTATTCCACACCTTTTGAATCTCTTCGTATTTTTCACACCTTTTCAGGCTCTTCATGTTTTTGAACATCATTTCATGCTCCTCCTATTTTGCAGACCGTTTCATTCTCCTCATATTTTTGACACCTTTTCAAACTCTTCATATATTTCACACCTTTTCAGGCTCTTCATATTTTTGAACACCGCTTCATGCTCCTCCTATTTTTGAGATTGTTTCATGTTCCTCATATTTTTGACACCTTTTGAAGCTCTTCATATTTTTCACATCTTTTCAGGCTCTTCATGTTTTAGAACACCGCTTCATGCTCCTACTATTTTTCAGACCGTTTCAGGCTCCTCATAATTTTCACACCTTTTGAAGCTCGTCATATATTTCACACCTTTTCTGGCTCTTCATGTTTTTCATCACCACTTCATGCTTCTCCTATTTTTCAGACCGTTTCATGCTCATCTAATATTTGACACTTTTGAAGCTCTTCATATTTTTGACACCTTTTGAAGCTCTTCACATTTTTCACACCTTTTCAGGCTCTTCATGTTTTGAACACCGTTTCATTCTCCTCCTATTTTTCAGACAGTTTCTTACTCCTCATATTTTTGACACGTTTTGAGGCTCTTCATATTTTTCACACCTTTTCAGCCTCTTCATGATTTTGAACAACGTTTCATGATCCTCCTATTTTTCAGAACGTTACATGTTCCTCATAATTTTGACACCTTTAGAGCTATTCATATTTTTCACACCTTTTCAGGCTCTTCATGTTTTTGAACACCGCTTCATGCTCCTCCTATTTTTCAGACCGTTTCATGCTCCTCATATTTTTGACACTTTTTGATGCTCTTCATATTTTTCACACCTTTTGAAGCTCTTTATATATTTCACACCATTTCAGGCTCTTCATGTTTTTAACATCACTTCATACGCCTCCTATTGTTCAGACCCTTTCATGCTAAACTAATTTTGACACCTTATGAATCTCTTCATATTTTTCACACCTTTTCAGGCTCTTCATGTTTTTGAACACCGCTTCATGCTCGTCCTATTTGCAGACCGTTTCATGCTCCTCATAATTTGACACCTTTTGAAGCTCTTCATATTTTTCACACCTTTTCAGTCTCTGCATTTTTTTGAACACCACTTAATGATCCTCCTATTTTTCAGACCGTTTCATCCTCCACATGTATTTCACTCCTTTTGAAGCTCTTCATATTTTGCACACATTTTCAGGCTCTTCATGTTTTTCACAACCACTTCATGCTCCTCCTATTTTTCAGATCGGTTCATGCTCCTCATATTTTTGACACCTTTTGAAGTTCTTCATATTTTTCACACCTTTTCAGGCTCTTCATGTTTTTGAACACCGCTTCATGCTCCTCCTATTTTTCAGATCGGTTCATGCTCCTCATATTTTTCACACCTTTTGAAACTCTTCATATTTTTCAGACCTTTTCAGGCTCTTCATGTTTCTGAACAACGCTTCATGCTCCTCCTAATTTTCAGACGGTTTAATGCTCCTCATGTGTTTCACACCTTTTGAAGCTCTTCATATTTTTCACAACTTTTCAGGCACTTCATGTTTTTCAACACCACTTCCTGCTCCTCATATTTTTCAGACCATTTCATGCTCCTCATATATTTGACACGTTTTGAGGCTCTTTATATGTTTCACACCTTTTCAGGCTCTTCATGTTTTTCAACACCGCTGCATGCTCCTCCTATTTTTCAGAACTTTTCATGCACCTCATATTTTTCACACCTTTTGAAGCTCTTCATATTTTTCACACCTTTTGAAGCTCGTCATATTTTTCACACGTTTTAAGGCTCTTCATGTTTATCAACACCGCTTCATGCTCCTCCTATTTTTCAGACCATTTCATGCTCCTCATATTTTTGACACTTTTGAAGCTCTTCATATTTTTCACACCTTTTCAGCCTCTTCATGTTTTTCACAACCACTTCATGCTCCTCCTATTTTTTAGACCGTTTCATTCTCCTCATATTTTTTACACCTTTTGAAGCTCTTCATATTTTTCGCACCTTTTCAGGCTCTACATGTTTTTCAACACCGCTTCATGCTCTTCCTATTTTTCAGACCGTTTCATGCTCATCTCATTTTTGACACCTTTTGAGCTCTTCATATTTTGCACACCTTCTGAAGCTCTTCATATTTTTCAAACGTTTTCAGGCTGTTCATGTTTTTGATCACCGTTTCATGCTCCTCCTATTTTTCAGACCGTTTCATGCTCCTCATATTTTTGACACTTATTGAAGCTCTTCATATTTTTCACTCCTTTTCAGGCTCTTCATGATTTTCAACACCGCTTCGTGGTCCTCCTATTTTTCAGACAGTTTCATGCTCATCTAATTTTTAACACCTTTTGAAACTCTTCATATATTTCACACCTTTTGAAGCTCTCTATATTTTTCACATTTTTGCAGCTCTTCATATTTTTCACACCTTTTCAGGCTCTTCATGTTTTTCAACACCATTTCATGCTGCTTCTATTTTTCAGACCGTTTCATGCTCCTCATATTTTTGACACCTTTTGAAGCCCTTCATATTTTTCACACCTTTTCAGGCTCTTCATGTTTTTCAACACCACTTCATGCTCCTCCTATTTTTCAGACCCTTTCATGCTAATCTAATTTTTGCTACCTTTTGAAGCTCTCATATTTTTCACAGCTTTTGAAGCTCTTCATATTTTTCACAGCTTTTCAGGCTGTGCATGTTTTTGAACATCGCTTATGCTCGTCCTATTTTCAGACCGTTTCATGCTCCTCATATTTTTGACACCTTTTGAAGCTCTTCATTTTTTTCACACCTTTTCAGGCTCTTCATGTTTTTCTTTTTTTGCAGTTCAGCTTTTATTTATTTATTTTTTTAAATTTTTATTGATGTATAGTTGATTTACAGTGTTATGTTAGTTTCAGGTATACTTTCATATATGTATATATATATATTCTTTTTCAGACTTCTTTTCCTTTATAGGTTACTACAAGATATGGGATTTTCCAGGCAAGAATACTGGAGTGGGTTGCCATTTCCTTCTCCATCTTTATGTTTTTCAACACCCCTTCATGAACCTCCCATTTTTTGGACCGATTCATGCACCTCATATTTTTGACACCTTTTGAAGCTCTTCATATTTTTCACACCTTTTCAGGCTCTTCATGGTTTTCAACACCACTTCATGCTCCTCGTATTTTTCAGACCGTTTCATGCTCCTCATATTTTTGACACCTTTTGAAGCTCTGCATATTTTTCACACCTTTTCAGGCTCTTCTTGATTTTCAACACCACTTCATGCTCCTCATATTTTTCAGAACGTTTCATGCTCATCTCATTTTTGACATCTTTTGAAGCTCTTCATATTTTTCACACCTTTTCAGGCTCTTCATTTTTTTGAACACTGCTTCATGCTCCTCCTATTTTTCAGACCATTTCATGCACCTCATATTTTTGACACCTTTTGAAGCTCTTCATATTTTTCACACATTTTCAGGCTCTTCATGTTTTTCAACACCGCTTCATGATCCTCCCATGTTTCAGAACGTTTCATGCTCCTCATATATTTCACACCTTTTGAAGCTCTTCATCTTTTTCACACCTTTTGAAGCTCTTCATAATTTTCATATTTTTGAAGCTCTTCATATTTTTCACACTTTTTCAGGCTCTTCATGTTTTTCAGCACCTCTTCAGGCTCCTCCTATTTTTCACACCCTTTCATGCTAATCTAATTTTTGACACTTTTTGAAGCTCTTCATGTTTTTCACACCTTTTAAGGCTCTGCATGTTTTTGAACATCTTTTCATGCTCCTCATGTATTTCACTCCTTGTGAAGCTCTTCATATTTTGCACACATTTTCAGGCTCTTCATGTTTTGGAACACCGCTTCATCGTCCTCCTATTTTTAAGAGGGTTTCATGCTCGTCATATATTTGACACATTTTGAATCTCTTCATATTTTACACTCCTTTTCAGGCTCTTCATGTTTTTGAACACCGCTTCATGTTCCTCCTATATTTCAGACCGTTTCATGCTCCTCATATTTTTGACACATTTTGAAGCTTTCATATTTTTCACACCTTTTCAAGCTCTTCATGTTTTTCAACACCACTTCATGCTCCTCCTTTTTTGCCGACCTTTTCATGCTCCTCATATATTTGACACCTTTTGTAGCTCTTCATATTTTTCACACTTTTTCAGGCTCTTCATGTTTTTCAAAACCGCTTCATGCTCCTCCTATTTTTCATACCGTTTCATGCTCCTCCTATTTTTCAGGCCGTTTCATGCTCCTCATATTTTGACACCTTTTGAAGCTCTTCGTATTTTTCACACACTTTCAGGCTCTTCATGTTTTTGAACACCACTGCATCTCCTGTTATTTTTCAGACCGTTTCATGCTCCTCATATTTGAGAAGTTTTGAAGCTCTTCATATATTTCACACCTTTTCAGGCAATTCATGTTTTCAAAACCGATTCATGCTCCTCCTATTTTTCAGACCTTTTCATGCTGCTCCTATTTTTCAGGCCGTTTCATGCTCCGCATATATTTCACACCTTTTGAAGCTCTTCATATTTTTCACACCTTTTCAGGCTCTTCATGTTTTTGAACACTGCTTCATGCTCCTCCTATTTTTCAGACCATTTCATGCTCCTCATATTTTTGACACCTTTTGAAGCTCTTCATTTATTTCACTCCTTACAGGCTCTTCATGTTTTTCAACACCGCTTCAAGCTCCTCCTATTTTTCAGACCGTTTCATGCTCCTCATAGTTTTGACACCTTTTGAAGCTCTTCATATTTTTCACAACTTTTCAGGCTCTTCATGTTTTTCAACACCGCTTCATGCTCATCCTATTGTGCAGACCGTTTCATGCTCTTCATATTTTTGACACCTTTTGAATATCTTCATTTTTTTCACACCTTTTCAGGCTCTTCATGTTTTTCAACAGCATTTCATGCTCCTCCTATTTTTCAGACCGTTTCATGCTCCTCATATTTTTGACTCCTTTTGAATATCTTCATTTTTTTCACACCTTTTCAGGCTCTTCATGTTTTTCAACAGCATTTCATGCTCCTCCTATTTTTCAGACGGTTTCATGCTCCTCATAATTTTCACACCTTTAAAGCTATTCATTTTTTTGACACCTTTTCAGTCTCTTCATGTTTTGAATACCGCTTCATGATCCTCCTATTTTTCAGACCGTTTCATGCTCCGCATATATTTCACACCCTTTGAAGTTCTTCATATATTTCACACCTTTTCTGATTCTCATGTTTTTGAACACAGCTTCATGCTCTTCCTCTTTTTCAGACCGTGTCATGCTCCTCATATTTTTGTCACATTTTGAAGCTCTTTATATTTTTCACACCTTTTCAGGTTCTTCATGTTTTTGAACACCGTTTCATGCTCCTCCTATTTCTCAGACCGTTTCATGTTCCTCATATTTTTCAGATCATTTCACGATCCTCATATTTTGACACCTTTTGAAGCTCTTCATATTTTTCACACCTTTTCAGGCTCTTCATCTTTTTCAACACCACTTCATGCTCCTCCTATTTCTCAGACCGTTTCAGGTTCCTCATATTTTTGACAGCTTTTGAATCTCTTCATATTTTTCACACTTTTTCCGGCTCTTCATGTTTTTGAACACCGCTTCATGCTCCTCCTATTTTTCAGACGGTTTCATGCTCCTCATATTTTTCACACCTTTAAACTCTTCATAATTTTCACACATTTTAAGGCTCTTCATGTTTTTCAACACCGTGTCATGCTCCTCCTATTTTTCAGACGGTTTCATGCTCCTCATAATTTTCACACCTTTAAAGGTCTTCATATTTTTCACACCTTTTAAGGCTCTTCATGTTTTTGAACTCCACTTCATGCTCCTCCTATTTTTCAGACCGTTTCATGCTCTTCATATTTTTGACACCTTTTGAAGCTCTTCATATTTTAACACCTTTTCAGGCTCTTCATGTTTTTCAACACCATTTCATGCTCCTCATATTTTGACAATTATTGAAACTCTTCATATTTTTCAGACAGTTTCATGCTCCTCATATTTTTGACACCTTTTGAAGCTCTTCATATATTTTACAGCTTTTCAGGCTCTTCAGGTTTTTGAACATCGTTTCATGCTCCTCCTATTTTTCAGAACGTTCCATGCTCCTCATATTTTTCACACCTTTTGGAGCTCTTCATATTTTTCACGCCTTTTCTGGCTCTTTATATTTTTCAACACCACTTCATGCTCCTCCTATGTTTACAACGTTTAATGCTCCCCATCATTTTGACACCTTTTGAAACTCTTCATATTTTTCAAACCTTTTCAGGCTCTTCATGTTTCTCAACACCATTTCATGCTCCTCCTACTTCAGACCGTTTCATGCTCCTCATATTTTCGACACGTTTTGAAACTTTTCATTTTTTTATCACCGTTTCAGGCTCTTCATGTTTATCAACACCACTTCATGCTCCTCCTGTTTTTCAGACCATTTCATGCTCATCTCATTTTTGACACGTGTTGAAGCTCTTCATATTTCTCACACCTTTTGAAGCTCTTCATTTATTTCACTCCTTTACTGGCTCTTCATGTTTTTCAACACCGCTTCATGCTCCTCCTATTTTTTAGACCGTTTCATGTTCCTCATATATTACACACCTTTTGAAGCTCTTCATAATTTTCACACCTTTCCAGGCTCTTCATGTTTTTGAACACCGTTTCATGCTCCTCCTATTTTTCAGACCGTTCCTGCTCCTAATATTTTTGACCCCTGTTGAAGATCTTCATGTTTTTCACACCTTTTCAGGCTCTTCATGTTTTTCAACAACACTTCATGCTCCTCCTATTTTTCTGACCGATTCATGCTCATCTCATTTTTGAGAACTTTTGAAGCTCTTCATATTTTTCACACCTTTTGAATCTCCTCATATTTTTCACACTTTTTCAGGCTCTTCATGTTTTTGAACACCACTTCATGCTCCTCCTATTTTTCAGACCTTTTCATGTTCCTCATATATTACACACCTTTTGAAGCTCTTCATATTTTTCACACGTTTTCAGCCTCTTCACGTTTTTCAACACCGCTTCATACTCCTCCTATTTTTCAGACCGTTTCAAGCTCCTCATATATTTGACACTTTTTAAGGCTCTTCATATTTTTCACATCTTTTCAAGCTGTACATGTTTTTGAACAGCACCTCATGTTCCTCCTATTTTTCAGACTGTTTCATGCTCCTCATATTTTTGACACCTTTTGAAGCTCTTCATATTTTTCACACCTTTTCAGGCTCTTCATGTTTTTGAACACTGATTCATGTTACTCCTTTTTGTCAGACCGTTTAATGCTCCTCATATTTTTGACACCTTTTGAAGCTCTTCATATATTTCACACCTTTGAAGCTCTTCATATATTTCACACCTTTTCAGGCTCTTCATGTTTTTCACCACCACGTCATGTTCCTCCTATTTTTCAGACCGTTTCATGCTCCTCATATTTTTGACACCTTTTGAAGCTCTTGATATATTTCAAACCTTTTCAGTCTCTTCATTTTTTTGAACACCACTTCATGCTCCTCCTATTTTTCAAAAGGTTTCATGCTCATCTCTTTTTGACTCCTATTCAAGCTCTTAATATCATTTTTCCCTTTTGAAGCTCTTCATATTTTTCACACGTTTTCATGCTCTTCATGATTTTCAGCACAGTTTCATGCTTCTCCTATTTTTCAGACTGTTTCATGCTCCTCATATTTTTGACACGTTTTGAAGCTCATCATATTTTTCACACCTTTTCAGGCTCTTCATGTTTTTCAGCACAGTTTGATGCTCCTCCTATTTTTCAGACCGTTTCATGCTCCTCATATTTTTGACATCTTTTGAAACTCTTCATATATTTCACACCTTTTCAGGCTCTTCATGTTTTTCAACACCACTTCATGCTCCTCCTTTTTACAGACCGCTTCATGCTCATCTCATTTTTGACACATTTTGAAGCTGTTCATATTTTTAATATCTTTTGAAGCTCTTCATATATTTTACACGTTTTTAGGGTCTTCATGTTTTTCAACACCGCTTCGTGCTGCTCCTAATTTTCAGATCATTTCATGCTCATCGATTTTTACACCTTTTGCAGGTCTTCATATTTTCTCACCTTTTGAAGCTCTTCATATTTTTCACACCTTTTTAGGCTCTTCATGTATTTGAACACCATTTCATGCTCCTCCTATTTTTCAGACCGTTTCATGCTCCTCATATTTTTGACACCTTTTGAAGCTCTTCTTTTTTTTCACACCTTTTGAAGCTCTTCATATATTTCACACCTTTTCAGGCTCTTCATGCTTTTAAACAACACTTCATGCTCCTCCTATTTTTCAGACCGCTTCATGCTCATCTCACTTTTCACACCTTTTGAAGCTGTTCATATTTTTCACACGTTTTCAGGTTCTTCATGTTTTTCAACTCCACTTCATGCTCCTCCTATTTTTCAGACTGGTTCATGCTCCACATATTTTTGACACGTTTTGAAGCTCTTCATATTTTTCACACCTTTTTAGGCTCTTCCTGTTTTTGAACACCGTTTCATGCTCCTCCTATTTTTCAGACCGTTTTATGCTCCTCATATTTTTGACACCTTTTGAAGCTCTTCATATTTTTTACACCTTTTCAGGCTCTTCTTGTGTTTGAACACCGCTTCATGCACCTCCTATTTTTCACACCTTTTGAAGCTCTTCATATTTTTCACACCGTTTCAGGCTCTTCTTGTGTTTGAACACCGCTTCATGCACCTCCTATTTTTCACACCTTTTGAAGCTCTTCATATTTTTCACAGCTTTTCAGGCTCTTCATGTTTCTCAACACCGTTTCATGCTCCTCCTATATTTCACACCATTTCATGCTCCTCTTATTTTTGACACATTTTGAAGCTCTTCATATTTTTCACAACTTTTCAGGGTCTTCATTTTTTTGAACACCACATCATGCTCCTCCTGTTTTTCAGACTGTTTCATGTTCCTCATATTTTTCACACCTTTCGAAGCTCTTACTAATTTTCACACCTTTTCAGACGCTTCATGTTTTTGAACACTGCTTCATGTTCCTCCTCTTTTTCCGACCGTTTCATGCTCATCTCATTTTTGACACCTTTTGAAGCTCTTCATATTTTTCACACCTTTTGAATCTCCTCATATTTTTCACACGTTTTCAGGCTCTTCATGATTTTCAACAACGCTTCTTGCTCCTCCTGTCTTTCAGACCGTTTCATGTTCCTCATATTTTTCACACCTTTCGAAGCTCTTACTAATTTTCACACCTTTTCAGGCTCTTCATGTTTTTGAACAACGTTTCATGCTCCTCCATTTTTTTCAGACCGTTTCATGCTCCTCATATTTTTGACACATTTTGAAGCTCTTCATATTTTTCACAACTTTTCAGGCTCTTCATGTTTTGAACACCGCTTCATGTTACTCCTATTTTTCAAACTGTTTCATGCTCCTCATGTATTTCACACCTTTTGAAGCTCTTCATATATTTCACACTTTTTCAGGCTCTCATGCTTTTGAACACAGCTTCATGCTCCTCCTATTTTTCACGCCGTTTCATGTTCCTCATATATTTCACATCTTTTGAAGCTTTTCCTATTTTTCACACCTTTTCAGGCTCTTCATGTTTTTGTACACCGTTTCATGCTCCTCCTATTTTTCAGACCATTTCATGCTCCTCATATTTTTGACACCTTTTGAAGCTCTTCATTATTTTCACACCTTTTCAGACTCTTCATATTTTTGAACACCGCTTCATGCTCCTCCTATTTTTCAGACCGTTTCATGCTCATCTCATTTTTGACACCTTTGGAAGCTCTTCATATTTTAACAAGTTTTGAAGCTCTTCATATTTTTCACACGTTTTCAGCCTCTTCACGTTTTTCAACACCGCTTCATACTCCTCCTATTTTTCAGACCGTTTCATGCTCCTCATATATTTGACACTTTTTAAGGCTCTTCATATTTTTCACACCTTTTCAAGCTGTACATGTTTTTGAACACCACCTCATGTTCCTCTTATTTTTCAGACTGTTTCATGCTCCTCATATTTTTGACACCTTTTGAAGCTCTTCATATTTTTCACACCTTTTCAGGCTCTTCATGTTTTTGAACACTGATTCATGTTACTCCTTTTTTTCAGACCGTTTAATGCTCCTCATATTTTTGATACCTTTTGAAGCTCTTCATATATTTCACACCTTTGAAGCTCTTCATATATTTCACACGTTTTCAGGCTCTTCATGTTTTTGACCACCACGTCATGTTCCTCCTATTTTTCAGACCGTTTCATGCTCCTCATATTTTTGACACCTTTTGAAGCTCTTGATATATTTCAAACCTTTTCAGTCTCTTCATTTTTTTGAACACCACTTCATGCTCCTCTTATTTTTCAAAACGTTTCATGCTCATCTCTTTTTGACTCCTATTCATGCTCTTAATATCATTCTTCCCTTTTGAAGCTCTTCATATTTTTCCCACGTTTTCATGCTCTTCATGATTTTCAGCACAGTTTCATGCTCCTCCTATTTTTCAGACCGTTTCATGCTCCTCATATTTTTGACACCTTTTGAAGCTCTTCATATTTTTCACACCTTTTCAGGCTCTTCATGTTTTTCAAAACCACTTCATGTTCCTACTATTTTTCAGACCTTTTCATGCTCCTCATATTTTTCACTCCTATTGAAGCTCTTCATATATTTCACACCTTTTCAGGCTCTTCATGTTTTTCAACACCACTTCATGCTCCTCCTATATTTCTGACCCTTTCATTCTCCACATATTTTTCACACTTTTTGTAGCTCTTCATATTTTTCACAGTTTTCAGGCTCTTCATTTTTTTCAACACCGCTTCATGCTCCTCATATTTTCAGACCGTTTCATGCTCCTCATATTTTTGACACTTTTTGAAGCTCTTCATATTTTTCAAACGTTTTCAGGCTCTTCATGTTTTTCAACACCGCTTCTTTCTCCTCCTATTTTTCAGACCGTTTCATGCTCCTCATATTTTTGACACCTTTTGAAGCTCTTCATATTTTTCACACCTTTTTAGGCTCTTCATGCTTTTGAACACTGCTTCCTGCTCCTCCTATTTTTCAGACCGTTTCCTGCTCATCTCATTTTTGACACCTTTTGAAGCTCTTCTTATTTTTCACATCTTTTGAAACTCTTCATATTTTTCACACGTTTTCAGCCTCTTCATGTTTTTCAACACCGTTTCATGCTCCTCCTATTTTTCAGACCATTTCATGCTCCTTATATGTTTGTCTCCTTTTGAAGCTCTTCATATTTTCACACCTTTTGAAGCTCTTCATATTTTTCACACCTTTTCAGGCTCTTCAAGGTTTTCAACAGTGCTTCATGCTCCTCCAATTTTTCAGACCGCTTCATTATCATCTCATTTTTGACACCTTTTGAAGCTCTTCATATATTTCACACCTTTTCAGACTCTTCTTGTTTTTCAACACAGTTTCTTCCTCCTCCTATTTTCACACCGTTTCATGCTTCTCATATTTTTGACACCTTTTGAAGCTCTTCATATTTTTCACACCTTTTGAAGCTCTTCATATTTTTCACACTTTTTCATGCTCTTCATGTTTTTCAACACCGCTTCATGCTCCTCCTGTTTTTCAGAGCGTTTCAAGCTCCTCATATATTTCACACCTTTTGAAGCTCTTCATATTTTTCACACATTTTCTGGCTCCTCATGTTTTTGAACACCGCTTCATGCTCCTCATATTTTTCAGATCGTTTCATGCTCCTCATATTTTTGACAACTTGTGACGCTCTTCATATTTTTCATACCTTTTTAAGCTCTTCGTATTTTTCACACGTTTTCAGTCTCTTCATGTTTTTCAACAACGTTTCATGCTCCTCCTATTTTTCAGACCGTTTCATGCTCTTCATATTTTTCACACCTTTTGAAGCTCTTCATATTTTTCACACCTTTTCAGGCTCTTCATGTTTTTCAACACCGTTTCATGCTCCTCCTATTTTTCAGACCGTTTCATGCTCCTCATATTTTTAACACCTTTTGAAGCTCTTCATATTTTTCACACCTTTTCAGGCTCTTCATGTGTTTCAAAACTGCTTCATGCTCCTCCTATTTTTCAGACCGTTTTATGCTCCTCGTATTTTTCACACCTTTTAAAGCTCTTCATATTTTTCACACCTTTTCAAGCTCTCATGTTTTTTAACACAGCTTCATGCTCCTCCTATTTTTCAGACCGTTTCATGCTCCTCATGTATTTCACACCTTTTGAAGCTCTTCCTATTTTTCACACCTTTTCAGGCTCTTCATATATTTGAAAACCTTTTCATGCTCCTCCTATTTTTCAGACCGTTTCATGCTCCACATATTTCTGACAGCTTTGAAGCTCCTCATATTTTTCACACCTTTTGAGGCTCGTCATGTTTTTGAACACCGCTTCATGCTACTCATATTTTTCACATCGTTTCATCCTCCTCATATTTTTGACACCTTTTGACGCTCTTCATATTTTTCACACCTTTTCAGGCTTCTCATGTTTTTGAACACCGCTTCATGCTCCTCATATTTTTCAGATCGTTTCATGCTCCTCATATTTTTGACACCTTTTGACGCTCTTCATATTTTTCACACCTTTTCAGCCTCTTCATGTTTTTGAACACCACTTCATGATTCTACTATTTTCAGACCGTTTAATGCTCCTCATGTATTTCACACTTTTGAAGCTCTTCCTATTTTTCACACCTTTTCAGGCTCTTCATATTTTTGAACATCGCTTCATGCTCCTCCTATTTTTCAGATCGTTTCGTGCTCCTCCTATTTTTGACACCTTTTGAGCTCTTCATATTTTTCAAACCTTTTCAGGCTCTTCATGTTTTCGAACTCTGCTTCATGCTCCTCCAATTTTTCAAACCGTTTCATGATCCTCATGTATTTCACACCTTTGAACCTCTTCATATTTTTCAAAACTTTTCAGGCTCTTCATGTTTTCGAACTCTGCTTCATGCTCCTCCAATTTTTCAAACCGTTTCATGATCCTCATGTATTTCACACCTTTGAACCTCTTCATATTTTTCACACCTCTTCAGGCTCTTCATGTTTTTCAACACCGTTTCATATTCCTCCTATTTTTCAGACCGTTTCGTGCTCCTCATGTATTTCACACCTTCTGAAGCTCTTCAGAATTTTCACACATTTTCAGGCTCTTCATGTTTTTCAACACCACTTCATGCTCCTCTTATTTTCAGACCGTTTCATGTTCCTCATATTTTGACACCTTTTGAAGCTCTTCATATTTTTCAGACTTTTTCATGCTCTTCCTGTGTTTCAACACCGCTTCATGCTCCTCATCTTTTTCAGACCGTTTCATGCTTCTCGTATTTTTCACACCTTTTGAAGCTCTTCATATTTTTCACCCCTTTTCAGGCTCTTCATGTTTTTGAACACCGTTTCATGCTCCTCCTAATTTTCAGAATGTTTCATGCTCCTCATATTTTTGACACCTTTTGAAGCTCTTCATATTTTTCACACCTTTTCAGGCTCTTCATGTTTTTGAACACCATTTCATGCTCCTCCTTTTTTTTGACACATTTTGAAGGTCTTCATAATTTTCACACCTTTTCAGGCTCTTCATGTTTTTCAACACCGTTTCATGCTCCTCCTATCTTTCTTATCATTTCATGCTCCTCATATATTTCACATCTTTTGTAGCTCTTCATATTTTTCACACCTTTTCAGTCTCTTCAGGTTTCTCAACATCACTTCATGCTTCTCCTATTTTTCACACCGTTTCATGCTCCTCATATTTTTGACACCTTTTCAAGCTCTTTATATATTTCCCACCTTTTCAGGCTCTTAATGTTTTCAACACCACTTCATGCTCATCCTATTTTTCGGACCGCTTCATGCTCCTCATATTTTTGACACCTTTTTAAGCTATGCATATTTATCACACCTTTTCAGGCTCTTCATGTTTTTCAACACCACTTCATGCTCCTCCTATTTTTAAGACCGTTTCATGTTCCTCATATTTTTCATACCTTTTTAAGGTCTTCATATTTTTCACACCTTTTCAGGCTCTTCATGTTTTTGAGCACCGTTTCATGCTCCTCCTATTTTTCACACCTTTTGAAGCACTTCTTATATTTCACACTTTTTCAGGCTCTTCATGTTTTTCAACAACGCTTCATGCTCCTCCTATTTTTCACACCTTTTGAAGCTCTTCATATTTTTCACAGCTTTTCAGGCTCTTCATGTTTTTGAACAACGCTTCATGCTCCTACAATTTTCAGATCGTTTCAAACTCCTCATGTGTTTCACACCATTTGAAGCTCTTCATATTTTTCACACCTTTTCAGTCTCTTCATGTTTTTGAACAGCGTTTCATGCTGCTCCTATTTTTCAGACGGTTTCATACTCCTCATATTTTTGACACATTTTGAAGCTCTTCATATATTTCACACCTTTTAAGTCTCTTCATATTTTTTAACACGTCTTCATGCTCCTCCTATTTTTCAGACCTTTTCATGCTCCTCATATTTTTGACACCTTTTGAAGCTCTTCATAATTTTCACACATTTTCAGGCTCTTCATGTTTTTAAACACTGTTTCTTACTCCACCTCTTTTTCAGACCGTTTCATTCTCCTCATATTTTTGACACCTTTTGAAGCTCTTCAATTTTTAACACCTTTTGAATCTCTTCATATTTTTCACACCTTTTGAGGCTCTTCATGTTTTTCAACACCGCTTCATGCTCTTCCTATTTTTCAGACCGATTCATGCTCCTCATGTATTTCACACCTTTTGAACCTCTTCGTATTTTTCACAACTTTTTAGACTCTTCATGTTTTTGAACACCGCTTCATGCTCCTCCTATTTTTCAGACCGTTTCATGCTCCTCATATTTTTGACACTTTTGGAAGCTCTTCATATATTTCACACCTTTTTAGACTCTTCATGTTTTTGAACACCGCTTCATGTTCCTCCTATTTTTCAGACCGTTTCATGCTCCTCATATTTTTGACACCTTTTCCGGCTCTTCATGTTTTTGAACACAGCTTCATGCTCCTCCCATTTCTCAGATCGTTTCATGCACCTCATGTATTTCACACCTTTTGAAGCTCTTCATATTTTTCACACCTTTTCAGGCTCTTCATGTTTTTCACGACCGCTTCTTGCTCCTCCTACTTTTCAGACCGTTTCATGCTCCTCATATTTTTGAAACCTTTTGAAGCTCTTCATATTTTTCACACCTTTTCAGGCTCTTCATGTTTTTGAACACCGCTTCATGCTCTTCTTATTTTTCACACCGTTTCCTGCGCATCTCATTTTTGACACCTTTGAAAGCTCTTCATATTTTTCACACCTTTTGAAGCTCTTCATATTTTTCACACGTTTTCAGGCTCTTCATGTTTTCAACGCCGTTTCATGCTCCTACTATTTTCAGACCGTTTCAACCTCCTCATGTATTTCACACCTTTTGAAGCTCTTCATATTTTTCACACATTTTCTGGCTCTTCATGTTTTTGAACATCATTTCATGCTGCTCCTATTTTTCAGACCGTTTCATGCTCCTCATATTTTTGACACCTTTTGAAGCTCTTCATATATTTCAAACCTTTTCAGTGTCTTCATTTTTTTGAACACCACTTCATGCTCCCCCTATTTTTCAGACCGTTTCATGCTCCTCATATTTTTGACACCTTTTGAAACTCTTCATATATTTCACAGCTTTTCAGGCTCTTCATGTTTTTCAACACCACTTCATGCTCCTCCTTTTTTCAGACCGCTTCATGCTCATCTCATTTTTGACACATTTTGAAGCTGTTCATATTTTTCATATCTTTTGAAGCTCTTCATATATTTTACAAGTTTTCAGGCTCTTCATGTTTTTCAACAACGCTTCGTGCTGCTCCTAATTTTCAGATCATTTCATGCTCATCGATTTTTACATCTTTTGAGGGCTTCATATTTTCACACCTTTTGAAGCTCTTCATATATTTCACACCATTTCAGACTCTTCATGTATTTGAACACCGTTTCATGCTCCTACTATTTTTCAGACCGTTTCATGCTCCTCATATTTTTGACACATTTTGAAGCTCTTCTTTTTTTTTCACACCTTTTGAAGATCTTCATATATTTCACACCTTTTCAGGCTCTTCATGCTTTTAATCAACACTTCATGCTCCTCCTATTTTTCAGACCCCTTCATGCTCATCTCATTTTTCACACCTTTTGAAGCTGTTCATATTTTTCACACGTTTTCAGGTTCTTCATGTTTTTCAACTCCGCTTCATGCTCCTCCTATTTTTCAGACCAGTTCATGCTCCACATATTTTGGCACGTTTTGAAGCTCTTCATATTTTTCACACCTTTTTAGGCTCTTCCTGTTTTTGAACACCGTTTCATGCTCCTCCTATTTTTCAGACCGTTTCATGCTCCTCATATTTTTGACACCTTTTGAAGCTCTTCACATTATTCACACCTTTTCAGACGCTTCATGTTTTTGAACACTGCTTCATGTTCCTCCTCTTTTTATCCGACCGTTTCATGCTCATCTCATTTTTGACACCTTTTGAAGCTCTTCATATTTTTCACACCTTTTGAAACTCTTCATATTTTTCACACGTTTTCAGGCTCTTCATGTTTTTCAACAGTGCTTCATGCCCCTCCTTCTTTCCAGACCGTTTCATGCTCCTCATATTTTTGACACCTTTTGAAGCTCTTCATATTTTTCACACCTTTTCAGGCTCTTCATGTTTTTGATGACCGCTTCTTGCTCCTCCTACTTTTCAGACCGTTTCATGCTCCTCATATTTTTGAAACCTTTTGAAGCTCTTCATATTTTTCACACCTTTTCAGGCTCTTCATGTTTTTGAACACCGCTTCATGCTCTTCTTATTTTTCACACCGTTTCCTGCGCATCTCATTTTTGACACCTTTTGAAGCTCTTCATATTTTTCACACATTTTCTGGCTCTTCATGTTTTTGAACATCATTTCATGCTGCTCCTATTTTTCAGACCGTTTCATGCTCCTCATATTTTTGACACCTTTTGAAGCACTTCATATATTTCAAACCTTTTCAGTGTCTTCATTTTTTTGAACACCACTTCATGCTCCTCCTATATTTCTGACCCTTTCATGCTCCACATATTTTTCACACCTTTTGTAACTCTTCATATTTTTCACAGTTTTCAGGCTCTTCATGTTTTTCAACACCGCTTCATACTCCTCCTATTTGTCAGACCGTTTCATGCTCCTCATATTTTTGACACCTTTTGACGCTCTTCATATTTTTCACACCTTTTCAGGCTCTTCATGTTTTTGAACACTGCTTCATGCTCCTCATATTTTTCAGACCGTTTCATGCTCCTCATATTTTTTACACCTTTGAAGCTCTTCATATTTTTCACACCTTTTCTGGCTCCTCATGTTTTTGAACACCGCTTCATGCTCCTCATATTTTTCAGATCGTTTCATACTCCTCATATTTTTGACACCTTGTGACGCTCTTCATATTTTTCATACCTTTTTAAGCTCTTCGTGTTTTTCACACGTTTTAAGTCTCTTCATGTTTTCAACACCGTTTCATGCTCCTCCTATTTTTCAGACTGTTTCATGCTCTTCATAATTTTCACACCTTTTGAAGCTCTTCATATTTTTCACACCTTTTCAGGCTCTTCATGTTTTTCAACACCGCTTCATGCTCCTAATTTTTTTAAGACCATTTTATGCTCCTCGTATTTTTCACACCTTTTAATGCTCTTCATATTTTTCACACCTTTTCAAGCTCTCATGTTTTTGAACACAGCTTCATGCTCCTCCTATTTTTCAGACCGTTTCATGCTCCTAATGTATTTCACACCTTTTGAAGCTCTTCCTATTTTTCACATCTTTTCAGGCTCTTCATATATTTGAAAACCTTTTCATGCTCCTCCTATTTTTCAAACCGTTTCAGGCTCCACATATTTCTGACAGCTTTGAAGCTCCTCATATTTTTCACAACTTTTGAGGCTCGTCATGTTTTTGAACACCGCTTCATGCTCCTCATATTTATCAGATCGTTTCATCCTCCTCATATTTTTGACACCTTTTGACGCTCTTCATAATTTTCACACCTTTTCAGGCTCTTCATGTTTTTGAACACTGCTTCATGCTTCTACTATTTTCAGAGCGTTTAATGCTCCTCATGTATTTCACACCTTTTGACACTCTTCATATTTTTCACACCTTTTCAGTCTCTTCATGTTTTTCAACACCACTTCATGCTTCTCTTATTTCTCAGACCGTTTCATGTTCCTCATAATTTTGAGACCTTTTGAAGCTGTTCATATTTTTCACACCTTTTCAGGCTCTTCATGTTTTTCAACACCGCCTCATGCTCCTCCTATTTTTCAGACCGTTTCATGCTCCTCATATTTTTGAGACCTTTTGAAGCTCTTCATAGTTTTAACACCTTTTCAGGCTCTTCAAGTTTTTCAACACCACTTCATGCTCCTCCTTTTTTGCAGACCGTTTCATTCTCCTCATATATTTGACACCTTTTGATGCTCTTCATATTTTTCACACCTTTTCAGGCTCTTCATTTTTCAACACCGCTTCATGCTCCTCCTATTTTTCAGACCGTTTCATGCTCATCTCATTTTTGACAGCTTTTGAAGCTTTTCATATTTTTCACAACTTTTCAGGCTGTTCATGTTTTTGAACACCGCTTCATGCTCCTCCTATTTTTCAGACCGTATCATGCTCCTCATATTTTTCACACCTTTTGAAGCTCTTCATATTTTTCACAAATTTTCAGGCTCTTCATGTTTTTCAACACCACTTCATGCTCCTCCTATTTTTCAGAGAATTTCATGCTCCTCATGTATTTCACACCTTTTGAAGCTCTTCATGTTTTTCACAAATTTTCAGGCTCTTCATGTTTTTCAACACCACTTCATGCTCCTCCTATTTTTCAGAGAATTTCATGCTCCTCATGTATTTCACACCTTTTGAAGCTCTTCATGTTTTTCACACCTTTTCAGGCTCTTCATCTTTTTTCACACCACTTCATGCTTCTCCTATTTTTCAGCCCGTTTCCTGCTCCTCATGTATTTCACACCTTTTGAAGCTCTTCATATGTTTCACACCTTTTCAGGCTCTTCATGTTTTTGATCACCGTTTCATGCTCCTCCTAATTTTTCAGACCGTTTCATGCTCCTCATATTTTTGACACGTTTTGAAGCTCTTCGTATTTTTCACACCTTTTCAGACTCTTCATGTTTTTCAACCCCGCTTCATGCTTCTCCTATTTTTCAGAACGTTTCATGCTCCTCATATTTTTGACACGTTTTGACGCTCTTCATATTTTTCACACCTTTTCAGGCTCTTCATGTTTTTGAACACTGCTTCTTGCTCCTCATATTTTTCAGATCGTTTCATGTTCCTCATATTTTTGACACCTTTGAAGCTCATCATATTTTTCACACCTTTTCTGGCTCCTCATATTTTTGAACACCGCTTCATACTCCTCATATTTTTCAGATCGTTTCATGCTCCTCATATTTTTGACACCTTGTGACGCTCTTCATATTTTTCATACCTTTTTAAGCTCTTCGTATTTTTCACACGTTTTCAGTCTCTTTATGTTTTCAACACCGTTTCATGCTCCTCCTATTTTTCAGACCGTTTCATGCTCCTCATATTTTTCACACCTTTTGAAGCTCTTCATATTTTTCACTCCTTTTCAGGCTCTTCATGTTTTTGAACACCGTTGCATGCTCCTCCTATTTTTCAGACCGTTTCATGCTCCTCATATTTTTAACACCTTTTGAAGCTCTTCATATTTTTCACTCCTTTTCAGGCTCTTCATGTTTTTGAACACCGTTGCATGCTCCTCCTATTTTTCAGACCGTTTCATGCTCCTCATATTTTTAACACCTTTTAAATCTCTTCATATTTTTCACACCTTTTCAGGCTCTTCATGTTTTTCAACACCGCTTCATGCTCCTACTATTTTTCAGACCATTTTATGGTCCTCGTTTTTTCACACCTTTTAAAGCTCTTCATATTTTTCACACCTTTTCAGGCTCTTCTTGTTTTTGACGACCGCTTCCTGCTCCTCCTACTTTTCAGACCGTTTCATGCTCCTCATATTTTTGAAACCTTTTGAAGCTCTACATATTTTTCACACCTTTTCAGGCTCTTCATGTTTTTGAACACCGCTTCATGCTCCACCTATTTTTCAGACCGTTTATTGCGCATCTCATTTTTGACACCTTTGAAAGCTCTTCATATTTTTCACACCTTTTGAAGCTCTTCATATTTTTCACACGTTTTCAGGCTCTTCATGTTTTTCAATGCCGCTTCATGCTCCTACTATTTTCAGACCGTTTCAACCTCCTCAGTATTTCACACCTTTTGAAGCTCTTCCTATTTTTCACATCTTTTCAGGCTCTTCATGTTTTTGATCACCGTTTCATGCTCCTCCTATTTTTCAGACCGTTTCATGCTCCTCATATTTTTGACACTTTTTGAAGCTCTTCATATTTTTCCACCTTTGCAGGCTCTTCATGTTTTTGAACACCGCTTCATGATCCTCCTATTTTTCAGACCGTTTCATGCTCCTCATATTTTTGACACGTTTTGAAGCTCTTCGTATTTTTCACACCTTTTCAGACTCTTCATGTTTTTCAACCCCGCTTCATGCTTTTCCTATTTTTCAGAACGTTTCATGCTCCTCATATTTTTGACACGTTTTGACGCTCTTCATATTTTTCACACCTTTTCAGGCTCTTCATGTTTTTGAACACTGCTTCTTGCTCCTCATATTTTTCAGATCGTTTCATGCTCCTCATATTTTTGACACCTTTGAAGCTCATCATATTTTTCACACCTTTTCTGGCTCCTCATATTTTTGAACACCGCTTCATACTCCTCATATTTTTCAGATCGTTTCATGCTCCTCATATTTTTGACACCTTGTGACGCTCTTCATATATTTCATACCTTTTTAAGCTCTTCGTATTTTTCACACGTTTTCAGTCTCTTTATGTTTTCAACACCGTTTCATGCTCCTCCTATTTTCAGACCGTTTCATGCTCTTCATAATTTTCACACCTTTTGAAGCTCTTCATATTTTTCACACCTTTTCAGGCTCTTCATATTTTTGAACACCGTTGCATGCTCCTCCTATTTTTCAGACCGTTTCATGCTCCTCATATTTTTAACACCTTTTGAAGCTCTTCATATTTTTCACACCTTTTCAGGCTCTTCATGTTTTTCAACACCGCTTCATGCTCCTACTATTTTTCAGACCATTTTATGCTCCTCGTTTTTTCACACCTTTGAAAGCTCTTCATATTTTTCACACCTTTTGAAGCTCTTCATGTTTTTCACACGTTTTCAGACTCTTCATGTTTTTCAACACCGCTTCATGCTCCTCCTATTTTTCAGACCGTTTCATGCTCATCTCTTTTTTGACATCTTTTGAAGCTTTACATATTATTCACATCTTTTGAAGCTCTTCATATTTTTCCCATTTTTGAAGCTCTTCATATTTTTCACACCATTTCAGACTCTTCATGTTTTTCAACACCGGTTCATGCTCCTGCTATTTATCATACCGTTTCATACTCCTCATATGTTTGAAACGTTTTGAGGCTCTTCATATTTTTCACACCTTTTAAGTCTCTTCATGTTTTTGAACACCGTTTCATAATCCTCCTATTTTTCAGACCGTTTCATGCTCGTCTCATTTTTGAAACCTTTAGAATCTCTTCATATTTTTCACACCTTTTCAGGCTCTTTATGTTTTTCAACATCGCTTCATGCTCCTCCTATTTTTCAGACCGTTTCATGCTCATCTCATTTTTAACACCTTTTCAAACTTGTCATATTTTTCACTCCTTTTCAGGCTCTTCATGTTTTTGAACACCGCTTCATGCTTCTCCTATTTTTCACACCGTATACTGCTCCTCATATTTTTCACACCTATTGAAGCTCTTCATATTTTTCACACCTTTTCAGACTCTTCATGTTTTTGAACACCACTTCATGCTCCTCCTATTTTTCAGAGAGTTTCATGCTCCTCATGTATTTCACACCTTTTCAACCTCTTCATATTTTTCACACATTTTCAGGCTCTTCATGTCTTTCCACAGCACTTCATGCTTCTATTTTTCAGACCGTTTCATGCTCCTCATGAATTTCACACCTTTTGCAGCTCTTCATATTTTGCACAACTTTTCAGGCTCTTCTTGTTTCTGATCACCGTTTCATGCTCCTCCTATCTTTCAGACCATTTCATGCTTCTCATATTTTTGACACCATTTGAAGCTCTTCATATTTTTCACTTCTTTTCATGCTCCTCATATTTTTGAACACTGCTCATGATCCTCCAAAATTTCAGACCGTTTCATGCTCTTCATATTCTTGACACCTTTTGAAGCTATTCATATTTTTCACACCTTTTCAGGCTCTTCATGTTTTTCCACAAGACTTCATGCTTCTCATATTTTTCAGACCGTTTCATGCTCCTCATGAATTTCACACCTTTTGATGCTCTTCATATTTCTCACACCTTTTCAGGCTCCTCATGTTTTTGATCACCGTTTCATGCTCCTCCTATTTTTCAGAACGTTTCATGCTCCTCATATTTTTCACACCTATTGAAGCTCTTCATATTTTTCACACCTTTTCAGACTCTTCATGTTTTTGAACACCACTTCATGCTCCTCCTATTTTTCAGAGAGTTTCATGCTCCTCATGTATTTCACACCTTTTGAAGCTCTTCATATTTTTCACACCTTTTCAGGCTCTTCATGTTTTTCCACACCACTTCATGCTTCTCCTATTTTTCAGACCGTTTCATGCTCATCTCATTTTGACTTATTTTGATGCTCTTCATATTTTTCACATCTTTTGAAGCTCTTCATATTTTTCACGCCTCTTCAGGCTTTTCATAATTTTCAACACACCTTCATGCTCCTCGTATTTTTCAGACCGTTTCATGCTCATCTCATTTTTGACACCTTTTGAAGCTCTTCATATTTTTCACAACTTTTCAGGCTCTTCATGTTTTTGAACACCACTTCATGCTCCTCCTATTTTTCAGAGAGTTTCATGCTCCTCATGTATTTCACACCTTTTGAAGCTCTTCATATTTTTCACACCTTTTCAGGCTCTTCATGTTTTTCCACACCACTTCATGCTTCTCCTATTTTTCAGACCTTTTCATGCTCCTCATATTTTTGACACCTTTTGAAGCTCTTCATATATTTCACAACTTTTCAGGCTCTTCATGTTTCTGATCACCGTTTCATGCTCCTCCTATCTTTCAGACCGTTTCATGCTTCTCATATTTTTGACACCATTTGAAGCTCTTCATATTTTTCACACCTTTTCAGGCTCTTCATATTTTTGAACACCGCTCATGATCTTCCAAATTTTTAGACCGTTTCATGCTCTTCATATTTTTGATACCTTTTGAAGCTCTTCATATTTTTCACACCTTTTCAGGCTCTTCATGTTTTTCCACACCACTTCATGCTTCTCCTATTTTTCAGACCTCTTCATGCTCCTCATGAATTTCACACCTTTTGAAGCTCTTCATATTTTTCACAACTTTTCAGGCTCTTCATGTTTCTGATCACCGTTTCATGCTCCTCCGATCTTTCAGACCGTTTCATGCTTCTCATATTTTTGACACGATTTGAAGCTCTTCATATTTATCACACCTTTTCATGCTCCTCATGTTTTTGATCACCGTTTCATGCTCCTCATATTTTTGACACCTTTTGAAGCTCTTCATATTTTTCACAACTTTTCAGGTTCTTCAAGTTTTTGAACACCGCGTCATGCTCCTCCTATTTTTCAGACCGTTTCATGCTCCTCATATTTTTCACACCTTTTGAAGCTTTTAATATATTTCACACCTTTTCAGGCTCTTCATGTTTTTGAACCCCGTTTCATGCTAGTCCTATTTTTCAGACCATTTCATGCTCCTCATTTTTTGACACCTTTTGAAGCTCTTCATATTTTTCACACCTTTTCAGGCTCTTCTTGTTTTTGAACACTGTTTCATGCTCCTCCTATATTTGACACCTTTTGAAGCTCTTCATATTTTTCACACCTTTTCAGGCTCTTCATGTTTTTGAACACCGTTTCATTCTCCTCCTATTTTTTACACATTTTGAAGCTCTTCATATTTTTCACACATTTTCACGCTTTCCATGTTTTTCAACACCGTTTCATGCTGCTCCTATTTTTCAGAACGTTTCATGCTACTGATATTTTTGAGACGATTTGAAGCTCTTCATATTTTTCACACCTTTTCAGGCTCTTCATGTTTTTCAACACCGCTTCATGCTCCTCCTATTTTTCAGACCGTTTCATGCTCCTAATATTTTTGACAACTTTTGAAGCTCTTCATATTTTTCTCACCTTTTTAGGCTCTTCATGTTTTTGAACAACGCTTCATGCTCCTCCTACTTTTCAGACCGTTTCATGCTCCTCATGTATTTCACACCTTTTGAAGCTCTTCATGTTTTTCAACACAGTTTCATACTCTTACTTTTTTTCAGACTGTTTCATGCTCCTCTTATTTTTCAGACCGTTTCATTTTCTTCATATATGTGACACCTTTTGAAGCTCTTCATATTTTTCACACCTTTTCATGATCTTCATTTTTTTCAACACCGTTTCATGCTCCTCATATTTTTGACACCTTTTAAAACACCTCATATTTTTCACACCTTTTCATGCTCTTCCTGATTTTCAACGCCGTCTCATGTTCCTCCTATTTTTTGACCGTTTCATGCTCCTCATATTTTTGACACCTTTTGCATCTCTTCATGTTTTTCACACCCTTTCATGCTCTTCATGTTTTTCAACACGGTTTCATGCTCCTCCTATATTTCAGACCGTTTCATTCTCCTCATGTTTTTGACACCTTTTGAAGTTCTTCATGTATTTCAACACCATTTCATACTCCTCCTATTTTTCACATCGTTTCAGGCTCCTCATATTTTTCAGACCGTTCCATGGTCCTCATATTTTTCACACCTTTTGACGCTCCTCATATTTTTCAAAACCGTTTCATGCTCTTCCTACTTTTCAGAACGTTTCATGCTCCTCGTAATTTTTAGGCCATTTCGTGCTCATCACATTTTTGACAGCTTTTGACGCTCATCATGATTTTCACACCTTTTCATGATCTTCATGTTTTTCAACACCGTTTAATGGCCTACTATTTTTCAGAACGTTTCGTGGTCCTCCGATTTTTCAGACCGTTTCTTGCTCCTCATATTTTTGACACCTTTTGAAGCTCTTCATATTTTTCACACCTTTTCAGGCTCTTCATGTTTTTCAACACCACTTCATTCTCCTCCTATTTTTCAGAACATTTCATGCTCCTCATATTTTTCACACCTTTTGAAGCTCTTCATATTTTTCACACATTTTCAGGCTCTTCATGTTTTACAACAACGCTTCATGCTCCTCCTATTTTTCAGACCGTTTCATGGTCCTCATTATTTCAGACCGTTTCATGCTTCTCATATTTTTGACACCTTTTGCAGCTCTTCATATTTTTCACACCTTTTCAGGTTCTTCATGTTTTTCAACACCGTTTCATGCTCCTCCTACTTTTCAGACCTTTTCATGCTCCTCATAATTTTGACATCTTTGAAGCTCTTCATGATTTTCCAACCTTTTCAGGTTTGTCATGTTTTTCAACACCGTCTCATGCTCCTCCTATTTTTCAGACCATTTAATGCTCCTCATAATTTTGACACCTTTTGAAGCTTTTGATATTTTTCACACATTTTCAGGCTCTTCATGTTGTTCAACACCGCTTCATGCTCCTCCTATTTTTCTGACCGTTTCATGCTCCTCCTATTTTTGAGACCGTTTCAGGCTCCTCATATTTTTGACACGTTTTGAAGCTCTTCATATTTCTCGCACATTTTCAGACTCTTCATGGTTTTGAACACAGCTTCATGTTCCTCCTATTTTTCAGAACGTTTCATGCTCATCTCATTTTCGACACCTTTTGAAGCTCTTCATATTTTTCACACCTTTTGAAACTCTTCATATTTTTCACACGTTTTCAGGCTCTTCATGTTTTTCTACACCGCTTCATGCTCCTCCTATTTTTCAGACCGTTTCAAGCTCCTCATATTTTTGACACGTTTTGAGGCTCTTCATATTTTTCCAACTTTTCCAGGCTCTTCATGTTTTTGAACACCGTTTCATGCTCTTCCTATTTTTCATACCGTTTCCTGCTCGTCATATTTTTGACAGCTTTTGAAGTTCTTCATATTTTTCACACTTTTTCACGCTCTGTATGTTTTTGAACACCGCTTCATGCTCCTCCTATTTTTGAGACCGTTTCATGCTCCTCATATTTTTGACACCTTTTGAAGCTCTTCATATTTTTCACACCTTTTCAGGCTCTTCATGTTTTTGAACACCACTTCTTGCTCCTTAATTTTTGGAGATCGTTTCATGCTTCTCATATTTTTGACACCTTTTGAAGCTCTTCATATTTTTCACACCTTTTAAGGCTCTGCATGCTTTTCAATACCGCTTCTTGTTACTCCTATTTTTCAGACCGTTTCATTCGCCTCATATTTTTCACACCCTTTGAACCTCCTCATATTTTTCACACCTTTTCAGGCTCCTCATGTCTTTCAACACCGCTTCATGCTCCTCCTATTTTTCAGACCGTTTCATGCTCCTCATATTTTTCACACCCTTTGAAGCTCTTCATATTTTTCACACCTTTTCAGGCTCCTCATGTTTTTCAACACCGCTTCTTGCTCCTCCTATTTTTCAGACCGTTTCATGCTCCACATATTTTTGGCACCTTTTGAAGCTCTTCATATTTTTCACACCTTTTCATGTTCTTCATGTTTTTCAACACCGTTTCATGCTCCTCCTGTTTTTCAGACCGTTTCATGCTCCTCGTATTTTTGAAACTTTTTGAAGCTCTTCATATTTTTCAACACCGTTTCATGCTTGTCCTATTTTTCAGACCGTTTCATGGTCCTCATTATTTCAGACCGTTTCATGCTTCTCATATTTTTGACACCTTTTGCAGCTCTTCATATTTTTCACACCTTTTCAGGTTCTTCATGTTTTTCAACACCGTTTCATGCTCCTCCTATTTTTCAGACCTTTTCATGCTCCTCATATTTTTGACATGTTTGAAGCTCTTCATGATTTTCCAACCTTTTCAGGTTCTTCATGTTTTTCAACACCGTCTCATGCTCCTCCTATTTTTCAGACCGTTTCATGCTCCTCATATTTTTGACACCTTTTGAAGCTCTTCATATTTTTCACACCTTTTCTTGCTCTTCATGTTTTCATACAACGTTTCATGCTCCTCCCATTTTTCAGACCATTTCGTGCTCCTCATATTTTTCAGACCGTCTCATGCTCCTCTTATTTATGACAGCTTTTGAAGCTCTTCATATTTTTCACACTTTTTGAAGCTCTTCATGTTTTTCAACACCGTTTCATGCTCCTCCAATGTTTATAACCCTTTCATGCTCCTCATATTTTTAACATCTTTTGAAGCTCTTCATATTTTTCACACCTTTTCAGGCTCTTCTTGTTTTTGAACACTGTTTCATGCTCCTCCTATATTTGACACCTTTTGAAGCTCTTCATATTTTTCACACTTTTTCAGGCTCTTCATATTTTTAAACAGCGCTTCATGCTCCTCATATTTTTGATACATTTTGAAGCTCTTCATATTTTTCACACCTTTTCATGGTCTTCATGTTTTTCAACACCACTTCATGCTCCTAACATTTTTGCCACCTTTTGAAGCTCTTCATATATTTCACACCTTTTCAGACTCTTCATGTTTTTCAACCTTTTCAGGCTCTTCATGTTTTTCAACACTGCTTCTTGCTCCTCCTATTTTTCAGACCGTATCATGCTCCTCAAATTTTAACACCTTTGAAGCTCTTCATGTATTTCACACTTTTTCAGGCTCTTCATGTTTTTCATCACCTCTTCATGCTCCACCTATTTTTCAGACCGATTCATGCTCTTCATATTTTTGACCCCTTTTCAAGCTCTTCATTTATTTCACTCTTTTCAGGCTCTTCATGTTTTTCAACACCGTTTCATGCTCCTCATATTTTTGACACTTTTTTAAGCTCTTCATATTTTTCACACCTTTTCAGGCTCTTCATGTGAACAACGCTTCATGCGCCACCTATTTTTCAGACCGTATCATGCTCCTCATATTTTTCCCACCTTTTCAGGCGCTTCATATTTTTAACACCGCTTCATGCTCCTCCTATTTTTCTGGCCGTTTCATGCTCCTCATATTTTTCACATCTTTTGAAGGTCTTCATATATTACACACCGTTTCAGGCTGTTCATGTTTTTCAACACCGCTTCATGCTCCTCCTTTTTTTCAGCCCGTATCATTCTCCTCATATTTTTCACATCTTTTGAAGCTCTTCATATATTACACAACTTTTCAGGCTCTTCATGTTTTTCAACCCCGCTTCATGCTCCTCCTATTTTTCAGACCGTTTCATGTTCCTCGTATTTTTGACACCTTTTGAAGCTCTTCATATATTTCACTCTTTTCAGGCTCTTCATGTTTTTCAACACCGTTTCATGCTCCTCCTATTTTTCAGACCGTTTCATGCTCCTCATATTTTTGACACTTTTTGAAGCTCTTCATGTTTTTCACAGCTTTTCAGGCTTTGCAAGTTATTCAACACCGCTTCATGAGCCTCCTATTTTCAGACCGTTTCAGGCTCCTAATATTGTTAACACCTTTTCAGGCTCTTCATATTCTTCAACACCGCTTCATTCTCCTCCTGTTTCTCAGAGCGTTTCAAGTTCCTCATATATTTCACGTCTTTTTAAGCTCGTCATATATTTCACACCTTTTCAGCCTCTTCATATTTTTCAACCCCGATTCATTCTCCTCCTGTTTCTCAGAGCGTTTCAGGTTCCTCATATATTTCCCGCCTTTTTAAGCTCTTCATATATTTCACACCTTTTCAGGCTCTTCATATTTTTCAACACCGCTTCTAGCTCCTCCAATTTTTCAGAACGTTTCATGCTCCTAAAATTTTTGACACCTTTTGAAGCTCTTCATAATTTTCACAACTTTTCAGGCTCTTCATGTTTTTCAACACCGCTTCATCATCCTACTATTTTTCAGACCGTTTCAGGATCCTCATATTTTTGACACTTTTCGAAGCTCTTCATATTTTTCACACCTTTTCAGGCTCTTCATATTTTTCAACACAGCTTCACCATCCTACTATTTTTCAGACCGTTTCAGGCTCCTCATATTTTTGACACCTTTTGAGGCTCTTCATATTTTTCACACATTTTCAGGCTCTTCATGTTTTTGAACACCATTTCATGCTAGTCATATTTTTGACACCATTTGAAGGTCTTCTTATTTTTCACACCTTTTCAGGCTATTCATGTTTTTCAACACCGCTTCATGCTCCTCCTATTTTTCAGACCGTTTCATGCTCCTCAAATATTAGACACCTTTTGAATCTCTTCATATTTTTCACACCTTTTCAGGCAATTCTTGTTTTTCAACACCGCTTCATGCTCCTCCTATTTTTCAGATCGTTTCATGCTCCTCATATTTTTGACAACTTTTGAAGCTCTTCATATTTTTCACACCTTTTCAGGATCTTCATATTTTTCAAAACCGCTTCATGCTGCTCCTATTTTTCAGACCGTTTCATTCTCTTCAAATTTTTGACACCTTTTGAAGCTCTTCATAATTTTCACAACTTTTCAGGCTCTTCATGTTTTTCAACACCGCTTCATCATCCTACTATTTTTCAGACCGTTTCAGGCTCCTCATATTTTTGAAACTTTTCGAAGCTCTTCATATTTTTCACACCTTTTCAGGCTCTTCATATTTTTCAACACAGCTTCACCATCCTACTATTTTTCAGACCGTTTCAGGCTCCTCATATTTTTGACACCTTTTGAAGCTCTTCATAATTTTCACACATTTTCAGGCTCTTCATGTTTTTGAACACCGTTTCATGCTAGTCATATTTTTGACACCTTTTGACGGTCTTCTTATTTTTCACACCTTTTCAGGCTATTCATGTTTTTCAACACCGTTTCATGCTCCTCCTATTTTTCAGACCGTTTCATGCTGCTCCTTTTTTTCAGACCGTTTCATGCTCTTCATAGTTTTGACAACTTTTGAAGCTATTCATATTTTTCACACATTTTCAGGCTTTTCATGTTTTTAAGAACGGATCATGCTCCTCCTATTTTTCAGACGGTTTCATGCTCCTCATATTTTTCACACGTTTTGAAGCTCCTCATATTTTTCACATCTTTTCAGGCTCTTCATGTTTTTCAACACTGCTTCATGCTCCTCTTGTTTTTCAGACCGTTTCATGCTCCTCATATTTTTCACACCTTCTGAAGCGGTTCATATTTTTCACACATTTACAGGATCTTCGTGTTTTCAACACCGTTTCATGCTCCTCCTATTTTTCAGATCGCTTCATGCTCCTCATATTTTTGACACGTTTTGAAGCTCTTCATATTTTTCACAGCTTTTCATGCTCTTCATGTTTTTGAACACCGTTTGATGCTCCTCCTATTCCTCATACCGTTTCATGCTCCTCATATTTTTGACACCTTTTGAAGCTCTTCATATTTTTCACACATTTTCAGGCTCTTCATGTTTTTGAACACCGCTTCATTCTCCTCCTATTTTTCAGACCTTTTCATGCTCCTCATATTTTGGACACCTTTTGAAGCTCTTCATATTTTTCACACATTTTCAGGCTCTTCATGTTTTTCAACACCGTTTCATGCTCCTCCTCTTTTTCAAACCGTTTCATGATGCTCCTGTTTTTCAGACCGTTTCATGCTATTCATAGTTTCGACAACTTTTGAAGCTATTCATATTTTTCACACATTTTCAGGCTCTTCATGTTTTTAATATCGTTTCATGCTCCTCCTATTTTTCAGACGGTTCCATGCTCCTCATATTTTTGACACGTTCTGAAGCTCTTCATATTTTTCACATCTTTTCAGGCTCTTCATGTTTTTCAGAACGACTTCATGTTCCTCCTATTTTTCAGACCGTTTCATGCTCCTCATATTTTTGACACCTTTTGAAGCTCTACATATATTTCGCACCTTTCCATGTTTTTCATGTTTTCAACACCATTTCATATTCCTATTTTTCAGACCTTTTCATGCTCCTCATATTTTTGACACGTATTGAAGCTCTTCATATTTTTCACACCTTTTCATGCTCATGTTTTTGAACACCGCTTCATGCTCCTTCTATTTTTCAGACCGTTTCATGCTCCTCTTATTTTTCACACTTTTTGAAGCTCTTCGTATTTTTCACACCTTTTCATCCTCTTCATGTTTTTCAACACCGTTTCATGCTCCTCCTATTTTTCATACTCTTTCATGCTCCTCATATGTTTGACACCTTTTCAAGCTCTTCATATATTTCACACCTTTTCAAACTCTTCAGGTTTTTCAACAGCGCTTCATTCTCCTCCAATTTTACAGAGCGTTTCATGCTCCTCATATTTTTCACACCTTTTTAGGCTCTTCATGTTTTTGAACACCACTTCATGCTCCTCCTATTTTTCAGACTGTTTCATGTCCTCATAATTTTGACACCGTTTGAAGCTCTTCATATTTTTCACACATTTACAGGGTCTTCATTTTTTTCAAAACCACTTCATGCTCCTCCTATTTTTCAGACCGTTTCATGCTCCTCATATTTTCCACAACTTTTGAAGCTCTTCATATTTTTCACACCTTTTCAGGCTCTTCAATTTTTCAACACGGTTTCATTCTCCTCCTATTTTTCAGACTGTTTCATGCTCCTCATATTATGACACCTTTTGAAGCTCTTCATATATTTCACACCTTTTCAGCGTCTTCTTGTTTTTGAACACCGTTTCATGGAACTCCTGATTTTCAGACCGTTTCATGCTCCTCATATTATTGACACGTTTTGAAGCTCTTCATATATTTCACACCTTTTCAAGCTCTTCATCTTTTCAACACAGCTTCATGCTCCTCGTATTTTTCAGATCGTTTCATTGTCCTCATATTTTTGACACCTTTTGAAGCTCTTCATATTTTCACACCTTTTCAGTCTCTTCATGTTTTTTAACACCGCTTCGCGTCCTCCTATTTTTCAGACCGCTTTATGCTCCTCATATTTTTCAGACCGGTTCATTCTCCTAAATTTTTGAAATCTTTTGAAGCTCTTCTTATTTTTCACACGTCTTCAGGCTCTTCATGTTTTTCAACACCGCTTCATGCTCCTCCTATTTTTCAGACCGTTTCATGCTCCTCATATATTTGACACCTTTTCATGCTCTTCATATGTTTCACACCTTTTCAAGCTCTTCATGTTTTTCAAAATCGCTTCGGCTCTTTCTATTTTTCAGACTGCTTCATGCTCCTCATATTTTTGACAGTTTTGGAAGCTCTTCATATATTTCACACCTTTTCAGGCTCTTCATATTTTTCAACACCGCTTCAGCTCCTCCTATTTTTCAGACTGCTTCATGCTCCTCATATTTTTGACAGTTTTGAAAGCTCTTCATATACTTCACACCTTTTCAGGCTCTTCATGTTTTTCTTTTTTTGTTTTGTTTTGTTTTGTTTTGTTTTTTATTATTATTATTATTTTTTCCAGTGGGTTTTGTCATACATTGATATGAATCAGCCATGTATTTACATGTATTCCCAATACCGATCCCACCTCCCACCTCCCTCTCCACCCGATTCCTCTGGGTCTTCGCAGTGCACCAGGCCGGAGCACTTGTCTCGTGCATCCCACCTGGGCTGGTGATCTGTTTCACCATAGATAGTATACATGCTGTTCTTTTGAAATATCCCACCCTCACATTCTCCCACAAAGTTCAAAAGTCTGTTCTGTATTTCTGTGTCTCTTTTTCTGTTCTGCATATAGGGTTATCGTTATCACCTTTCTAAATTCCATATACATGTGTCAGTATGCTGTAATGTTCTTTATCTTTCTGGCTTACTTCACTCGGTATAATGGGCTCCAGCTTCATCCATCTCATTAGGACTGGTTCAAATGAATTCCTTTTAATGGCTGAGTAATATTCCATGGTGTATATGTACCACAGCTTCCTTATCCATTCATCTGCTGATGGGCATCTAGGTTGCTTCCATGTCCTGGCTATTATAAACAGTGCTGCGATGAACATTGGGGTGCACGTGTCTCTTTCAGCTCTGGTTTCCTCAGTGTGTATGCCCAGAAGTGGGATTGCTGGGTCATATGGCAGTTCTATTTCCAGTTTTTTAAGAAATGTCCACACTGATTTCCATAGCGGCTGTACTAGTTTGCATTCCCACCAACAGTGTAAGAGTGTTCCCATTTCTCCACACCCTCTCCAGCATTTATTGTTTGAAGACTTTTGGATAGCAGCCATCCTGACTGGCGTGTAATGGTACCTCATTGTGGTTTTGATTACTCTAATAATAAGTAAGATGAAAAGACAGCCCTCAGATTGGGAGAAAATAATAGCAAATGAAGAAACAGACAAAGGATTAATCTCAAAAATATACAAGCAACTCCTGCAGCTCAATTCCAGAAAAATAAATGACCCAATTATAAAATGGGCCAAAGAACTAAACAGACATTTCTCCAAAGAAGACATACAGATGGCTAACAAACACATGAAAAGATGCTCAACATCTTCATGTTTTTCAACACGGCTTCATGCTCCTCCTATTTTTCAGACCGTTTCATGCTCCTCGTATTTTTGACACCTTTTGAAGCTCTTCATATATTTCACACCTTTTCAGGCTCTTCATTTGTTCAACACCGCTTCATGCTCCTCCTATTTTTCAGACCGTTTCATGCTCCTCATATTTTTGACACCTTTTGAAGCTCTTCATATATTTCACACCTTTTCATGATCTTCATTTTTTCAACACCGTTTCATGCTCCTCATATTTTTGACACCTTTTAAAACACCTCATATTTTTCACACCTTTTCATGCTCTTCCTGATTTTCAACGCCGTATCATGTTCCTCCTATTTTTTGACCGTTTCATGCTCCTCATATTTTTGACACCTTTTGCAGCTCTTCATGTTTTTCACACCCTTTCATGCTCTTCATGTTTTTCAACACTGTTTCATGCTCCTCCTATATTTCAGACCGTTTCATGCTCCTCATGTTTTTGACACCTTTTGAAGTTCTTCATGTTTTTCAACACCGTTTCATGCTCCTCCTATTTTTCACATCGTTTCAGGCTCCTCATATTTTTCAGACCGTTCCATGGTCCTCATATTTTTCACACCTTTTGACGCTCCTCATATTTTTCAAAACCGTTTCATGCTCTTCCTACTTTTCAGAACGTTTCATGCTCCTCGTATTTTTTAGGCCATTTCGTGCTCATCATATTTTTGACACCTTTTGAAGCTCTTCATATATTTCACACCTTTTCATGATCTTCATTTTTTCAACACCGTTTCATGCTCCTCCTATTTTTTACACATTTTGAAGCTCTTCATATTTTTCACCCATTTTCACGCTTTCCATGTTTTTCAACACCGTTTCATGCTGCTCCTATTTTTCAGAACGTTTCTTGCAACTGATATTTTTGAGACGATTTGAAGCTCTTCATATTTTTCACACCTTTTCAGGCTCTTCATGTTTTTCAACACCGCTTAATGCTCCTCCTATTTTTCAGACCGTTTCATGCTCTTAATATTATTGACAACTTTTGAAGCTCTTCATATTTTTCACACCTTTTTAAGCTCTTCATGTTTTTGAACAACGCTTCATGCTCCTCCTACTTTTCAGACCGTTTCATGCTCCTCATGTATTTCACACCTTTTGAAGCTCTTCATGTTTTTCAACACAGTTTCATACTCTTACTTTTTTTCAGACTGTTTCATGCTCCTCTTATTTTTCAGACCGTTTCATGTTCTTCATATATGTGACACCTTTTGAAGCTCTTCATATTTTTCACACCTTTTCATGATCTTCATTTTTTTCAACACCGTTTCATGCTCCTCATATTTTTGACACCTTTTAAAATACCTCAGATTTTTCACACCTTTTCATGCTCTTCCTGATTTTCAACGCCGTCTCATGTTCCTCCTATTTTTTGACCGTTTCTTGCTCCTCATATTTTTGACACCTTTTGCATCTCTTCATGTTTTTCACACCCTTTCATGCTCTTCATGTTTTTCAACTCCGTTTAATGGCCTACTATTTTTCAGAACGTTTCGTGGTCCTCCGATTTTTCAGACCGTTTCTTGCTCCTCATATTTTTGACACCTTTTGAAACTCTTCATGTTTTTCACACCTTTTCAGGCTCTTCATGTTTTTCAACACCACTTCATTCTCCTCCTATTTTTCAGAACATTTCATGCTCCTCATATTTTTCACACCTTTTGAAGCTCTTCATATTTTTCACACTTTTTCTGGCTCTTCATGTTTTACAACAACGCTTCATGCTCCTCCTATATTTCAGACCATTTCATGCTCCTCATATTTTTCACACCTTTGGAAGCTCTTCGTATTTTTCACACATTTTCAGGCTCTTCATATTTTTGAAAACCGATTCATGCTCCTCCTATTTTTTCTGACCGGTTCATGCTCCTCATACTTTGACACCTTTAGAAGCTCTTACTTAATATTTTTCACTGCCTTTCAGGCTCTTCATGTTTGTCAACACCGCTTCATGCTCCTCCAATTTTTCAGACCGTTTCATGCTCCTCATATTTTTGACACCTTTTGAAGCTCTTCATATTTTTCACACCTTATCAGGCTCTTCATTGTTTCAACACCATTTCATGCTCCTCCTATTTTTCAGACTGTTTCATGCTCCTCATATTATGACACCTTTTGAAGCTCTTCATATTTTTGACACCTTTTGAAGTTCTTCATATTTTTCACACCTTTTCTGGCTCTTCATATTTTTGAACACTGCTTCATGCTCCTCCTATTTTCCAGACCGTTTCATGCTCCTCATATTTTTGACACCTTTTGAAGCTCTTCATATTTTTCACACCTTTTCAGGCTCTTCATGTTTTTGAACACCGTTTCATGCTCCTCCTATTTTTTACACATTTTGAAGCTCTTCATATTTTTCACACATTTTCACGCTTTCCATGTTTTTCAACACCGTTTCATGCTGCTCCTATTTTTCAGACCGTTTCATGCTCCTAATATTTTTGACAACTTTTGAAGCTCTTCATATTTTTCACACCTTTTCAGGCTCTTCATGTTTTTGAACACCTTTTCATGCTCCTCCTATTTTTTACACATTTTGAAGCTCTTCATATTTTTCACCCATTTTCACGCTTTCCATGTTTTTCAACACCGTTTCATGCTGCTCCTATTTTTCAGAACGTTTCTTGCAACTGATATTTTTGAGACGATTTGAAGCTCTTCATATTTTTCACACCTTTTCAGGCTCTTCATGTTTTTCAACACCGCTTAATGCTCCTCCTATTTTTCAGACCGTTTCATGCTCTTAATATTATTGACAACTTTTGAAGCTCTTCATATTTTTCACACCTTTTTAGGCTCTTCATGTTTTTGAACAACGCTTCATGCTCCTCCTACTTTTCAGACCGTTTCATGCTCCTCATGTATTTCACACCTTTTGAAGCTCTTCATGTTTTTCAACACAGTTTCATACTCTTACTTTTTTTCAGACTGTTTCATGCTCCTCTTATTTTTCAGACCGTTTCATTTTCTTCATATATGTGACACCTTGTGAAGCTCTTCATATTTTTCACACCTTTTCATGATCTTCATTTTTTTCAACACCGTTTCATGCTCCTCATATTTTTGACACCTTTTAAAATACCTCAGATTTTTCACACCTTTTCATGCTCTTCCTGATTTTCAACGCCGTCTCATGTTCCTCCTATTTTTTGACCGTTTCTTGCTCCTCATATTTTTGACACCTTTTGCATCTCTTCATGTTTTTCACACCCTTTCATGCTCTTCATGTTTTTCAACACCGTTTAATGGCCTACTATTTTTCAGAACGTTTCGTGGTCCTCCGATTTTTCAGACCGTTTCTTGCTCCTCATATTTTTGACACCTTTTGAAACTCTTCATGTTTTTCACACCTTTTCGGGCTCTTCATGTTTTTCAACACCACTTCATTCTCCTCCTATTTTTCAGAACATTTCATGCTCCTCATATTTTTCACACCTTTTGAAGCTCTTCATATTTTTCACACTTTTTCTGGCTCTTCATGTTTTACAACAACGCTTCATGCTCCTCCTATATTTCAGTCCGTTTCATGCTCCTCATATTTTTCACACCTTTGGAAGCTCTTCGTATTTTTCACACATTTTCAGGCTCTTCATATTTTTGAAAACCGATTCATGCTCCTCCTATTTTTTCTGACCGGTTCATGCTCCTCATACTTTGACACCTTTAGAAGCTCTTACTTAATATTTTTCACTGCCTTTCAGGCTCTTCATGTTTGTCAACACCGCTTCATGCTCCTCCAATTTTTCAGACCGTTTCATGCTCCTCATATTTTTGACACCTTTTGAAGCTCTTCATATTTTTCACACCTTATCAGGCTCTTCATTGTTTCAACACCATTTCATGCTCCTCCTATTTTTCAGACTGTTTCATGCTCCTCATATTATGAAACCTTTTGAAGCTCTTCATATTTTTGACACCTTTTGAAGTTCTTCATATTTTTCACACCTTTTCAGGCTCTTCATATTTTTGAACACTGCTTCATGCTCCTCCTATTTTCCAGACCGTTTCATGCTCCTCATATTTTTGACACCTTTTGAAGCTCTTCATATTTTTCACACCTTTTCAGGCTCTTCATGTTTTTGAACACCGTTTCATGCTCCTCCTATTTTTTACACATTTTGAAGCTCTTCATATTTTTCACACATTTTCACGCTTTCCATGTTTTTCAACACCGTTTCATGCTGCTCCTATTTTTCAGACCGTTTCATGCTCCTAATATTTTTGACAACTTTTGAAGCTCTTCATATTTTTCACACCTTTTCAGGCTCTTCATGTTTTTGAACACCGTTTCATGCTCCTCCTATTTTTTACACATTTTGAAGCTCTTCATATTTTTCACCCATTTTCACGCTTTCCATGTTTTTCAACACCGTTTCATGCTGCTCCTATTTTTCAGAACGTTTCATGCTACTGATATTTTTGAGACGATTTGAAGCTCTTCATATTTTTCACACCTTTTCAGGCTCTTCATGTTTTTCAACACCGCTTCATGCTCCTCCTATTTTTCAGACCGTTTCATGCTCCTAATATTTTTGACAACTTTTGAAGCTCTTCATATTTTTCACACCTTTTTAGGCTCTTCATGTTTTTGAACAACGCTTCATGCTCCTCCTACTTTTCAGACCGTTTCATGCTCCTCATGTATTTCACACCTTTTGAAGCTCTTCATGTTTTTCAACACAGTTTCATACTCTTACTTTTTTTCAGACTGTTTCATGCTCCTCTTATTTTTCAGACCGTTTCATTTTCTTCATATATGTGACACCTTGTGAAGCTCTTCATATTTTTCACACCTTTTCATGATCTTCATTTTTTTCAACACCGTTTCATGCTCCTCATATTTTTGACACCTTTTAAAACACCTCATATTTTTCACACCTTTTCATGCTCTTCCTGATTTTCAACGCCGTCTCATGTTCCTCCTATTTTTTGACCGTTTCATGCTCCTCATATTTTTGACACCTTTTGCATCTCTTCATGTTTTTCACACCCTTTCATGCTCTTCATGTTTTTCAACACGGTTTCATGCTCCTCCTATATTTCAGACCGTTTCATTCTCCTCATGTTTTTGACACCTTTTGAAGTTCTTCATGTATTTCAACACCATTTCATACTCCTCCTATTTTTCACATCGTTTCAGGCTCCTCATATTTTTCAGACCGTTCCATGGTCCTCATATTTTTCACACCTTTTGACGCTCCTCATATTTTTCAAAACCGTTTCATGCTCTTCCTACTTTTCAGAACGTTTCATGCTCCTCATAATTTTTAGGCCATTTCGTGCTCATCACATTTTTGACAGCTTTTGACGCTCATCATGATTTTCACAACTTTTCATGATCTTCATGTTTTTCAACACCGTTTAATGGCCTACTATTTTTCAGAACGTTTCGTGGTCCTCCGATTTTTCAGACCGTTTCTTGCTCCTCATATTTTTGACACCTTTTGAAGCTCTTCATATTTTTCACACCTTTTCAGGCTCTTCATGTTTTTCAACACCACTTCATTCTCCTCCTATTTTTCAGAACATTTCATGCTCCTCATATTTTTCACACCTTTTGAAGCTCTTCATATTTTTCACACATTTTCAGGCTCTTCATGTTTTACAACAACGCTTCATGCTCCTCCTATTTTTCAGACCGTTTCATGGTCCTCATTATTTCAGACCGTTTCATGCTTCTCATATTTTTGACACCTTTTGCAGCTCTTCATATTTTTCACACCTTTTCAGGTTCTTCATGTTTTTCAACACCGTTTCATGCTCCTCCTACTTTTCAGACCTTTTCATGCTCCTCATAATTTTGACATCTTTGAAGCTCTTCATGATTTTCCAACCTTTTCAGGTTTGTCATGTTTTTCAACACCGTCTCATGCTCCTCCTATTTTTCAGACCATTTAATGCTCCTCATAATTTTGACACCTTTTGAAGCTTTTGATATTTTTCACACATTTTCAGGCTCTTCATGTTGTTCAACACCGCTTCATGCTCCTCCTATTTTTCTGACCGTTTCATGCTCCTCCTATTTTTGAGACCGTTTCAGGCTCCTCATATTTTTGACACGTTTTGAAGCTCTTCATATTTTTCGCACATTTTCAGACGCTTCATGGTTTTGAACACAGCTTCATGTTCCTCCTATTTTTCAGAACGTTTCATGCTCATCTCATTTTCGACACCTTTTGAAGCTCTTCATATTTTTCACACCTTTTGAAACTCTTCATATTTTTCACACGTTTTCAGGCTCTTCATGTTTTTCTACACCGCTTCATGCTCCTCCTATTTTTCAGACCGTTTCAAGCTCCTCATATTTTTGACACGTTTTGAGGCTCTTCATATTTTTCCAACTTTTCCAGGCTCTTCATGTTTTTGAACACCGTTTCATGCTCTTCCTATTTTTCAGACCGTTTCCTGCTCGTCATATTTTTGACAGCTTTTGAAGTTCTTCATATTTTTCACACTTTTTCACGCTCTGTATGTTTTTGAACACCGCTTCATGCTCCTCCTATTTTTGAGACCGTTTCATGCTCCTCATATTTTTGACACCTTTTGAAGCTCTTCATATTTTTCACACCTTTTCAGGCTCTTCATGTTTTTGAACACCACTTCTTGCTCCTTAATTTTTGGAGATCGTTTCATGCTTCTCATATTTTTGACACCTTTTGAAGCTCTTCATATTTTTCACACCTTTTAAGGCTCTGCATGCTTTTCAATACCGCTTCTTGCTACTCCTATTTTTCAGACCGTTTCATTCGCCTCATATTTTTCACACCCTTTGAACCTCCTCATATTTTTCACACCTTTTCAGGCTCCTCATGTTTTTCAACACCGCTTCATGCTCCTCCTATTTTTCAGACCGTTTCATGCTCCTCATATTTTTCACACCCTTTGAAGCTCTTCATATTTTTCACACCTTTTCAGGCTCCTCATGTTTTTCAACACCGCTTCTTGCTCCTCCTATTTTTCAGACCGTTTCATGCTCCACATATTTTTGGCACCTTTTGAAGCTCTTCATATTTTTCACACCTTTTCATGTTCTTCATGTTTTTCAACACCGTTTCATGCTCCTCCTGTTTTTCAGACCGTTTCATGCTCCTCGTATTTTTGACACTTTTTGAAGCTCTTCATATTTTTCAACACCGTTTCATGCTTGTCCTATTTTTCAGACCGTTTCATGGTCCTCATTATTTCAGACCGTTTCATGCTTCTCATATTTTTGACACCTTTTGCAGCTCTTCATATTTTTCACACCTTTTCAGGTTCTTCATGTTTTTCAACACCGTTTCATGCTCCTCCTATTTTTCAGACCTTTTCATGCTCCTCATATTTTTGACATGTTTGAAGCTCTTCATGATTTTCCAACCTTTTCAGGTTCTTCATGTTTTTCAACACCGTCTCATGCTCCTCCTATTTTTCAGACCGTTTCATGCTCCTCATATTTTTGACACCTTTTGAAGCTCTTCATATTTTTCACACCTTTTCTTGCTCTTCATGTTTTTCAACACCGTTTCATCCTCCTCCAATGTTTATAACCCTTTCATGCTCCTCATATTTTTAACATCTTTTGAAGCTCTTCATATTTTTCACAGCTTTTCAGGCTCTTCTTGTTTTTGAACACTGTTTCATGCTCCTCCTATATTTGACACCTTTTGAAGCTCTTCATATTTTTCACACTTTTTCAGGCTCTTCATATTTTTAAACAGCGCTTCATGCTCCTCATATTTTTGATACATTTTGAAGCTCTTCATATTTTTCACACCTTTTCATGTTCTTCATGTTTTTCAACACCACTTCATGCTCCTAACATTTTTGACACCTTTTGAAGCTCTTCATATATTTCACACCTTTTCAGGCTCTTCATATTTTTCAACACCGCTTCTAGCTCCTCCAATTTTTCAGAACGTTTCATGCTCCTAAAATTTTTGACACCTTTTGAAGCTCTTCATATATTTCACAACTTTTCAGGCTCTTCATATTTTTCAACACCGCTTCATTCTCCTCCTGTTTTTCAGAGCGTTTCAGGTTCCTTATATATTTCACAACTTTTTAAGCTCTTCATATATTTCACACCGTTTCAGTCTCTTCAGGTTTTTCAACCCCGCTTCTTGCTGCTCCTATTTTTCAGACCGTTTCATTCTCTTCAAATTTTTGACACCTTTTGAAGCTCTTCATAATTTTCACAACTTTTCAGGCTCTTCATGTTTTTCAACACCGCTTCATCATCCTACTATTTTTCAGACCGTTTCAGGATCCTCATATTTTTGACACTTTTCGAAGCTCTTCATATTTTTCACACCTTTTCAGGCTCTTCATATTTTTCAACACAGCTTCCCCATCCTACTATTTTTCAGACCGTTTCAGGCTCCTCATATTTTTGACACCTTTTGAGGCTCTTCATATTTTTCACACATTTTCAGGCTCTTCATGTTTTTGAACACCATTTCATGCTAGTCATATTTTTGACACCATTTGAAGGTCTTCTTATTTTTCACACCTTTTCAGGCTATTCATGTTTTTCAACACCGCTTCATGCTCCTCCTATTTTTCAGACCGTTTCATGCTCCTCAAATATTAGACACCTTTTGAATCTCTTCATATTTTTCACACCTTTTCAGGCAATTCTTGTTTTTCAACACCGCTTCATGCTCCTCCTATTTTTCAGATCGTTTCATGCTCCTCATATTTTTGACAACTTTTGAAGCTCTTCATATTTTTCACACCTTTTCAGGATCTTCATATTTTTCAAAACCGCTTCATGCTGCTCCTATTTTTCAGACCGTTTCATTCTCTTCAAATTTTTGACACCTTTTGAAGCTCTTCATAATTTTCACAACTTTTCAGGCTCTTCATGTTTTTCAACACCGCTTCATCATCCTACTATTTTTCAGACCGTTTCAGGCTCCTCATATTTTTGAAACTTTTCGAAGCTCTTCATATTTTTCACACCTTATCAGGCTCTTCATATTTTTCAACACAGCTTCACCATCCTACTATTTTTCAGACCGTTTCAGGCTCCTCATATTTTTGACACCTTTTGAAGCTCTTCATATTTTTCACACATTTTCAGGCTCTTCATGTTTTTGAACACCGTTTCATGCTAGTCATATTTTTGACACCTTTTGAAGGTCTTCTTATTTTTCACACCTTTTCAGGCTATTCATGTTTTTCAACACCGTTTCATGCTCCTCCTATTTTTCAGACCGTTTCATGCTGCTCCTTTTTTTCAGACCGTTTCATGCTCTTCATAGTTTTGACAACTTTTGAAGCTATTCATATTTTTCACACATTTTCAGGCTTTTCATGTTTTTAAGAACGGATCATGCTCCTCCTATTTTTCAGACGGTTTCATGCTCCTCATATTTTTCACACGTTTTGAAGCTCCTCATATTTTTCACATCTTTTCAGGCTCTTCATGTTTTTCAACACTGCTTCATGCTCCTCTTGTTTTTCAGACCGTTTCATGCTCCTCATATTTTTCACACCTTCTGAAGCGGTTCATATTTTTCACACATTTACAGGCTCTTCGTGTTTTCAACACCGTTTCATGCTCCTCCTATTTTTCAGATCGCTTCATGCTCCTCATATTTTTGACACGTTTTGAAGCTCTTCATATTTTTCACAGCTTTTCATGCTCTTCATGTTTTTGAACACCGTTTGATGCTCCTCCTATTCTTCATACCGTTTCATGCTCCTCATATTTTTGACACCTTTTGAAGCTCTTCATATTTTTCACACATTTTCAGGCTCTTCATGTTTTTGAACACCGCTTCATTCTCCTCCTATTTTTCAGACCTTTTCATGCTCCTCATATTTTGGACACCTTTTGAAGCTCTTCATATTTTTCACACATTTTCAGGCTCTTCATGTTTTTGAACACAGTTTCATGCTCCTCATATTTTTGACACCTTTTGAAGGTCTTCTTATTTTTCACACCTTTTCAGGCTATTCATGTTTTTCAACACCGTTTCATGCTCCTCCTCTTTTTCAAACCGTTTCATGATGCTCCTGTTTTTCAGACCGTTTCATGCTATTCATAGTTTCGACAACTTTTGAAGCTATTCATATTTTTCACACATTTTCAGGCTCTTCATGTTTTTAATATCGTTTCATGCTCCTCCTATTTTTCAGACGGTTCCATGCTCCTCATATTTTTGACACGTTCTGAAGCTCTTCATATTTTTCACATCTTTTCAGGCTCTTCATGTTTTTGAACACCACTTCATGCTCATCCTATTTTTCAGACTGTTTCATGCTCCTCATATTTTTCACACCGTTTGAAGCTCTTCATATTGTTCACATCTTTTCAGGCTCTTCATGTTTTTCAGAACGACTTCATGTTCCTCCTATTTTTCAGACCGTTTCATGCTCCTCATATTTTTGACACCTTTTGAAGCTCTACATATATTTCGCACCTTTCCATGTTTTTCATGTTTTCAACACCATTTCATATTCCTATTTTTCAGACCTTTTCATGCTCCTCATATTTTTGACACGTATTGAAGCTCTTCATATTTTTCACAGCTTTTCATGCTCATGTTTTTGAACACCGCTTCATGGTCCTCCTATTTTTCAGACCGTTTCATGCTCCTCTTATTTTTCACACTTTTTGAAGCTCTTCGTATTTTTCACACCTTTTCATCCTCTTCATGTTTTTCAACACCGTTTCATGCTCCTCCTATTTTTCATACTCTTTCATGCTCCTCATATGTTTGACACCTTTTCAAGCTCTTCATATATTTCACACCTTTTCAAACTCTTCAGGTTTTTCAACAGCGCTTCATGCTCCTCCAATTTTACAGAGGGTTTCATGCTCCTCATATTTTTCACACCTTTTGAGGCTCTTCATATTTTTCACACCTTTTTAGGCTCTTCATGTTTTTGAACACCACTTCATGCTCCTCCTATTTTTCAGACTGTTTCATGTCCTCATAATTTTGACACCGTTTGAAGCTCTTCATATTTTTCACACATTTACAGGGTCTTCATTTTTTTCAAAACCACTTCATGCTCCTCCTATTTTTCAGACCGTTTCATGCTCCTCATATTTTCCACAACTTTTGAAGCTCTTCGTATTTTTCACACCTTTTCAGGCTCTTCAATGTTTCAACACGGTTTCATGCTCCTCCTATTTTTCAGACTGTTTCATGCTCCTCATATTATGACACCTTTTGAAGCTCTTCATATATTTCGCACCTTTTCAGCGTCTTCTTGTTTTTGAACACCGTTTCATGGAACTCCTGATTTTCAGACCGTTTCATGCTCCTCATATTATTGACACGTTTTGAAGCTCTTCATATATTTCACACCTTTTCAAGCTCTTCATCTTTTCAACACCGCTTCATGCTCCTCGTATTTTTCAGATCGTTTCATTGTCCTCATATTTTTGACACCTTTTGAAGCTCTTCATATTTTCACACCTTTTCAGGCTCTTCATGTTTTTTTACACCGCTTCGCGTCCTCCTATTTTTCAGACCGCTTTATGCTCCTCATATTTTTCAGACCGGTTCATTCTCCTAAATTTTTGAAATCTTTTGAAGCTCTTCTTATTTTTCACACGTCTTCAGGCTTTTCATGTTTTTCAACACCGCTTCATGCTCCTCCTATTTTTCAGACCGTTTCATGCTCCTCATATATTTGACACCTTTTCATGCTCTTCATATGTTTCACACCTTTTCAAGCTCTTCATGTTTTTCAAAATCGCTTCGGCTCTTTCTATTTTTCAGACTGCTTCATGCTCCTCATATTTTTGACAGTTTTGGAAGCTCTTCATATATTTCACACCTTTTCAGGCTCTTCATATTTTTCAACACCGGTTCAGCTCCTCCTATTTTTCAGACTGCTTCATGCTCCTCATATTTTTGACAGTTTTGAAAGCTCTTCATATACTTCACACCTTTTCAGGCTCTTCATGTTTTTCTTTTTTTGTTTTGTTTTGTTTTGTTTTTTATTATTATTATTATTTTTTCCAGTGGGTTTTGTCATACATTGATATGAATCAGCCATGTATTTACATGTATTCCCAATACCGATCCCACCTCCCACCTCCCTCTCCACCCGATTCCTCTGGGTCTTCGCAGTGCACCAGGCCGGAGCACTTGTCTCGTGCATCCCACCTGGGCTGGTGATCTGTTTCACCATAGATAGTATACATGCTGTTCTTTTGAAATATCCCACCCTCACATTCTCCCACAAAGTTCAAAAGTCTGTTCTGTATTTCTGTGTCTCTTTTTCTGTTCTGCATATAGGGTTATCGTTATCACCTTTCTAAATTCCATATACATGTGTCAGTATGCTGTAATGTTCTTTATCTTTCTGGCTTACTTCACTCGGTATAATGGGCTCCAGCTTCATCCATCTCATTAGGACTGGTTCAAATGAATTCCTTTTAATGGCTGAGTAATATTCCATGGTGTATATGTACCACAGCTTCCTTATCCATTCATCTGCTGATGGGCATCTAGGTTGCTTCCATGTCCTGGCTATTATAAACAGTGCTGCGATGAACATTGGGGTGCACGTGTCTCTTTCAGCTCTGGTTTCCTCAGTGTGTATGCCCAGAAGTGGGATTGCTGGGTCATATGGCAGTTCTATTTCCAGTTTTTTAAGAAATGTCCACACTGATTTCCATAGCGGCTGTACTAGTTTGCATTCCCACCAACAGTGTAAGAGTGTTCCCATTTCTCCACACCCTCTCCAGCATTTATTGTTTGAAGACTTTTGGATAGCAGCCATCCTGACTGGCGTGTAATGGTACCTCATTGTGGTTTTGATTACTCTAATAATAAGTAAGATGAAAAGACAGCCCTCAGATTGGGAGAAAATAATAGCAAATGAAGAAACAGACAAAGGATTAATCTCAAAAATATACAAGCAACTCCTGCAGCTCAATTCCAGAAAAATAAATGACCCAATTATAAAATGGGCCAAAGAACTAAACAGACATTTCTCCAAAGAAGACATACAGATGGCTAACAAACACATGAAAAGATGCTCAACATCTTCATGTTTTTCAACACGGCTTCATGCTCCTCCTATTTTTCAGACCGTTTCATGCTCCTCGTATTTTTGACACCTTTTGAAGCTCTTCATATATTTCACACCTTTTCAGGCTCTTCATTTGTTCAACACCGCTTCATGCTCCTCCTATTTTTCAGACCGTTTCATGCTCCTCATATTTTTGACACCTTTTGAAGCTCTTCATATATTTCACACCTTTTCATGATCTTCATTTTTTCAACACCGTTTCATGCTCCTCATATTTTTGACACCTTTTAAAACACCTCATATTTTTCACACCTTTTCATGCTCTTCCTGATTTTCAACGCCGTATCATGTTCCTCCTATTTTTTGACCGTTTCATGCTCCTCATATTTTTGACACCTTTTGCAGCTCTTCATGTTTTTCACACCCTTTCATGCTCTTCATGTTTTTCAACACTGTTTCATGCTCCTCCTATATTTCAGACCGTTTCATGCTCCTCATGTTTTTGACACCTTTTGAAGTTCTTCATGTTTTTCAACACCGTTTCATGCTCCTCCTATTTTTCACATCGTTTCAGGCTCCTCATATTTTTCAGACCGTTCCATGGTCCTCATATTTTTCACACCTTTTGACGCTCCTCATATTTTTCAAAACCGTTTCATGCTCTTCCTACTTTTCAGAACGTTTCATGCTCCTCGTATTTTTTAGGCCATTTCGTGCTCATCATATTTTTGACACCTTTTGACGCTCATTATGTTTTTCACACCTTTTCATGATCTTCATGTTTTTCAACACCGTTTAATGGCCTACTATTTTTCAGAACGTTTCGTGGTCCTCCGATTTTTCAGACCGTTTCTTGCTCCTCATATTTTGACACCTTTTGAAGCTCTTCATATTTTTCACACCTTTTCAGGCTCTTTATATTTTTGAACACCGCTTCATGCTCTCCTATTTTTCAGGCCGTTACATGATCCTCATAATTTTGACACCTTTTGAAGCTCTTCATATTTTTCACACCTTTTCAGGCTCTTCATGTTTTTGAACACCGCATCATGCTACTCCTATTTTTCAGACCGTTTCATGCTCCTCATATTTTTGACACCTTTTGAAGCTTTCCATATTTTTCACACCTTTTCAGGCTCTTCATTTTTTTCAACAGCGTTTCATGCTCCTCCTATTTTTCAGACCGTTTCATGCTCCTCATATATTTGACACCCTTTGAAACTCTTCATATATTTCACACCTTTTCAGGCTCTTCATTTTTTTCAACACCACTTCATGCTCCTCGTATTTTTAAGACCATTTCATGCTCCTCATATTTTTGACACCTTTAGAATCTCTTCATATTTTTCACACCTTTTCAGGCGCTTCATGTATTTCAAAAATGCTTCATGCTCCTCCTATCTTTCAGACTGTTTAATCCTCCTCATGTATTTCACACCTTTTGAAGCTCTTCATATTTTTCACACCTTTTGAAGCTCTTCATATTTTTCACATGTTTTCAGGCCTTAATGTTTTTCAACACCGCTTAATGCTCCTCCTATTTTTCAGACCGTTTAATCCTCCTCATGTATTTCACACTTTTTGAAGCTCTTCATATTTTTCACACCTTTTCAGGCTCTTCATGTTTTTCAACACCGCTTCATGCTCCTCCTATTTTTCAGACCATATCATGCTCCTCATATTTTTCACACCTTTTGAAGCTCTTCATATTTTTCACACTTTTTCAGGCTCTTCATGTTTTTGAACACCACTTCATGCTCCTTCTATTTTTCAGAGAGTTTCATGCTCCTCATGTATTTCACACCTTTTGAAGCTCTTCATATTTTTCAAACCTTTTCAGGCTCTTCATGTTTTTGATCACCGTTTCATGCTCCTCCTATTTTTCAGACTGTTTCATGCTCCTCATTTTTTTTTTTTTTCCATTGGGTTTTGTCATACATTGATTTGAATCAGCCATGGATTTACATGTATTCCCAATCCCGATCCCCCCTCCCACCTCCCTCTCCCCCCGAATCCTCTGGGTCTTCCCAGTGCACCAGGCCGGAGCACTTGTCTCGTTCATCCCACCTGGGCTGGTGATCTGTTTCACCATAAATAGGATACATGCTGTTCTTTTGAAATATCCCACCCTCACATTCTCCCACAAAGTTCAAAAGTCTGTTCTGTATTTCTGTGTCTCTTTTTCTGTTCTGCATATAGGGTTATCGTTATCACCTTTCTAAATTCCATATACATGTGTCAGTATGCTGTAATGTTCTTTATCTTTCTGGCTTACTTCACCTTGTATAATGGGCTTCAGCTTCATCCATCTCATTAGGACTGGTTCAAATGAATTCTTTTTAATGGCTGAGTAATATTCCATGGTGTATATGTACCACAGCTTCCTTATCCATTCATCTGCTGATGGGCATCTAGGTTGCTTCCATGTCCTGGCTATTATAAACAGTGCTGCGATGAACATTGGGGTGCACGTGTCTCTTTCAGTTCTGGTTTCCTCAGTGTGTATGCCCAGAAGTGGGATTGCTGGGTCATATGGCAGTTCTATTTCCAGTTTTTTAAGAAATCTCCACACTGTTTTCCATAGCGGCTGTACTAGTTTGCATTCCCACCAACAGTGTAAGAGGGTTCCCTTTTCTCCACAGCCTCTCCAGCATTTATTGCTTGTAGACTTTTGGATAGCAGCCATCCTGACTGGCGTGTAATGGTACCTCATTGTGGTTTTGATTTGCATTTCTCTAATAATGAGTGATGTTGAGCATCTTTTCATGTGTTTGTTAGCCATCTGTATGTCTTCTTTGGAGAAATGTCTGTTTAGTTCTTTGGCCCATTTTTTGATTGGGTCATTTATTTTTCTGGAATTGAGCTGCAGGAGTTGCTTGTATATTTTTGAGATTAATCCTTTGTCTGTTTCTTCATTTGCTATTATTTTCTCCCAATCTGAGGGCTGTCTTTTCACCTTACTTATAGTTTCCTTTGTAGTGCAAAAGCTTTTAAGTTTCATTAGGTCCCATTTGTTTAGTTTTGCTTATATTTCCAATATTCTGGGAGGTGGGTCATAGAGGATCTTGCTTTGATTTATGTCAGAGAGTGTTTTGCCTATGTTCTCCTCTAGGAGTTTTATAGTTTCTGGTCTTACATTTGGATCTTTAATCCATTTTGAGTTTATTTTTGTGTATGGTGTTAGAAAGTGTTCTAGTTTCATTCTTTTACAAGTGGTTGACCAGTTTTCCCAGCACCACTTGTTAAAGAGGTTGTCTTTTTTCCATTGTATATCCTTGCCTCCTTTGTCAAAGATAAGGTGTCCATAGGTTCGTGGATTTATCTCTGGGCTTTCTATTCTGTTCCATTGATCTATATTTCTGTCTTTGTGCCAGTACCATACTGTCTTGATGACTGTGGCTTTGTAGTAGAGTCTGAAGTCAGGCAGGTTGATTCCTCCAGCTCCATTCTTCTTTCTCAAGATTACTTTGGCTATTCGAGGTTTTTTGTATTTCCATACAAATTGTGAAATTCTTTGGTCTAGTTCTGTGAAAAATACCATTGGTAGCTTGATAGGGATTGCCTTGAATCTATAGACTGCTTTGGGTAGAATAGCCATTTTGACAATATTAATTCTTCCAATCCATGAACACGGTATGTTTCTCCATCTGTTTGTGTCCTCTTTGATTTCTTTCATCAGTGTTTTATAGTTTTCTATGTATAGGTCCTTTGTTTCTTTAGGTAGATATACTCCTAAGTATTTTATTCTTTTTGTTGCAATGGTGAATGGTATTGTTTCCTTGATTTCTCTGTCTGTTTTTTCATTGTTAGTATATAGGAATGCAAGGGATTTCTGTGTGTTAATTTTATATCCTGCAACTTTACTATATTCATTGATTAGTTCTAGTAATTTTCTGGTAGAGTCTTTAGGGTTTTCTATGTAGAGGATCATGTCATCTGGAAACAGTGAGAGTTTTACTTCTTCTTTTCCTATCTGGATTCCTTTTACTTCTTTTTCTGCTCTGATTGCTGTGGCCAGAACTTCCAACACTATGTTGAATAGTAGTGGTGAGAGTGGGCACCCTTGTCTTGTTCCTGATTTCAGGGGAAATGCCTTCAATTTTGACACCTTCTGAAGATCTTCATATTTTTCACACCTTTTCAGGCTCTTCATGTTTTGAACACAGTTTCATGCTCCTCATATTTTTCACATATTTTTATGCTCTTCATATTTTTCACATATTTACAGGCTATTCATGTTTCTCAAAACCGTTTCATGCTCCTCATATTTTTGACACCTTTTGAAGCTCTTCATATTTTTCACACCTTTTCAGTCTCTTCATGTTTTTGAACACCGCATCATGCTACTCCTATTTTTCAGACCGTTTCATGCTCCTCATATTTTTGACACCTTTTGAAGCTTTCCATATTTTTCACACCTTTTCAGGCTCTTCTTGTTTTTGAACACCGCATCATGCTCCTCCTATTTTTCAGACCGTTTCATGCTCATCTAATTTTTGACACCTTTTGAAGCTCTTCATATTTTTGACACCTTTTGAAGCTCTTCATATTTTTCACAACTTTTGAAGCTCTTCATATTTTTCACACGTTTTCAGGCCTTCATGTTTTTCAACACCGCTTCATGCTCCTCCTATTTTTCAGACCGTTTAATTCTCCTCATGTATTTCACACTTTTTGAAACTGTTCATATTTTTCACACCTTTTCAGGCTCTTCATGTTTTTGAACACCATTTCATGCTCCTCCTATTTTTCAGACCGTTTAATTCTCCTCATGTATTTCACACTTTTTGAAACTGTTCATATTTTTCACACCTTTTCAGGCTCTTCATGTTTTTGAACACCATTTCATGCTCCTCCTATTTTGCAGACTGTTTCATTCTCCTCATATTTTTGACACCTTTTGAAGCTCTTCATATATTTCACACATTTTAAGGCTTATCATTTTTTTCAACACCACTTCATGCTCCTCCTATTTTTCAGACCGTTTCATGCTCATTTCATTTTGACACGTTTTGAAGCTCTTCATATTTTTCACATCTTTTGAAGCTTTTCATATTTTTCACACCTTTTCAGGCTCTTCATGATTTTCAACACCGCTTCATGCTCCTCCTATTTTTCAGACCGTTTCATGCTCATCTCATTTTTGACACCTTTTGAAGATCTTCATATTTTTCACACGTTTTCAGACTCTTCATGTTTTTCAACACCGCTTCATCCTCCTCCTTTTCTTAAGACCGTTTCATGCTCCTCATATGTTTGACACCTTTTGAAGCTCTTCGTATTTTTCACACCTTTTCAGGCTCTTTATATTTTTGAACACCGCTTAATGCTCTCCTATTTTTCAGGCCGTTTCATGCTCCTCATAATTTTGACACCTTTTGAAGCTCTTCATATTTTTCACACCTTTTCAGTCTCTTCATGTTTTTGAACACCGCATCATGCTACTCCTATTTTTCAGACCGTTTCATGCTCCTCATATTTTTGACACCTTTTGAAGCTTTCCATATTTTTCACACCTTTTCAGGCTCTTCATTTTTTTCAACAGCGTTTCATGCTCCTCCTATTTTTCAGACCGTTTCATGCTCCTCATATATTTGACACCCTTTGAAACTCTTCATATATTTCACACCTTTTCAGGCTCTTCATTTTTTTCAACACCACTTCATGCTCCTCGTATTTTTAAGACCATTTCATGCTCCTCATATTTTTGACACCTTTAGAATCTCTTCATATTTTTTACACCTTTTCAGGCGCTTCATGTTTTTCAAAAACGCTTCATGCTACTCCTATCTTTCAGACTGTTTAATCCTCCTCATGTATTTCACACCTTTTGAAACTCTTCATATATTTCACACCTTTTCAGGCTATTAATGTTTTTCAACACCAGTTCATGCTCCTCCTATATTTCAATGGTTTCATGCTCCTCGCATTTTTGAAAACCTTTTGAACCTCTTCATATATTTCACACCTTTTCAGGCTCTTCATGTTTTTGAACACCGCTTCATGCTCCTCCTATTTTTCAGACCGTTTCATGCTCATCTTATTTTTGTCACATTTGGAAGCTATTCATATTTTTCACACCTTTATTGGCTCTTCATGTTTTTGAACACCGTTTCATGCTCCTCCTATTTGTGACACTTTTGAAGCTCTTCATATTTTTCACACCTATTCAGGCTCTTCATATTTTTCAACCCCGTTTGATGCTCCTCCTATTTTTCAGACCGTTTCATGCCCCTCATAATTTTGACACCTTTTGAAAGTCTTCATATTTTTCACATCATTTCAAGCCCTTCATGTTTTTGAACAACATTTCATGCTCCTCCTATTTTTCAGACCGTTTCATGCTCCTCATATTTTTGACACCCTTTGAAGCTCTTCATATATTTCACACCTTTTCAGGCTCTTCATGTTTTTCAAAGCCGCTTCATGCTCCTCCTATTTTTCGGACCGTTTCATGCTCCATATATTTTTGGCATCTTTTGAAGCTCTTCATATTTTTCACAGCTTTTCAGGCTCTTCATGTTTTTGAACACTGTTTCATGCTCCTCTTATATTTGACACATTTTGAAGCTCTTCATATTTTTCACAACATTTCACGCTCTTCAATTTTTATCACCGTTTCATGCTCCTCCTATTTTTCAGACCGTTTAATGCTCCACATGTATTTCACACCTTTTGAAGCTCCTCATATTTTTCACACCTTTTCAGGCTCTTCTTGTTTTTGAACACCGCTTCATGCTCCTCCTGGTTTTCAGACCGTTTAATGCTCCACATGTATTTCACACCTTTTGAAGCTCCTCATATTTTTCACACCTTTTCAGGCTCTTCATGTTTTTCAACACTGCTTCATGCTCCTCCTATTTTTCAGACCGTTTAATGCTCCACATGTATTTCACACCTTTTGAAGCTCTTCATATTTTTCACACCTTTTGAAGCTCTTCATATTTTTCACATGTTTTCAGGCCTTAATGTTTTTCAACACCGCTTAATGCTCCTCCTTTTTTTCAGACCGTTTAATCCTCCTCATGTATTTCACACTTTTTGAAGCTCTTCATATTTTTCACACCTTTTCAGGCTCTTCATGTTTTTAAACACGGCTTCATGCTCCTCCTATTTTTCAGACCCTTTCATGCTCCTCATATTTTTGACACCTTTTGAAGCTTTTCATATTTTTCACACCTTTTCAGGCTCTTCAGTTTTTTTCAACACCATTTCATGCTCCTCCTATTTTTCAGACCGTTTAATCCTCCTCATGTATTTCACACTTTTTGAAGCTCTTCATATTTTTCACACCTTTTGAAGCTCTTCATATTTTTCACACTTTTTCAGGCTCTTCATGTTTTTCAACACCGCTTCATGCTCCTCCTATTTTTCAGACCATATCATGCTCCTCATATTTTTCACACCTTTTGAAGATCTTCATATTTTTCACACCTTTTCAGGCTATTCATGTTTTTGAACACCACTTCATGCTCCTTCTATTTTTCAGAGAGTTTCATGCTCCTCATGTATTTCACACCTTTTGAAGCTCTTCATATTTTTCACACCTTTTCAGGCTCTTCATGTTTTTGATCACCGTTTCATGCTCCTCCTATTTTTCAGACTGTTTCATGCTCCTCATATTTTTTTTTTTTCCATTGGGTTTTGTCATACATTGATATGAATCAGCCATGGATTTACATGTATTCCCAATCCCGATCCCCCCTCCCACCTCCCTCTCCCCCCGATTCCTCTGGGTCTTCCCAGTGCACCAGGCCGGAGCACTTGTCTCGTTCATCCCACCTGGGCTGGTGATCTGTTTCACCATAAATAGGATACATGCTGTTCTTTTGAAATATCCCACCCTCACATTCTCCCACAAAGTTCAAAAGTCTGTTCTGTATTTCTGTGTCTCTTTTTCTGTTCTGCATATAGGGTTATCGTTATCACCTTTCTAAATTCCATATACATGTGTCAGTATGCTGTAATGTTCTTTATCTTTCTGGCTTACTTCACCTTGTATAATGGGCTTCAGCTTCATCCATCTCATTAGGACTGGTTCAAATGAATTCTTTTTAATGGCTGAGTAATATTCCATGGTGTATATGTACCACAGCTTCCTTATCCATTCATCTGCTGATGGGCATCTAGGTTGCTTCCATGTCCTGGCTATTATAAACAGTGCTGCGATGAACATTGGGGTGCACGTGTCTCTTTCAGTTCTGGTTTCCTCAGTGTGTATGCCCAGAAGTGGGATTGCTGGGTCATATGGCAGTTCTATTTCCAGTTTTTTAAGAAATCTCCACACTGTTTTCCATAGCGGCTGTACTAGTTTGCATTCCCACCAACAGTGTAAGAGGGTTCCCTTTTCTCCACAGCCTCTCCAGCATTTATTGCTTGTAGACTTTTGGATAGCAGCCATCCTGACTGGCGTGTAATGGTACCTCATTGTGGTTTTGATTTGCATTTCTCTAATAATGAGTGATGTTGAGCATCTTTTCATGTGTTTGTTAGCCATCTGTATGTCTTCTTTGGAGAAATGTCTGTTTAGTTCTTTGGCCCATTTTTTGATTGGGTCATTTATTTTTCTGGAATTGAGCTGCAGGAGTTGCTTGTATATTTTTGAGATTAATCCTTTGTCTGTTTCTTCATTTGCTATTATTTTCTCCCAATCTGAGGGCTGTCTTTTCACCTTACTTATAGTTTCCTTTGTAGTGCAAAAGCTTTTAAGTTTCATTAGGTCCCATTTGTTTAGTTTTGCTTATATTTCCAATATTCTGGGAGGTGGGTCATAGAGGATCTTGCTTTGATTTATGTCAGAGAGTGTTTTGCCTATGTTCTCCTCTAGGAGTTTTATAGTTTCTGGTCTTACATTTGGATCTTTAATCCATTTTGAGTTTATTTTTGTGTATGGTGTTAGAAAGTGTTCTAGTTTCATTCTTTTACAAGTGGTTGACCAGTTTTCCCAGCACCACTTGTTAAAGAGGTTGTCTTTTTTCCATTGTATATCCTTGCCTCCTTTGTCAAAGATAAGGTGTCCATAGGTTCGTGGATTTATCTCTGGGCTTTCTATTCTGTTCCATTGATCTATATTTCTGTCTTTGTGCCAGTACCATACTGTCTTGATGACTGTGGCTTTGTAGTAGAGTCTGAAGTCAGGCAGGTTGATTCCTCCAGCTCCATTCTTCTTTCTCAAGATTACTTTGGCTATTCGAGGTTTTTTGTATTTCCATACAAATTGTGAAATTCTTTGGTCTAGTTCTGTGAAAAATACCATTGGTAGCTTGATAGGGATTGCCTTGAATCTATAGACTGCTTTGGGTAGAATAGCCATTTTGACAATATTAATTCTTCCAATCCATGAACACGGTATGTTTCTCCATCTGTTTGTGTCCTCTTTGATTTCTTTCATCAGTGTTTTATAGTTTTCTATGTATAGGTCCTTTGTTTCTTTAGGTAGATATACTCCTAAGTATTTTATTCTTTTTGTTGCAATGGTGAATGGTATTGTTTCCTTGATTTCTCTGTCTGTTTTTTCATTGTTAGTATATAGGAATGCAAGGGATTTCTGTGTGTTAATTTTATATCCTGCAACTTTACTATATTCATTGATTAGTTCTAGTAATTTTCTGGTAGAGTCTTTAGGGTTTTCTATGTAGAGGATCATGTCATCTGGAAACAGTGAGAGTTTTACTTCTTCTTTTCCTATCTGGATTCCTTTTACTTCTTTTTCTGCTCTGATTGCTGTGGCCAGAACTTCCAACACTATGTTGAATAGTAGTGGTGAGAGTGGGCACCCTTGTCTTGTTCCTGATTTCAGGGGAAATGCCTTCAATTTTGACACCTTCTGAAGATCTTCATATTTTTCACACCTTTTCAGGCTCTTCATGTTTTGAACACAGTTTCATGCTCCTCATATTTTTCACATATTTTTATGCTCTTCATATTTTTCACACCTATTCAGGCTCTTCATATTTTTCAACACCGTTTGATGCTCCTCCTATTTTTCAGACCGTTTCATGCCCCTCATAATTTTGACACCTTTTGAAAGTCTTCATATTTTTCACATCATTTCAAGCCCTTCATGTTTTTGAACAACATTTCATGCTCCTCCTATTTTTCAGACCATTTCATGCTCCTCATATTTTTGACACCCTTTGAAGCTCTTCATATATTTCACACCTTTTCAGGCTCTTCATGTTTTTCAAAGCCACTTCATGCTCCTCCTATTTTTCGGACAGTTTCATGCTCCATATAATTTTGGCACCTTTTGAAGCTCTTCATATTTTTCACAGCTTTTCAGGCTCTTCATGTTTTTGAACACTGTTTCATGCTCCTCTTATATTTGACACATTTTGAAGCTCTTCATATTTTTCACACCATTTCACGCTCTTCAATTTTTATCACCGTTTCATGCTCCTCCTATTTTTCAGACCGTTTAATGCTCCACATGTATTTCACACCTTTTGAAGCTCCTCATATTTTTCACACCTTTTCAGGCTCTTCTTGTTTTTGCACACCGCTTCATGCTCCTCCTGGTTTTCAGACCGTTTAATGCTCCACATGTATTTCACACCTTTTGAAGCTCTTCATATTTTTCACACCTTTTGAAGCTCTTCATATTTTTCACATGTTTTCAGGCCTTAATGTTTTTCAACACCGCTTAATGCTCCTCCTTTTTTTCAGACCGTTTAATCCTCCTCATGTATTTCACACTTTTTGAAGCTCTTCATATTTTTCACACCTTTTCAGGCTCTTCATGTTTTTAAACACGGCTTCATGCTCCTCCTATTTTTCAGACCCTTTCATGCTCCTCATATTTTTGACACCTTTTGAAGCTCTTCATATTTTTCACACCTTTTCAGGCTCTTCAGTTTTTTTCAACACCACTTCATGCTCCTCCTATTTTTCAGACCGTTTAATCCTCCTCATGTATTTCACACTTTTTGAAGCTCTTCATATTTTTCACACCTTTTGAAGCTCTTCATATTTTTCACACTTTTTCAGGCTCTTCATGTTTTTCAACACCGCTTCATGCTCCTCCTATTTTTCAGACCATATCATGCTCCTCATATTTTTCACACCTTTTGAAGATCTTCATATTTTTCACACCTTTTCAGGCTATTCATGTTTTTGAACACCACTTCATGCTCCTTCTATTTTTCAGAGAGTTTCATGCTCCTCATGTATTTCACACCTTTTGAAGCTCTTCATATTTTTCACACCTTTTCAGGCTCTTCATGTTTTTGATCACCGTTTCATGCTCCTCCTATTTTTCAGACTGTTTCATGCTCCTCATATTTTTTTTTTTTCCATTGGGTTTTGTCATACATTGATATGAATCAGCCATGGATTTACATGTATTCCCAATCCCGATCCCCCCTCCCACCTCCCTCTCCCCCCGATTCCTCTGGGTCTTCCCAGTGCACCAGGCCGGAGCACTTGTCTCGTTCATCCCACCTGGGCTGGTGATCTGTTTCACCATAAATAGGATACATGCTGTTCTTTTGAAATATCCCACCCTCACATTCTCCCACAAAGTTCAAAAGTCTGTTCTGTATTTCTGTGTCTCTTTTTCTGTTCTGCATATAGGGTTATCGTTATCACCTTTCTAAATTCCATATACATGTGTCAGTATGCTGTAATGTTCTTTATCTTTCTGGCTTACTTCACCTTGTATAATGGGCTTCAGCTTCATCCATCTCATTAGGACTGGTTCAAATGAATTCTTTTTAATGGCTGAGTAATATTCCATGGTGTATATGTACCACAGCTTCCTTATCCATTCATCTGCTGATGGGCATCTAGGTTGCTTCCATGTCCTGGCTATTATAAACAGTGCTGCGATGAACATTGGGGTGCACGTGTCTCTTTCAGTTCTGGTTTCCTCAGTGTGTATGCCCAGAAGTGGGATTGCTGGGTCATATGGCAGTTCTATTTCCAGTTTTTTAAGAAATCTCCACACTGTTTTCCATAGCGGCTGTACTAGTTTGCATTCCCACCAACAGTGTAAGAGGGTTCCCTTTTCTCCACAGCCTCTCCAGCATTTATTGCTTGTAGACTTTTGGATAGCAGCCATCCTGACTGGCGTGTAATGGTACCTCATTGTGGTTTTGATTTGCATTTCTCTAATAATGAGTGATGTTGAGCATCTTTTCATGTGTTTGTTAGCCATCTGTATGTCTTCTTTGGAGAAATGTCTGTTTAGTTCTTTGGCCCATTTTTTGATTGGGTCATTTATTTTTCTGGAATTGAGCTGCAGGAGTTGCTTGTATATTTTTGAGATTAATCCTTTGTCTGTTTCTTCATTTGCTATTATTTTCTCCCAATCTGAGGGCTGTCTTTTCACCTTACTTATAGTTTCCTTTGTAGTGCAAAAGCTTTTAAGTTTCATTAGGTCCCATTTGTTTAGTTTTGCTTATATTTCCAATATTCTGGGAGGTGGGTCATAGAGGATCTTGCTTTGATTTATGTCAGAGAGTGTTTTGCCTATGTTCTCCTCTAGGAGTTTTATAGTTTCTGGTCTTACATTTGGATCTTTAATCCATTTTGAGTTTATTTTTGTGTATGGTGTTAGAAAGTGTTCTAGTTTCATTCTTTTACAAGTGGTTGACCAGTTTTCCCAGCACCACTTGTTAAAGAGGTTGTCTTTTTTCCATTGTATATCCTTGCCTCCTTTGTCAAAGATAAGGTGTCCATAGGTTCGTGGATTTATCTCTGGGCTTTCTATTCTGTTCCATTGATCTATATTTCTGTCTTTGTGCCAGTACCATACTGTCTTGATGACTGTGGCTTTGTAGTAGAGTCTGAAGTCAGGCAGGTTGATTCCTCCAGCTCCATTCTTCTTTCTCAAGATTACTTTGGCTATTCGAGGTTTTTTGTATTTCCATACAAATTGTGAAATTCTTTGGTCTAGTTCTGTGAAAAATACCATTGGTAGCTTGATAGGGATTGCCTTGAATCTATAGACTGCTTTGGGTAGAATAGCCATTTTGACAATATTAATTCTTCCAATCCATGAACACGGTATGTTTCTCCATCTGTTTGTGTCCTCTTTGATTTCTTTCATCAGTGTTTTATAGTTTTCTATGTATAGGTCCTTTGTTTCTTTAGGTAGATATACTCCTAAGTATTTTATTCTTTTTGTTGCAATGGTGAATGGTATTGTTTCCTTGATTTCTCTGTCTGTTTTTTCATTGTTAGTATATAGGAATGCAAGGGATTTCTGTGTGTTAATTTTATATCCTGCAACTTTACTATATTCATTGATTAGTTCTAGTAATTTTCTGGTAGAGTCTTTAGGGTTTTCTATGTAGAGGATCATGTCATCTGGAAACAGTGAGAGTTTTACTTCTTCTTTTCCTATCTGGATTCCTTTTACTTCTTTTTCTGCTCTGATTGCTGTGGCCAGAACTTCCAACACTATGTTGAATAGTAGTGGTGAGAGTGGGCACCCTTGTCTTGTTCCTGATTTCAGGGGAAATGCCTTCAATTTTGACACCTTCTGAAGATCTTCATATTTTTCACACCTTTTCAGGCTCTTCATGTTTTGAACACAGTTTCATGCTCCTCATATTTTTCACATATTTTTATGCTCTTCATATTTTTCACACCTATTCAGGCTCTTCATATTTTTCAACACCGTTTGATGCTCCTCCTATTTTTCAGACCGTTTCATGCCCCTCATAATTTTGACACCTTTTGAAAGTCTTCATATTTTTCACATCATTTCAAGCCCTTCATGTTTTTGAACAACATTTCATGCTCCTCCTATTTTTCAGACCGTTTCATGCTCCTCATATTTTTGACACCCTTTGAAGCTCTTCATATATTTCACACCTTTTCAGGCTCTTCATGTTTTTCAAAGCCGCTTGATGCTCCTCCTATTTTTCGGACCGTTTCATGCTCCATATAATTTTGGCACCTTTTGAAGCTCTTCATATTTTTCACAGCTTTTCAGGCTCTTCATGTTTTTGAACACTGTTTCATGCTCCTCTTATATTTGACACATTTTGAAGCTCTTCATATTTTTCACAACATTTCACGCTCTTCAATTTTTATCACCGTTTCATGCTCCTCCTATTTTTCAGACCGTTTAATGCTCCACATGTATTTCACACCTTTTGAAGCTCCTCATATTTTTCACACCTTTTCAGGCTCTTCTTGTTTTTGAACACCGCTTCATGTTCCTCCTGGTTTTCAGACCGTTTAATGCTCCACATGTATTTCACACCTTTTGAAGCTCCTCATATTTTTCACACCTTTTCAGGCTCTTCTTGTTTTTGCACACCGCTTCATGCTCCTCCTGGTTTTCAGACCGTTTAATGCTCCACATATATTTCACACCTTTTGAAGCTCCTCATATTTTTCACACCTTTTCAGGCTCTTCATGTTTTTAAACACGGCTTCATGCTCCTCCTATTTTTCAGACCCTTTCATGCTCCTCATATTTTTGACACCTTTTGAAGCTCTTCATATTTTTCACACCTTTTCAGGCTCTTCAGTTTTTTTCAACACCACTTCATGCTCCTCCTATTTTTCAGACCGTTTAATCCTCCTCATGTATTTCACACTTTTTGAAGCTCTTCATATTTTTCACACCTTTTGAAGCTCTTCATATTTTTCACACTTTTTCAGGCTCTTCATGTTTTTCAACACCGCTTCATGCTCCTCCTATTTTTCAGACCATATCATGCTCCTCATATTTTTCACACCTTTTGAAGATCTTCATATTTTTCACACCTTTTCAGGCTATTCATGTTTTTGAACACCACTTCATGCTCCTTCTATTTTTCAGAGAGTTTCATGCTCCTCATGTATTTCACACCTTTTGAAGCTCTTCATATTTTTCACACCTTTTCAGGCTCTTCATGTTTTTGATCACCGTTTCATGCTCCTCCTATTTTTCAGACTGTTTCATGCTCCTCATATATTTTTTTTTTCCATTGGGTTTTGTCATACATTAATATGAATCAGCCATGGATTTACATGTATTCCCAATCCTGATCCCCCCTCCCACCTCCCTCTCCCCCCGATTCCTCTGGGTCTTCCCAGTGCACCAGGCCGGAGCACTTGTCTCGTTCATCCCACCTGGGCTGGTGATCTGTTTCACCATAAATAGGATACATGCTGTTCTTTTGAAATATCCCACCCTCACATTCTCCCACAAAGTTCAAAAGTCTGTTCTGTATTTCTGTGTCTCTTTTTCTGTTCTGCATATAGGGTTATCGTTATCACCTTTCTAAATTCCATATACATGTGTCAGTATGCTGTAATGTTCTTTATCTTTCTGGCTTACTTCACCTTGTATAATGGGCTTCAGCTTCATCCATCTCATTAGGACTGGTTCAAATGAATTCTTTTTAATGGCTGAGTAATATTCCATGGTGTATATGTACCACAGCTTCCTTATCCATTCATCTGCTGATGGGCATCTAGGTTGCTTCCATGTCCTGGCTATTATAAACAGTGCTGCGATGAACATTGGGGTGCACGTGTCTCTTTCAGTTCTGGTTTCCTCAGTGTGTATGCCCAGAAGTGGGATTGCTGGGTCATATGGCAGTTCTATTTCCAGTTTTTTAAGAAATCTCCACACTGTTTTCCATAGCGGCTGTACTAGTTTGCATTCCCACCAACAGTGTAAGAGGGTTCCCTTTTCTCCACAGCCTCTCCAGCATTTATTGCTTGTAGACTTTTGGATAGCAGCCACCCTGACTGGCGTGTAATGGTACCTCATTGTGGTTTTGATTTGCATTTCTCTAATAATGAGTGATGTTGAGCATCTTTTCATGTGTTTGTTAGCCATCTGTATGTCTTCTTTGGAGAAATGTCTGTTTAGTTCTTTGGCCCATTTTTTGATTGGGTCATTTATTTTTCTGGAATTGAGCTGCAGGAGTTGCTTGTATATTTTTGAGATTAATCCTTTGTCTGTTTCTTCATTTGCTATTATTTTCTCCCAATCTGAGGGCTGTCTTTTCACCTTACTTATAGTTTCCTTTGTAGTGCAAAAGCTTTTAAGTTTCATTAGGTCCCATTTGTTTAGTTTTGCTTATATTTCCAATATTCTGGGAGGTGGGTCATAGAGGATCTTGCTTTGATTTATGTCAGAGAGTGTTTTGCCTATGTTCTCCTCTAGGAGTTTTATAGTTTCTGGTCTTACATTTGGATCTTTAATCCATTTTGAGTTTATTTTTGTGTATGGTGTTAGAAAGTGTTCTAGTTTCATTCTTTTACAAGTGGTTGACCAGTTTTCCCAGCACCACTTGTTAAAGAGGTTGTCTTTTTTCCATTGTATATCCTTGCCTCCTTTGTCAAAGATAAGGTGTCCATAGGTTCGTGGATTTATCTCTGGGCTTTCTATTCTGTTCCATTGATCTATATTTCTGTCTTTGTGCCAGTACCATACTGTCTTGATGACTGTGGCTTTGTAGTAGAGTCTGAAGTCAGGCAGGTTGATTCCTCCAGCTCCATTCTTCTTTCTCAAGATTACTTTGGCTATTCGAGGTTTTTTGTATTTCCATACAAATTGTGAAATTCTTTGGTCTAGTTCTGTGAAAAATACCATTGGTAGCTTGATAGGGATTGCCTTGAATCTATAGACTGCTTTGGGTAGAATAGCCATTTTGACAATATTAATTCTTCCAATCCATGAACACGGTATGTTTCTCCATCTGTTTGTGTCCTCTTTGATTTCTTTCATCAGTGTTTTATAGTTTTCTATGTATAGGTCCTTTGTTTCTTTAGGTAGATATACTCCTAAGTATTTTATTCTTTTTGTTGCAATGGTGAATGGTATTGTTTCCTTGATTTCTCTGTCTGTTTTTTCATTGTTAGTATATAGGAATGCAAGGGATTTCTGTGTGTTAATTTTATATCCTGCAACTTTACTATATTCATTGATTAGTTCTAGTAATTTTCTGGTAGAGTCTTTAGGGTTTTCTATGTAGAGGATCATGTCATCTGGAAACAGTGAGAGTTATAATTCTTCTTTTCCTATCTGGATTCCTTTTACTTCTTTTTCTGCTCTGATTGCTGTGGCCAGAACTTCCAACACTATGTTGAATAGTAGTGGTGAGAGTGGGCACCCTTGTCTTGTTCCTGATTTCAGGGGAAATGCCTTCAATTTTGACACCTTCTGAAGATCTTCATAATTTTCACACCTTTTCAGGCTCTTCATGTTTTGAACACAGTTTCATGCTCCTCATATTTTTCACATATTTTTATGCTCTTCATATTTTTCACACCTATTCAGGCTCTTCATATTTTTCAACACCGTTTGATGCTCCTCCTATTTTTCAGACCGTTTCATGCCCCTCATAATTTTGACACCTTTTGAAAGTCTTCATATTTTTCACATCATTTCAAGCCCTTCATGTTTTTGAACAACATTTCATGCTCCTCCTATTTTTCAGACCGTTTCATGCTCCTCATATTTTTGACACCCTTTGAAGCTCTTCATATATTTCACACCTTTTCAGGCTCTTCATGTTTTTCAAAGCCGCTTCATGCTCCTCCTATTTTTCGGACCTTTTCATGCTCCATATAATTTTGGCACATTTTGAAGCTCTTCATATTTTTCACAGCTTTTCAGGCTCTTCATGTTTTTGAACACTGTTTCATGCTCCTCTTATATTTGACACATTTTGAAGCTCTTCATATTTTTCACACCATTTCACGCTCTTCAATTTTTATCACCGTTTCATGCTCCTCCTATTTTTCAGACCGTTTAATGCTCCACATGTATTTCACACCTTTTGAAGCTCCTCATATTTTTCACACCTTTTCAGGCTCTTCTTGTTTTTGAACACCGCTTCATGCTCCTCCTATTTTTCAGACCGTTTAATGCTCCACATGTATTTCACACCTTTTGAAGCTCCTCATATTTTTCACACCTTTTCAGGCTCTTCTTGTTTTTGCACACCGCTTCATGCTCCTCCTGGTTTTCAGACCGTTTAATGCTCCACATGTATTTTACACCTTTTGAAGCTCCTCATATTTTTCACACCTTTTCAGGCTCTTCATGTTTTTAAACATGGCTTCATGCTCCTCCTATTTTTCAGACCCTTTCATGCTCCTCATATTTTTGACACCTTTTGAAGCTCTTCATATTTTTCACACCTTTTCAGGCTCTTCAGTTTTTTTCAACACCACTTCATGCTCCTCCTATTTTTCAGACCGTTTAATCCTCCTCATGTATTTCACACTTTTTGAAGCTCTTCATATTTTTCACACCTTTTGAAGCTCTTCATATTTTTCACACCTTTTCAGGCTCTTCAGTTTTTTTCAACACCACTTCATGCTCCTCCTATTTTTCAGACCGTTTAATCCTCCTCATGTATTTCACACTTTTTGAAGCTCTTCATATTTTTCACACCTTTTGAAGCTCTTCATATTTTTCACATTTTTTCAGGCTCTTCATGTTTTTCAACACCGCTTCATACTCCTCCTATTTTTCAGACCATATCATGCTCCTCATATTTTTCACACCTTTTGAAGCTCTTCATATTTTTCACACCTTTTCAGGCTATTCATGTTTTTGAACACCACTTCATGCTCCTTCTATTTTTCAGAGAGTTTCATGCTCCTCATGTATTTCACACCTTTTGAAGCTCTTCATATTTTTCACACCTTTTCAGGCTCTTCATGTTTTTGATCACCGTTTCATGCTCCTCCTATTTTTCAGACTGTTTCATGCTCCTCATATTTTTTTTTTTTCCATTGGGTTTTGTCATACATTGATATGAATCAGCCATGGATTTACATGTATTCCCAATCCCGATCCCCCCTCCCACCTCCCTCTCCCCCCGATTCCTCTGGGTCTTCCCAGTGCACCAGGCCGGAGCACTTGTCTCGTTCATCCCACCTGGGCTGGTGATCTGTTTCACCATAAATAGGATACATGCTGTTCTTTTGAAATATCCCACCCTCACATTCTCCCACAAAGTTCAAAAGTCTGTTCTGTATTTCTGTGTCTCTTTTTCTGTTCTGCATATAGGGTTATCGTTATCACCTTTCTAAATTCCATATACATGTGTCAGTATGCTGTAATGTTCTTTATCTTTCTGGCTTACTTCACCTTGTATAATGGGCTTCAGCTTCATCCATCTCATTAGGACTGGTTCAAATGAATTCTTTTTAATGGCTGAGTAATATTCCATGGTGTATATGTACCACAGCTTCCTTATCCATTCATCTGCTGATGGGCATCTAGGTTGCTTCCATGTCCTGGCTATTATAAACAGTGCTGCGATGAACATTGGGGTGCACGTGTCTCTTTCAGTTCTGGTTTCCTCAGTGTGTATGCCCAGAAGTGGGATTGCTGGGTCATATGGCAGTTCTATTTCCAGTTTTTTAAGAAATCTCCACACTGTTTTCCATAGCGGCTGTACTAGTTTGCATTCCCACCAACAGTGTAAGAGGGTTCCCTTTTCTCCACAGCCTCTCCAGCATTTATTGCTTGTAGACTTTTGGATAGCAGCCATCCTGACTGGCGTGTAATGGTACCTCATTGTGGTTTTGATTTGCATTTCTCTAATAATGAGTGATGTTGAGCATCTTTTCATGTGTTTGTTAGCCATCTGTATGTCTTCTTTGGAGAAATGTCTGTTTAGTTCTTTGGCCCATTTTTTGATTGGGTCATTTATTTTTCTGGAATTGAGCTGCAGGAGTTGCTTGTATATTTTTGAGATTAATCCTTTGTCTGTTTCTTCATTTGCTATTATTTTCTCCCAATCTGAGGGCTGTCTTTTCACCTTACTTATAGTTTCCTTTGTAGTGCAAAAGCTTTTAAGTTTCATTAGGTCCCATTTGTTTAGTTTTGCTTATATTTCCAATATTCTGGGAGGTGGGTCATAGAGGATCTTGCTTTGATTTATGTCAGAGAGTGTTTTGCCTATGTTCTCCTCTAGGAGTTTTATAGTTTCTGGTCTTACATTTGGATCTTTAATCCATTTTGAGTTTATTTTTGTGTATGGTGTTAGAAAGTGTTCTAGTTTCATTCTTTTACAAGTGGTTGACCAGTTTTCCCAGCACCACTTGTTAAAGAGGTTGTCTTTTTTCCATTGTATATCCTTGCCTCCTTTGTCAAAGATAAGGTGTCCATAGGTTCGTGGATTTATCTCTGGGCTTTCTATTCTGTTCCATTGATCTATATTTCTGTCTTTGTGCCAGTACCATACTGTCTTGATGACTGTGGCTTTGTAGTAGAGTCTGAAGTCAGGCAGGTTGATTCCTCCAGCTCCATTCTTCTTTCTCAAGATTACTTTGGCTATTCGAGGTTTTTTGTATTTCCATACAAATTGTGAAATTCTTTGGTCTAGTTCTGTGAAAAATACCATTGGTAGCTTGATAGGGATTGCCTTGAATCTATAGACTGCTTTGGGTAGAATAGCCATTTTGACAATATTAATTCTTCCAATCCATGAACACGGTATGTTTCTCCATCTGTTTGTGTCCTCTTTGATTTCTTTCATCAGTGTTTTATAGTTTTCTATGTATAGGTCCTTTGTTTCTTTAGGTAGATATACTCCTAAGTATTTTATTCTTTTTGTTGCAATGGTGAATGGTATTGTTTCCTTGATTTCTCTGTCTGTTTTTTCATTGTTAGTATATAGGAATGCAAGGGATTTCTGTGTGTTAATTTTATATCCTGCAACTTTACTATATTCATTGATTAGTTCTAGTAATTTTCTGGTAGAGTCTTTAGGGTTTTCTATGTAGAGGATCATGTCATCTGGAAACACTGAGAGTTTTACTTCTTCTTTTCCTATCTGGATTCCTTTTACTTCTTTTTCTGCTCTGATTGCTGTGGCCAGAACTTCCAACACTATGTTGAATAGTAGTGGTGAGAGTGGGCACCCTTGTCTTGTTCCTGATTTCAGGGGAAATGCCTTCAATTTTGACACCTTCTGAAGCTCTTCATATTTTTCACACCTTTTCAGGCGCTTCATGTTTTTGAACACCGTTTCATGCTCCTCCTATTTTTCAGGCCGTTTCATGCTCCTCATATTTTTGACACCTTTTGAAGCTCTTCATATTTTTCACACCTTTTCAGGCTCTTCATGTTTTTCAACACCGCTTCATGCTCCTCCTATTTTTCAGACCGTTTCATGCTCCTCATATTTTTGACACCTTTTGAAGCTCTTCGTATTATTCACACCTTTTCAGGCTCTTCATTTTTTTCAACACCACTTCATGCTCCTCCTATTTTTCAGACCGTTTCATCAGATCTCATTTTTGACAGCTTTTGAAGCTTTTCATATTTTTCAAACCTTTTGAAGCTCTTCATATTTTTAACATCTTTTCAGGCTCTTCATGTTTTTCAACACCGCTTCATGCTCCTCCTATTTTTCAGAATGTTTCATACTCCTCATATTTTTGACACCTTTTGAAGCTCTTCATATTTTTCACACCTTTTCATTCTCTTCATGTTTTTGATCACCGCTTATGCTCGTCCTATTTTTCAGACCGCATCATGCTCCTCATATTTTTGACACCTTTTGAAGCTCTTCATATTTTTCACACCTTTTCAGGCTCTTCATGTTTTTCAACACCGCTTCATGATCCTCCTATTTTCGGACAGTTTCATGCTCCTCATATTTTTGACACCTTTTGAAGCTCTTCATATTTTTCACACCTTTTCAGGCTCTTCATGTTTTTCAACAACACTTCATGCTCCTCGTATTTTTCAGACGGTTTCATTCTCCTCATATTTTTGACACCTTTTGAAGCTCTGCATATATTTCACACCTTTTCAGGCTCTTCATGATTTTCAACACCACTTCATGCTCCTCCTATTTTTCAGACCGTTTCATGCTCATCTCATTTTTGACATCTTTTGAAGCTCTTCATATTTTTCACACCTTTTAAGTCTCTGCATGTTTTTGAACACCTATTCATGCTCCTCATGTATTTCACTCCTTTTTAAGCTCTTCATATTTTGCACACATTTTCAGGCTCTTCATGTTTTTGAACACCGCTTCATCCTCCTCCTATTTTTAAGAGGGTTTCATGCTCGTCATATTTTTGACACATTTTGAAGCTCTTCATATTTTTCACACCTTTTCAGGCTCTTCATGTTTTTGAACACCGCTTCATGCTCCTCCTATTTTTCAGACAATTTCATGCTCCTCATATTTTTGACACCTTTTGAAGCTCTTCATATTTTTCACACCTTTTCAGGCTCTTCTTGTTTTTCAACACCGCTTCATGCTCCTCCTATTTTTCAGACCGTTTCATGCTCCTCATATTTTTGACACCTTTTGAAGCTCTTCATAATTTTCACGTCTTTTCAGGTTCTTCATGTTTTTGAACACCATTTCATGCTTCACCTATTTTGCAGACCGTTTCATTCTCCTCATATTTTTGACACCTTTTGAAGCTCTTCATATATTTCACACCTTTTCAGGCTTTTCATTTTTTTCTACACCACTTATGCTCCTCCTATTTTTCAGACCGTTTCATGCTCATCTCATTTTGACACCTTTTGAAGCTGCTCAAATTTTTCACATCTTTTGAAGCTCTTCATATATTTCACACCTTTTCAGGCTCTTTATGATTTTCAACACCGCTTCATGCTCCTCCTATTTTTCAGACCGTTTCATGCTCCTCATATTTTTGACACCTTTTGAAGCTCTTCAAATTTTTCACACCTTTTGAAGCTCTTCATATTTTTCATATTTTTGAAGCTCTTCATATTTTCACACGTTTTCAGGCTCTTCATGTTTTTCTACACCGCTTCTTGCTATTTCTTTTTTTCAGAGTGTTTCATGCTCCTCATGTATTTCACACCTTTTGAAGCTCTTCATATTTTTCACAAGATTTCAGGCTCTTCATGTTTTTCAATACCGCTTCATGCTCCTCCTATTTTTCAGGCTGTTTCATGCTCCTCATATTTTTCACACCTTTTGAAGCTCTTCATATTTTTCACACTTTATCAGGCTCTTCATGTTTTTCAACACTGCTTCATGTTCCTCCTCTTTTTCAGTCCGTATCATGCTCCTCATATTTTTGACAACTTTTGAAGCTCTTCATATATTTAACACCTTTTCAGACTCTTCATTTTTTTCTACAACGCTTCATGCTCCTCCTCTTTTTCAGACCGTTTCATGCTCATCTCATTTTTGACACCTTTTGAAGCTCTTCATATTTTTCACACTTTTTGAATCTCTTCATATATTTCACACCTTTTCAGGCTCTTCATGTTTTGAAAACCGTTTCATGCTCCTCCTATTTTTCAGATCGTTTCATGTTCCTCATATTTTTCACACCTTTTGAAGCTCTTCATATTTTCACACGTTTTCAGGCTCTTCATGTTTTTCAACACCGCTTCTTGCTCCTCCAATTTTTCAGACCGTTTCATGCTCCTCATATTTTTGACACCTTTTGAAGCTCTTCATATTTTTCACAACTTTTCAGGCTCTTCATGTTTTTGATCACCGTTTCATGCTTCGCCTATTTTTCAGCCCGTTTCATGCTCCTCATATTTTTGACACCTTTTGAAGCTCTTCACATTTTTCACACCTTTTCAGGTTCTTCATGTTTCTCAACACCGCTTCATGATCCTCCTATTTTTAAGACCGTTTCATGCTCCTCATATTTTTGACACCTTTTGAAGCTCTTCATATTTTTCAAAATTTTCAGGATCTTCATGTTTTTCAACACCACTTCATGCTTCTCCTATTTTTCAGACCGTTTCATGCTCCTCATGTATTTCACACCTTTTGAAGCTCTTCATAATTTTCACACCTTTTCAGGCTCTTCATGTTTTTGAACACCATTTCATGCCGCTTCTATTTTTCAGACCGTTTCATGCTCGTCATATTTTTCACACCTTTTGAAGCTCTTCATATTTTTCACACCTTTTCAGCCTCTTCATTTTTTTCAAAACCGCTTCATGCTCCTCCTATTTTTCACACCGTTTCATGCTCATCTCATTTTTGACACCTTTTGAAGCTCTTCATATATTGCACACCTTTTCAAGCTCTCCATATTTTTCAGACCTTTTCAGGCTCTTCATGTTTTTGAACACCGCTTCATGCTCCTCCTATTTTTCAGACTGTTTCATGCTCCTCATATTTTTGACACCGTTCGAAGCTCTTCATATATTTCACACCTTTTCAGGCTCTTCATGTTTTTGAACACCGCTTCATGTTCCTTATATTTTTCAGAGAGTTTCATGCTCCTCATGTATTTCACACCTTTTGAAGCTTTTCATATTTTCCACACCTTTTCAGGCTCTTCATATTTTTCCACACCACTTCACGCTTCTCCTATTTTTCAGCCCGTTTCAAACTCCTCATGTATTTCACACCTTTTGAAGCTCTTCATATTTTTCACACCTTTTCCGGCTCTTCATGTTTTTGATCACCGTTTCATGCTCCTCCTATTTTTCAGACCGATTCATGCTACTCATAATTTTGACACCTTTTGAAGCTCTTCATATTTTTCACACCTTTTCAGGCTCTTCATATTTTTGAACACCGCTTCATGCTCCTCCAATTTTTCAGGCCGTTTCATGCTCCTCATAATTTTGACACCTTTTGAAGCTCTTCATATGTTTCACACATTTTCAGGCTCTTCATTTTTTTCAACACCACTTCATGCTCCTCCTATTTTTCAGACCGTTTCATGCTCATCTCATTTTTTACACCTTTTGAAGCTCTTCATATTTTTCACACCTTTTGATGCTCTTCAAATTTTTCACACGTTTTCAGGCTCTTCAAGTTTTTCAACACCGCTTCATGCTCCTCCTATTTGTCAGACCGTTTCATGCTTCTCATATTTTTGACAGCTTTTGAAGCTCTTCATATTTTTCACACCTTTTCAGGCTCTTCTTGTTTTTCAACACCGCTTCATGCTCCTCCTATTTTTCAGACCTTTACATGCTCCTCATATTTTTGACACCTTTTGAAGCTCTTCATAATTTTCACATCTTTTCAGGCTCTTCATGTTTTTGAACACCATTTCATGCTTCACCTATTTTGCAGACCGTTTCATTCTCCTCATATTTTTGACACCTTTTGAAGCTCTTCATATATTTCACACCTTTTCAGGCTTTTCATTTTTTTCTACACCACTTCATGCTCCTCCTATTTTTCAGACCGTTTCATGCTCATCTCATTTTGACACCTTTTGAAGCTGTTCAAATTTTTCACACCTTTTGAAGCTCTTCATATTTTTCATATTTTTGAAGCTCTTCATATTTTCACACGTTTTCAGGCTCTTCATGTTTTTCTACACCGCTTCGTGCTATTTCTATTTTTCAGAGTGTTTCATGCTCCTCATGTATTTCACACCTTTTGAAGCTCTTCATATTTTTCACAAGATTTCAGGCTCTTTATGTTTTTCAATACCGCTTCATGCTCCTCCTATTTTTCAGGCTGTTTCATGCTCCTCATATTTTTCACACCTTTTGAAGCTCTTCATATTTTTCACACATTTTCAGGCTCTTCATGTTTTTGAACACCGCTTCATGCTCCTCGTATTTTTCAGACCGTTTCATGCTCCTCATATATTTGTCACATTTTTAATCACTTCATATATTTCACACATTTTCAGGCTATTCATGTTTTTCAACATCACTTCATGCTCCTCGTATTTTTAAGACCGTTACATGCTCCTCATATTTTTGACACCTTTAGAAGCTCTTCATATTTTTCACTACTTTTCAGGCTCTTCATGTTTTTCAACACCGCTTCATGCTCCTCCTCTTTTTCAGAGCGTTTCATGCTCCTCATATATTTGACACCTGTTGAAGCTCTTCATATTTCTCACAACTTTTCAGGCTCTTCATGTTTTTGAACACTGTTTCATGCTCCTCTTATATTTGACACATTTTGAAGCTCTTCATATTTTTCACACCATTTCACGCTCTTCAATTTTTATCACCGTTTCATGCTCCTCCTATTTTTCAGACCGTTTAATGCTCCACATGTATTTCACACCTTTTGAAGCTCCTCATATTTTTCACACCTTTTCAGGCTCTTCTTGTTTTTGAACACCGCTTCATGCTCCTCCTATTTTTCAGACCGTTTAATGCTCCACATGTATTTCACACCTTTTGAAGCTCCTCATATTTTTCACACCTTTTCAGGCTCTTCTTGTTTTTGCACACCGCTTCATGCTCCTCCTGGTTTTCAGACCGTTTAATGCTCCACATGTATTTTACACCTTTTGAAGCTCCTCATATTTTTCACACCTTTTCAGGCTCTTCATGTTTTTAAACATGGCTTCATGCTCCTCCTATTTTTCAGACCCTTTCATGCTCCTCATATTTTTGACACCTTTTGAAGCTCTTCATATTTTTCACACCTTTTCAGGCTCTTCAGTTTTTTTCAACACCACTTCATGCTCCTCCTATTTTTCAGACCGTTTAATCCTCCTCATGTATTTCACACTTTTTGAAGCTCTTCATATTTTTCACACCTTTTGAAGCTCTTCATATTTTTCACACCTTTTCAGGCTCTTCAGTTTTTTTCAACACCACTTCATGCTCCTCCTATTTTTCAGACCGTTTAATCCTCCTCATGTATTTCACACTTTTTGAAGCTCTTCATATTTTTCACACCTTTTGAAGCTCTTCATATTTTTCACATTTTTTCAGGCTCTTCATGTTTTTCAACACCGCTTCATACTCCTCCTATTTTTCAGACCATATCATGCTCCTCATATTTTTCACACCTTTTGAAGCTCTTCATATTTTTCACACCTTTTCAGGCTATTCATGTTTTTGAACACCACTTCATGCTCCTTCTATTTTTCAGAGAGTTTCATGCTCCTCATGTATTTCACACCTTTTGAAGCTCTTCATATTTTTCACACCTTTTCAGGCTCTTCATGTTTTTGATCACCGTTTCATGCTCCTCCTATTTTTCAGACTGTTTCATGCTCCTCATATTTTTTTTTTTTTCCATTGGGTTTTGTCATACATTGATATGAATCAGCCATGGATTTACATGTATTCCCAATCCCGATCCCCCCTCCCACCTCCCTCTCCCCCCGATTCCTCTGGGTCTTCCCAGTGCACCAGGCCGGAGCACTTGTCTCGTTCATCCCACCTGGGCTGGTGATCTGTTTCACCATAAATAGGATACATGCTGTTCTTTTGAAATATCCCACCCTCACATTCTCCCACAAAGTTCAAAAGTCTGTTCTGTATTTCTGTGTCTCTTTTTCTGTTCTGCATATAGGGTTATCGTTATCACCTTTCTAAATTCCATATACATGTGTCAGTATGCTGTAATGTTCTTTATCTTTCTGGCTTACTTCACCTTGTATAATGGGCTTCAGCTTCATCCATCTCATTAGGACTGGTTCAAATGAATTCTTTTTAATGGCTGAGTAATATTCCATGGTGTATATGTACCACAGCTTCCTTATCCATTCATCTGCTGATGGGCATCTAGGTTGCTTCCATGTCCTGGCTATTATAAACAGTGCTGCGATGAACATTGGGGTGCACGTGTCTCTTTCAGTTCTGGTTTCCTCAGTGTGTATGCCCAGAAGTGGGATTGCTGGGTCATATGGCAGTTCTATTTCCAGTTTTTTAAGAAATCTCCACACTGTTTTCCATAGCGGCTGTACTAGTTTGCATTCCCACCAACAGTGTAAGAGGGTTCCCTTTTCTCCACAGCCTCTCCAGCATTTATTGCTTGTAGACTTTTGGATAGCAGCCATCCTGACTGGCGTGTAATGGTACCTCATTGTGGTTTTGATTTGCATTTCTCTAATAATGAGTGATGTTGAGCATCTTTTCATGTGTTTGTTAGCCATCTGTATGTCTTCTTTGGAGAAATGTCTGTTTAGTTCTTTGGCCCATTTTTTGATTGGGTCATTTATTTTTCTGGAATTGAGCTGCAGGAGTTGCTTGTATATTTTTGAGATTAATCCTTTGTCTGTTTCTTCATTTGCTATTATTTTCTCCCAATCTGAGGGCTGTCTTTTCACCTTACTTATAGTTTCCTTTGTAGTGCAAAAGCTTTTAAGTTTCATTAGGTCCCATTTGTTTAGTTTTGCTTATATTTCCAATATTCTGGGAGGTGGGTCATAGAGGATCTTGCTTTGATTTATGTCAGAGAGTGTTTTGCCTATGTTCTCCTCTAGGAGTTTTATAGTTTCTGGTCTTACATTTGGATCTTTAATCCATTTTGAGTTTATTTTTGTGTATGGTGTTAGAAAGTGTTCTAGTTTCATTCTTTTACAAGTGGTTGACCAGTTTTCCCAGCACCACTTGTTAAAGAGGTTGTCTTTTTTCCATTGTATATCCTTGCCTCCTTTGTCAAAGATAAGGTGTCCATAGGTTCGTGGATTTATCTCTGGGCTTTCTATTCTGTTCCATTGATCTATATTTCTGTCTTTGTGCCAGTACCATACTGTCTTGATGACTGTGGCTTTGTAGTAGAGTCTGAAGTCAGGCAGGTTGATTCCTCCAGCTCCATTCTTCTTTCTCAAGATTACTTTGGCTATTCGAGGTTTTTTGTATTTCCATACAAATTGTGAAATTCTTTGGTCTAGTTCTGTGAAAAATACCATTGGTAGCTTGATAGGGATTGCATTGAATCTATAGACTGCTTTGGGTAGAATAGCCATTTTGACAATATTAATTCTTCCAATCCATGAACACGGTATGTTTCTCCATCTGTTTGTGTCCTCTTTGATTTCTTTCATCAGTGTTTTATAGTTTTCTATGTATAGGTCCTTTGTTTCTTTAGGTAGATATACTCCTAAGTATTTTATTCTTTTTGTTGCAATGGTGAATGGTATTGTTTCCTTGATTTCTCTGTCTGTTTTTTCATTGTTAGTATATAGGAATGCAAGGGATTTCTGTGTGTTAATTTTATATCCTGCAACTTTACTATATTCATTGATTAGTTCTAGTAATTTTCTGGTAGAGTCTTTAGGGTTTTCTATGTAGAGGATCATGTCATCTGGAAACAGTGAGAGTTTTACTTCTTCTTTTCCTATCTGGATTCCTTTTACTTCTTTTTCTGCTCTGATTGCTGTGGCCAGAACTTCCAACACTATGTTGAATAGTAGTGGTGAGAGTGGGCACCCTTGTCTTGTTCCTGATTTCAGGGGAAATGCCTTCAATTTTGACACCTTCTGAAGCTCTTCATATTTTTCACACCTTTTCAGGCGCTTCATGTTTTTGAACACCGTTTCATGCTCCTCCTATTTTTCAGGCCGTTTCATGCTCCTCATATTTTTGACACCTTTTGAAGCTCTTCATATTTTTCACACCTTTTTAGGCTCTTCATGTTTTTCAACACCGCTTCATGCTCCTCCTATTTTTCAGACCGTTTCATGCTCCTCATATTTTTGACACCTTTTGAAGCTCTTCGTATAATTCACACCTTTTCAGGCTCTTCATTTTTTTCAACACCACTTCATGCTCCTCCTATTTTTCAGACCGTTTCATCAGATCTCATTTTTGACACCTTTTGAAGCTTTTCATATTTTTCAAACCTTTTGAAGCTCTTCATATTTTTAACATCTTTTCAGGCTCTTCATGTTTTTCAACACCGCTTCATGCTCCTCCTATTTTTCAGAATGTTTCATACTCCTCATATTTTTGACACCTTTTGAAGCTCTTCATATTTTTCACACCTTTTCATTCTCTTCATGTTTTTGATCACCGCTTATGCTCGTCCTATTTTTCAGACCGCATCATGCTCCTCATATTTTTGACACCTTTTGAAGCTCTTCATATTTTTCACACCTTTTCAGGCTCTTCATGTTTTTCAACACCGCTTCATGATCCTCCTAATTTCGGACAGTTTCATGCTCCTCATATTTTTGACACCTTTTGAAGCTCTTCATATTTTTCACACCTTTTCAGGCTCTTCATGTTTTTCAACAACACTTCATGCTCCTCGTATTTTTCAGACGGTTTCATTCTCCTCATATTTTTGACACCTTTTGAAGCTCTGCATATATTTCACACCTTTTCAGGCTCTTCATGATTTTCAACACCACTTCATGCTCCTCCTATTTTTCAGACCGTTTCATGCTCATCTCATTTTTGACATCTTTTGAAGCTCTTCATATTTTTCACACCTTTTAAGTCTCTGCATGTTTTTGAACACCTATTCATGCTCCTCATGTATTTCACTCCTTTTTAAGCTCTTCATATTTTGCACACATTTTCAGGCTCTTCATGTTTTTGAACACCGCTTCATCCTCCTCCTATTTTTAAGAGGGTTTCATGCTCGTCATATTTTTGACACATTTTGAAGCTCTTCATATTTTTCACACCTTTTCAGGCTCTTCATGTTTTTGAACACCGCTTCATGCTCCTCCTATTTTTCAGACAATTTCATGCTCCTCATATTTTTGACACCTTTTGAAGCTCTTCATATTTTTCACACTTTTTGAATCTCTTCATATATTTCACACCTTTTCAGGCTCTTCATGTTTTGAAAACCGTTTCATGCTCCTCCTATTTTTCAGATCGTTTCATGTTCCTCATATTTTTCACACCTTTTGAAGCTCCACATATTTTTCATATTTTTGAAGCTCTTCATATTTTTCACACCTTTTCAGGCTCTTCATGTTTTTCAACACCGCTTCATGTTCCTCCTATTTTTCAGACCGTGTCATGCTCCTCATATTTTTCACACCTTTTGAAGCTCTTCATATTTTTCACAACTCTTCAGGCTCTTCATGTTTTGCAACACTGCTTCATGCTCCTCCTATTTTTCAGACCGTTTCATGCTCATCTCATTTTTGACACCTTTTCAGGCTCTTCATAATTTTCACACTTTTTGAAGCTCTTCATATTTTCACACGTTTTCAGGCTCTTCATGTTTTTCAACACCGCTTCTTGCTCCTCCTATTTTTCAGACCGTTTCATGCTCCTCATATATTTGACACATTTTGAAGCTCTTCATATTTTTCACACCTTTTCAGGCTCTTCATTTTTTTCAACACTATTTTATGCTGCTCTTATTTTTCAGACCGTTACATGCTCATCTCATTTTTGACACCTTTTGAAATTCTTCATATATTTCACACCTTTTGAAGCTCTTCATATTTTTCACACGTTTTCAGGCACTTCATGTTTTTGATCACCGTTTCATGCTCCTCCTATTTTTCATACCGTTTCATGCTCCTCGTATTTTTGACACCTTTTGATGCTCTTCATATTTCTCACACCTTTTCAGGCTCTTAATGTTTTTCAAAAACGCTTCATGCTCCTGCTATTTTTCAGTCCGTTTCATGCTCCTCATATTTTTCACACCTTTTGAAGCTCTTCATATTTTGCACATTTTTGAAGCTCTTCATTTTTTCACATGTTTTCAGGCTTTTCATGTTTTTCAACACCACTTCATGCTCCTCATTTTTTCAGACCGTTTCATTCTCCTCATATTTTTGACACGTTTTTAGGCTCTTCATATTTTTCACACCTTTTCCGGCTCTTCATGTTTTTGATCACCGCTTCATGCTCCTCCTATTTTTCAGACCGATTCATGCTACTCATAATTTTGACACCTTTTGAAGCTCTTCATATTTTTCACACCTTTTCAGGCTCTTCATATTTTTGAACACCGCTTCATGCTCCTCCAATTTTTCAGGCCGTTTCATGCTCCTCATAATTTTGACACCTTTTGAAGCTCTTCATATGTTTCACACATTTTCAGGCTCTTCATTTTTTTCAACACCACTTCATGCTCCTCATATTTTTCAGACCATTTCATGCTCATCTCATTTTTGACAGCTTTTGAATTTCTTCATATTTTTCACACCTTTTGAAGCCCTTCTTATTTTTCACACCTTTTCAGGCTCTTCATGTTTGAACACCGTTTCATGCTCCTCCTATTTTTCAGACCATTTCATGCTCGTCATATTTTTGACACCTTTTGAAGCTCTTCATATTTTTCACAGTTTTTCAGGCTCTTCATGTTTTTCAACACGGCTTCATGTTCCTCCTCTTTTTCAGACCGTATCATGCTCCTCATATTTTTGACAACTTTTGCAGCTCTTCATAATTTTCACACTTTTTGAATCTCTTCATATATTTCACACCTTTTCAGGCTCTTCATGTTTTGAAAACCGTTTCATGCTCCTCCTATTTTTCAGATCGTTTCATGTTCCTCATATTTTTCACACCTTTTGAAGCTCCACATATTTTTCATATTTTTGAAGCTCTTCATATTTTTCACACCTTTTCAGGCTCTTCATGTTTTTCAACACCGCTTCATGTTCCTCCTATTTTTCAGACCGTGTCATGCTCCTCATATTTTTCACACCTTTTGAAGCTCTTCATATTTTTCACAACTTTTCAGGCTCTTCATGTTTTGCAACACTGCTTCATGCTCCTCCTATTTTTCAGACCGTTTCATGCTCATCTCATTTTTGACACCTTTTCAGGCTCTTCATAATTTTCACACTTTTTGAAGCTCTTCATATTTTCACACGTTTTCAGGCTCTTCATGTTTTTCAACACCGCTTCTTGCTCCTCCAATTTTTCAGACCGTTTCATGCTCCTCATATTTTTGACACCTTTTGAAGCTCTTCATATTTTTCACAATTTTCCAGGCTCTTCATGTTTTTGATCACCGTTTCATGCTTCGCCTATTTTTCAGCCTGTTTCATGCTCCACATATATTTGACACCTTTTGAAGCTCTTCATATTTTTCAAAATTTTCAGGATCTTCATGTTTTTCAACACCACTTCATGCTCCTCCTATTTTTCAGACCGTTTCAAGCTACTCATATTTTTGACACATTTTGAAGCTCTTCATATTTTTCACACCTTTTCAGGCTCTTCATTTTTTTCAACACTATTTTATGCTGCTCTTATTTTTCAGACCGTTACATGCTCATCTCATTTTTGATACCTTTTGAAATTCTTCATATATTTCACACCTTTTGAAGCTCTTCATATTTTTCACACGTTTTCAGGCACTTCATGTTTTTGATCACCGTTTCATGCTCCTCCTATTTTTGATACCGTTTCATGCTCCTCGTATTTTTGACACCTTTTGATGCTCTTCATATTTCTCACACCTTTTCAGGCTCTTAATGTTTTTCAAAAACGCTTCATGCTCCTGCTATTTTTCAGTCCGTTTCATGCTCCTCATATTTTTCACACCTTTTGAAGCTCTTTATATTTTGCACATTTTTGAAGCTCTTCATTTTTTCACATGTTTTCAGGCTTTTCATGTTTTTCAACACCACTTCATGCTCCTCATTTTTTCAGACCGTTTCATTCTCCTCATATATTTGACACGTTTTTAGGCTCTTCATATTTTTCACACCTTTTCCGGCTCTTCATGTTTTTGATCACCGCTTCATGCTCCTCCTATTTTTCAGACCGATTCATGCTACTCATAATTTTGACACCTTTTGAAGCTCTTCATATTTTTCACACCTTTTCAGGCTCTTCATATTTTTGAACACCGCTTCATGCTCCTCCAATTTTTCAGGCCGTTTCATGCTCCTCATAATTTTGACACCTTTTGAAGCTCTTCATATGTTTCACACATTTTCAGGCTCTTCATTTTTTTCAACACCACTTCATGCTCCTCCTATTTTTCAGACCGTTTCATGCTCATCTCATTTTTTACACCTTTTGAAGCTCTTCATATTTTTCACACCTTTTGATGCTCTTCAAATTTTTCACACGTTTTCAGGCTCTTCAAGTTTTTCAACACTGCTTCATGCTCCTCCTATTTGTCAGACCGTTTCATGCTTCTCATATTTCTGACACCTTTTGAAGCTCTTCATATTTTTCACACCTTTTCAGGCTCTTCTTGTTTTTCAACACCGCTTCATGCTCCTCCTATTTTTCAGACCTTTTCATGCTCCTCATATTTTTGACACCTTTTGAAGCTCTTCATAATTTTCACATCTTTTCAGGCTCTTCATGTTTTTGAACACCATTTCATGCTTCACCTATTTTGCAGACCGTTTCATTCTCCTCATATTTTTGACACCTTTTGAAGCTCTTCATATATTTCACACCTTTTCAGGCTTTTCATTTTTTTCTACACCACTTCATGCTCCTCCTATTTTTCAGACCGTTTCATGCTCATCTCATTTTGACACCTTTTGAAGCTGTTCAAATTTTTCACATCTTTTGAAGCTCTTCATATATTTCACACCTTTTCAGGCTCTTTATGATTTTCAACACCGCTTCATGCTCCTCCTATTTTTCAGACCGTTTCATGCTCATCTCATTTTGACACCTTTTGAAGCTCTTCAAATTTTTCACACCTTTTGAAGCTCTTCATATTTTTCATATTTTTGAAGCTCTTCATATTTTCACACGTTTTCAGGCTCTTCATGTTTTTCTACACCGCTTCGTGCTATTTCTATTTTTCAGAGTGTTTCATGCTCCTCATGTATTTCACAGCTTTTGAAGCTCTTCATATTTTTCACAAGATTTCAGGCTCTTTATGTTTTTCAATACCGCTTCATGCTCCTCCTATTTTTCAGGCTGTTTCATGCTCCTCATATTTTTCACACCTTTTGAAGCTCTTCATATTTTTCACACTTTATCAGGCTCTTCATGTTTTTCAACACCGCTTCATGCTCCTCGTATTTTTCAGACCGTTTCATGCTCCTCATATATTTGTCACATTTTTAATCTCTTCATATATTTCACACATTTTCAGGCTATTCATGTTTTTCAACATCACTTCATGCTCCTCGTATTTTTAAGACCGTTACATGCTCCTCATATTTTTGACACCTTTAGAAGCTCTTCATATTTTTCACTACTTTTCAGGCTCTTCATGTTTTTCAACACCGCTTCATGCTCCTGCTCTTTTTCAGAGCGTTTCATGCTCCTCATATATTTGACACCTGTTGAAGCTCTTCATATTTCTCACAACTTTTTAGGTTCTTCATGTTTTTGAACACCGCTTCATGCTCCTCCTATTTTTCGAACCGTTTCTTGCTCATCTCATTTTTGACACCTTTTGAAGCTCTTCATATTTTTCACACCTTTTCAGGCTCTACATGTTTCTGAAGACCATTTCATGCTGCTCCTATTTTTCAGACCGTTTCATGCTCCTCATATTTTTGACACCTTTTGAAGCTCTTCATATTTTTCACACGATATCAGGCTCTTCATGTTTTTGAACACCGCTTTATGCTCCTCCTATTTTTCAAACCGTTCCATGCTCTTCATAATTTTCACACCTTTTGAAGCTCTTCATAATTTCCACACCTTTTCAGGCTCTTCATGTTTTTAAACACCGCTTCTTGCTCCTTCTATTTTTCAGACTGTTTCATGTTCCTCATCTTTTTGACACCTTTTGAAGCTCTTCCTTTTTTTCACACCTTTTCATGCTCTTCATGTTTTTCACACCGTTTCATGCAACTCTTTTTTTTCAGACCGTTTCATGCTCCTCATATTTTTCACACCTTTTGAAGCTCTTAATATATGTCACACCTTTTCAGGCTCTTCATGTTTTTCAACACCGCTTCATGCTCCTCCAATTTTTCAGACCGTTTCATGCTCCTCCTCTTTTTCAGACTGTTTCATGCACCTCTTATTATTGACACCTTTTGAAGCTCTTCATATTTTTCACACCTTTTCAGGCTCTTCATGTTTTTCAACACCGCTTCATGCTCCTCCTATTTTTGAGACCGTTTCATGCTCCTCATATTTTTGACACCTTTTGAAGCTCTTCATATTTTTCACATCTTGCTTCACGCTCCTTCTATTTTTGAGACCGTTTCATGCTCCTCATATTTTTGACAACTTTTGGAGCTCTTCATATTTTTCACACCTTTTCAGGCTCTTCATTTTATTGAACACCGCTTCATGCTCCTATTTTTCAGACCTTTTCATGCTCCTCCTATTTTTGACAACTTTGGAAGCTCGTCATATTTTTCACACCTTTTCAGGCTCTTCATATTATGGAACACCACTTCATGCTCCTCCTATTTTTCAGACCGTTTCATGCTCCTCATATTTTTCACACCTTTTGAAGCTCTTCATATTTTTCACGCCTTCTCAGGCTCTTCATGTTTTTGAGCACAGCTTCAAGCTCCTCCTATTGTTCAGACCGTTTCATGCTCATCTCTATTTTGACACCTTTTGAAGCTATTCATATTTTTCACACCTTTTGAAGCTCTTCTTATTTTTCACACGTTTTCAGGCTCTTCATGTTTTTCAACACCGCTTCATGATCCTCCTATTTATCAGACCGTTTCATGCTCCTCATATTTTTGACACGTTTTGAGGCTCTTCGTATTTTTCATACCTTTCCAGGCTCTTCATGTTTCTGAACACCGTTTCATGCCACTCCTATTTATCAGACCGTTTCATGCTCACATATTTTTGACACCTTTTGAAGCACTTCATATTTTTCACACCTTTTCAGGCTCTTCATATTTTCAACACCGCTTCATGCTCCTCCTATTTTTCAGACCGTTTCATGCTCCTCATTTTTTGACACCTTTTCAAGCTGTTCATATTTTTCACACATTTTCAGGCTCTTCATGTTTTTGAACAATGCTTCCTTTCCTCCTATTTTTCACACCTTTTGAAGCTCTTCATATTTCTCACACCTTTTCAGGCTCTTCATATTATTGAACATCGCTTTATACTCCTCCTATTTTTCAGACCGTTTCATGCTCCTCCTATATTTCGCACCTTTTGAAGCTCTTCATATTTTTCACACGTTTTCAGGCTCTGCATGTTTTTCAACACCACTTCATGCTCCTCATATTTTTCAGACCGTTTCATGCTCATCTCATTTTTGACAGCTTTTGAATTTCTTCATATTTTTCACACCTTTTGAAGCCCTTCTTATTTTTCACACCTTTTCAGGCTCTTCATGTTTGAACACCGTTTCATGCTCCTCCTATTTTTCAGACCATTTCATGCTCGTCATATTTTTGACACCTTTTGAAGCTCTTCATATTTTTCACAGTTTTTCAGGCTCTTCATGTTTTTCAACACCGCTTCATGTTCCTCCTCTTTTTCAGACCGTATCATGCTCCTCATATTTTTGACAACTTTTGAAGCTCTTCATATTTTTCACACTTTTTGAATCTCTTCATATATTTCACACCTTTTCAGGCTCTTCATGTTTTGAAAACCTTTTCATGCTCCTCCTATTTTTCAGGTCGTTTCATGTTCCTCATATTTTTCACACCTTTTGAAGCTCCACATATTTTTCATATTTTTGAAGCTCTTCATATTTTTCACACCTTTTCAGGCTCTTCATGTTTTTCAACACCGCTTCATGCTCCTCCTATTTTTGAGACCGTTTCATGCTCCTCATATTTTTGACACGTTTTGATGCTCTTCATATTTCTCACACCTTTTCAGGCTCTTAATGATTTTCAAAAACGCTTGATGCTCCTGCTATTTTTTAGTCCGTTTCATGCTCCTCATATTTTTCACACGTTTTGAAGCTCTTCATATTTTGCAAATTTTTGAAGCTCTTCATATTTTTCACATGTTTTCAGGCTTTTCATGTTTTTCAACACCACTTCATGCTCCTCATTTTTTCAGACGGTTTCATTCTCCTCATATTTTTGACACGTTTTTAGGCTCTTCATATTTTTCACACCTTTTCTGGCTCTTCATGTTTTTGATCACCGCTTCATGCTCCTCCTATTTTTCAGACCGATTCATGCTACTCATAAATTTGACACCTTTTGAAGCTCTTCATATTTTTCACACCTTTTCAGGCTCTTCATATTTTTGAACACCGCTTCATGCTCCTCCAATTTTTCAGGCCGTTTCATGCTCGTCATAATTTTGACAAATTTTGAAGCTCTTCATATGTTTCACACATTTTCAGGCTCTTCATTTTTTTCAACACCACTTCATGCTCCTCCTATTTTTCAGACCGTTTCATGCTCATCTCATTTTTTACACCTTTTGAAGCTCTTCATATTTTTCACACCTTTTGATGCTCTTCAAATTTTTCACACGTTTTCAGGCTCTTCAAGTTTTTCAACACCGCTTCATGCTCCTCCTATTTGTCAGACCGTTTCATGCTCCTCATATTTTTGACACCTTTTGAAGCTCTTCATATTTTTCACACCTTTTCAGGCTCTTCTTGTTTTTCAACACCGCTTCATGCTCCTCCTATTTTTCAGACCTTTTCATGCTCCTCATATTTTTGACACCTTTTGAAGCTCTTCAAATTTTTCACACCTTTTGAAGCTCTTCATATTTTTCATATTTTTGAAGCTCTTCATATTTTCACACGTTTTCAGGCTCTTCATGTTTTTCTACACCGCTTCGTGCTATTTCTATTTTTCAGAGTGTTTCATGCTCCTCATGTATTTCACACCTTTTGAAGCTCTTCATATTTTTCACAAGATTTCAGGCTCTTCATGTTTTTCAATACCGCTTCATGCTCCTCCTATTTTTCAGGCTGTTTCATGCTCCTCATATTTTTCACACCTTTTGAAGCTCTTCATATTTTTCACACTTTTTCAGGCTCTTCATGTTTTTCAACACCGCTTCATGTTCCTCCTCTTTTTCAGTCCGTATCATGCTCCTCATATTTTTGACAACTTTTGAAGCTCTTCATATATTTAACACCTTTTCAGACTCTTCATTTTTTTCTACAACGCTTCATGCTCCTCCTCTTTTTCAGACCGTTTCATGCTCATCTCATTTTTGACACCTTTTGAAGCTCTTCATATTTTTCACACTTTTTGAATCTCTTCATATATTTCACACCTTTTCAGGCTCTTCATGTTTTGAAAACCGTTTCATGCTCCTCCTATATTTCAGATCGTTTCATGTTCCTCATATTTTTCACAACTTTTGAAGCTATTCATATTTTTCACAACTTTTCAGGCTCTTCATGTTTTGCAAAACTGCTTCATGCTCCTCCTATTTTTCAGACCGTTTCATGCTCATCTCATTTTTGCCACCTTTTCAGGCTCTTCATAATTTTCACACTTTTTGAAGCTCTTCATATTTTCACACGTTTTCAGGCTCTTCATGTTTTTCAACACCGCTTCTTGCTCCTCCAATTTTTCAGACCGTTTCATGCTCCTCATATTTTTGACACCTTTTGAAGCTCTTCATATTTTTCACAACTTTTCAGGCTCTTCATGTTTTTGATCACCGTTTCATGCTTCGCCTATTTTTCAGCCCGTTTCATGCTCCTCATATTTTTGACACCTTTTGAAGCTCTTCACATTTTTCACACCTTTTCAGGTTCTTCATGTTTTTCAACACCGCTTCATGATCCTCCTATTTTTAAGACCGTTTCATGCTCCTCATATTTTTGACACCTTTTGAAGCTCTTCATATTTTTCAAAATTTTCAGGATCTTCATGTTTTTCAACACCACTTCATGCTTCTCCTATTTTTCAGACCGTTTCATGCTCCTCATGTATTTCACACCTTTTGAAGCTCTTCATAATTTTCACACCTTTTCAGGCTCTTCATGTTTTTGAACACCATTTCATGCCGCTTCTATTTTTCAGACCGTTTCATGCTCGTCATATTTTTCACACCTTTTGAAGCTCTTCATATTTTTCACACCTTTTCAGCCTCTTCATTTTTTTCAAAACCGCTTCATGCTCCTCCTATTTTTCACACCGTTTCATGCTCATCTCATTTTTGACACCTTTTGAAGCTCTTCATATATTGCACACCTTTTCAAGCTCTCCATATTTTTCAGACCTTTTCAGGCTCTTCATGTTTTTGAACACCGCTTCATGCTCCTCCTATTTTTCAGACTGTTTCATGCTCCTCATATTTTTGACACCGTTTGAAGCTCTTCATATATTTCACACCTTTTCAGGCTCTTCATGTTTTTGAACACCGCTTCATGCTACTTATATTTTTCAGAGAGTTTCATGCTCCTCATGTATTTCACACCTTTTGAAGCTTTTCATATTTTCCACACCTTTTCAGGCTCTTCATATTTTTCCACACCACTTCACGCTTCTCCTTTTTTCAGCCCGTTTCAAACTCCTCATGTATTTCACACCTTTTGAAGCTCTTCATATTTTTCACACCTTTTCCGGCTCTTCATGTTTTTGATCACCGTTTCATGCTCCTCCTATTTTTCAGACCGATTCATGCTACTTATAATTTTGACACCTTTTGAAGCTCTTCATATTTTTCACACCTTTTCAGGTTCTTCATATTTTTGAACACCGCTTCATGCTCCTCCAATTTTTCAGGCCGTTTCATGCTCCTCATAATTTTGACACCTTTTGAAGCTCTTCATATGTTTCACACATTTTCAGGCTCTTCATTTTTTTCAACAGCACTTCATGCTCCTCCTATTTTTCAGACCGTTTCATGCTCCTCATATTTTTCACACCTTTTGAAGCTCTTCATATTTTTCACACTTTATCAGGCTCTTCATGTTTTTCAACACCGCTTCATGCTCCTCGTATTTTTCAGACCGTTTCATGCTCCTCATATATTTGTCACATTTTTAATCTCTTCATATATTTCACACATTTTCAGGCTATTCATGTTTTTCAACATCACTTCATGCTCCTCGTATTTTTAAGACCGTTACATGCTCCTCATATTTTTGACACCTTTAGAAGCTCTTCATATTTTTCACTACTTTTCAGGCTCTTCATGTTTTTCAACACCGCTTCATGCTCCTGCTCTTTTTCAGAGCGTTTCATGCTCCTCATATATTTGACACCTGTTGAAGCTCTTCATATTTCTCACAACTTTTTAGGTTCTTCATGTTTTTGAACACCGCTTCATGCTCCTCCTATTTTTCGAACCGTTTCTTGCTCATCTCATTTTTGACACCTTTTGAAGCTCTTCATATTTTTCACACCTTTTCAGGCTCTACATGTTTCTGAAGACCATTTCATGCTGCTCCTATTTTTCAGACCGTTTCATGCTCCTCATATTTTTGACACCTTTTGAAGCTCTTCATATTTTTCACACGATATCAGGCTCTTCATGTTTTTGAACACCGCTTTATGCTCCTCCTATTTTTCAAACCGTTCCATGCTCTTCATAATTTTCACACCTTTTGAAGCTCTTCATAATTTCCACACCTTTTCAGGCTCTTCATGTTTTTAAACACCGCTTCTTGCTCCTTCTATTTTTCAGACTGTTTCATGTTCCTCATCTTTTTGACACCTTTTGAAGCTCTTCCTTTTTTTCACACCTTTTCATGCTCTTCATGTTTTTCACACCGTTTCATGCAACTCTTTTTTTTCAGACCGTTTCATGCTCCTCATATTTTTCACACCTTTTGAAGCTCTTAATATATGTCACACCTTTTCAGGCTCTTCATGTTTTTCAACACCGCTTCATGCTCCTCCAATTTTTCACACCGTTTCATGCTCCTCCTCTTTTTCAGACTGTTTCATGCACCTCTTATTATTGACACCTTTTGAAGCTCTTCATATTTTTCACACCTTTTCAGGCTCTTCATGTTTTTCAACACCGCTTCATGCTCCTCCTATTTTTGAGACCGTTTCATGCTCCTCATATTTTTGACACCTTTTGAAGCTCTTCATATTTTTCACATCTTGCTTCACGCTCCTTCTATTTTTGAGACCGTTTCATGCTCCTCATATTTTTGACAACTTTTGGAGCTCTTCATATTTTTCACACCTTTTCAGGCTCTTCATTTTATTGAACACCGCTTCATGCTCCTATTTTTCAGACCTTTTCATGCTCCTCCTATTTTTGACAACTTTGGAAGCTCGTCATATTTTTCACACCTTTTCAGGCTCTTCATATTATGGAACACCACTTCATGCTCCTCCTATTTTTCAGACCGTTTCATGCTCCTCATATTTTTCACACCTTTTGAAGCTCTTCATATTTTTCACGCCTTCTCAGGCTCTTCATGTTTTTGAGCACAGCTTCAAGCTCCTCCTATTGTTCAGACCGTTTCATGCTCATCTCTATTTTGACACCTTTTGAAGCTATTCATATTTTTCACACCTTTTGAAGCTCTTCTTATTTTTCACACGTTTTCAGGCTCTTCATGTTTTTCAACACCGCTTCATGATCCTCCTATTTATCAGACCGTTTCATGCTCCTCATATTTTTGACACGTTTTGAGGCTCTTCGTATTTTTCATACCTTTCCAGGCTCTTCATGTTTCTGAACACCGTTTCATGCCACTCCTATTTATCAGACCGTTTCATGCTCACATATTTTTGACACCTTTTGAAGCACTTCATATTTTTCACACCTTTTCAGGCTCTTCATATTTTCAACACCGCTTCATGCTCCTCCTATTTTTCAGACCGTTTCATGCTCCTCATTTTTTGACACCTTTTCAAGCTGTTCATATTTTTCACACATTTTCAGGCTCTTCATGTTTTTGAACAATGCTTCCTTTCCTCCTATTTTTCACACCTTTTGAAGCTCTTCATATTTCTCACACCTTTTCAGGCTCTTCATATTATTGAACATCGCTTTATACTCCTCCTATTTTTCAGACCGTTTCATGCTCCTCCTATATTTCGCACCTTTTGAAGCTCTTCATATTTTTCACACGTTTTCAGGCTCTGCATGTTTTTCAACACCACTTCATGCTCCTCATATTTTTCAGACCGTTTCATGCTCATCTCATTTTTGACAGCTTTTGAATTTCTTCATATTTTTCACACCTTTTGAAGCCCTTCTTATTTTTCACACCTTTTCAGGCTCTTCATGTTTGAACACCGTTTCATGCTCCTCCTATTTTTCAGACCATTTCATGCTCGTCATATTTTTGACACCTTTTGAAGCTCTTCATATTTTTCACAGTTTTTCAGGCTCTTCATGTTTTTCAACACCGCTTCATGTTCCTCCTCTTTTTCAGACCGTATCATGCTCCTCATATTTTTGACAACTTTTGAAGCTCTTCATATTTTTCACACTTTTTGAATCTCTTCATATATTTCACACCTTTTCAGGCTCTTCATGTTTTGAAAACCTTTTCATGCTCCTCCTATTTTTCAGGTCGTTTCATGTTCCTCATATTTTTCACACCTTTTGAAGCTCCACATATTTTTCATATTTTTGAAGCTCTTCATATTTTTCACACCTTTTCAGGCTCTTCATGTTTTTCAACACCGCTTCATGCTCCTCCTATTTTTGAGACCGTTTCATGCTCCTCATATTTTTGACACGTTTTGATGCTCTTCATATTTCTCACACCTTTTCAGGCTCTTAATGATTTTCAAAAACGCTTGATGCTCCTGCTATTTTTTAGTCCGTTTCATGCTCCTCATATTTTTCACACGTTTTGAAGCTCTTCATATTTTGCAAATTTTTGAAGCTCTTCATATTTTTCACATGTTTTGAGGCTTTTCATGTTTTTCAACACCACTTCATGCTCCTCATTTTTTCAGACGGTTTCATTCTCCTCATATTTTTGACACGTTTTTAGGCTCTTCATATTTTTCACACCTTTTCTGGCTCTTCATGTTTTTGATCACCGCTTCATGCTCCTCCTATTTTTCAGACCGATTCATGCTACTCATAAATTTGACACCTTTTGAAGCTCTTCATATTTTTCACACCTTTTCAGGCTCTTCATATTTTTGAACACCGCTTCATGCTCCTCCAATTTTTCAGGCCGTTTCATGCTCGTCATAATTTTGACAAATTTTGAAGCTCTTCATATGTTTCACACATTTTCAGGCTCTTCATTTTTTTCAACACCACTTCATGCTCCTCCTATTTTTCAGACCGTTTCATGCTCATCTCATTTTTTACACCTTTTGAAGCTCTTCATATTTTTCACACCTTTTGATGCTCTTCAAATTTTTCACACGTTTTCAGGCTCTTCAAGTTTTTCAACACCGCTTCATGCTCCTCCTATTTGTCAGACCGTTTCATGCTCCTCATATTTTTGACACCTTTTGAAGCTCTTCATATTTTTCACACCTTTTCAGGCTCTTCTTGTTTTTCAACACCGCTTCATGCTCCTCCTATTTTTCAGACCGTTTCATGCTCCTCATATTTTTGACACCTTTTTAAGCTCTTCAAATTTTTCACACCTTTTGAAGCTCTTCATATTTTTCATATTTTTGAAGCTCTTCATATTTTCACACGTTTTCAGGCTCTTCATGTTTTTCTACACCGCTTCGTGCTATTTCTATTTTTCAGAGTGTTTCATGCTCCTCATGTATTTCACACCTTTTGAAGCTCTTCATATTTTTCACAAGATTTCAGGCTCTTCATGTTTTTCAATACCGCTTCATGCTCCTCCTATTTTTCAGGCTGTTTCATGCTCCTCATATTTTTCACACCTTTTGAAGCTCTTCATATTTTTCACACTTTTTCAGGCTCTTCATGTTTTTCAACACCGCTTCATGTTCCTCCTCTTTTTCAGTCCGTATCATGCTCCTCATATTTTTGACAACTTTTGAAGCTCTTCATATATTTAACACCTTTTCAGACTCTTCATTTTTTTCTACAACGCTTCATGCTCCTCCTCTTTTTCAGACCGTTTCATGCTCATCTCATTTTTGACACCTTTTGAAGCTCTTCATATTTTTCACACTTTTTGAATCTCTTCATATATTTCACACCTTTTCAGGCTCTTCATGTTTTGAAAACCGTTTCATGCTCCTCCTATATTTCAGATCGTTTCATGTTCCTCATATTTTTCACAACTTTTGAAGCTATTCATATTTTTCACAACTTTTCAGGCTCTTCATGTTTTGCAAAACTGCTTCATGCTCCTCCTATTTTTCAGACCGTTTCATGCTCATCTCATTTTTGCCACCTTTTCAGGCTCTTCATAATTTTCACACTTTTTGAAGCTCTTCATATTTTCACACGTTTTCAGGCTCTTCATGTTTTTCAACACCGCTTCTTGCTCCTCCAATTTTTCAGACCGTTTCATGCTCCTCATATTTTTGACACCTTTTGAAGCTCTTCATATTTTTCACAACTTTTCAGTCTCTTCATGTTTTTGATCACCGTTTCATGCTTCGCCTATTTTTCAGCCCGTTTCATGCTCCTCATATTTTTGACACCTTTTGAAGCTCTTCACATTTTTCACACCTTTTCAGGTTCTTCATGTTTTTCAACACCGCTTCATGATCCTCCTATTTTTAAGACCGTTTCATGCTCCTCATATTTTTGACACCTTTTGAAGCCCTTCATATTTTTCAAAATTTTCAGGATCTTCATGTTTTTCAACACCACTTCATGCTTCTCCTATTTTTCAGACCGTTTCATGCTCCTCATGTATTTCACACCTTTTGAAGCTCTTCATAATTTTCACACCTTTTCAGGCTCTTCATGTTTTTGAACACCATTTCATGCCGCTTCTATTTTTCAGACCGTTTCATGCTCGTCATATTTTTCACACCTTTTGAAGCTCTTCATATTTTTCACACCTTTTCAGCCTCTTCATTTTTTTCAAAACCGCTTCATGCTCCTCCTATTTTTCACACCGTTTCATGCTCATCTCATTTTTGACACCTTTTGAAGCTCTTCATATATTGCACACCTTTTCAAGCTCTCCATATTTTTCAGACCTTTTCAGGCTCTTCATGTTTTTGAACACCGCTTCATGCTCCTCCTATTTTTCAGACTGTTTCATGCTCCTCATATTTTTGACACCGTTTGAAGCTCTTCATATATTTCACACCTTTTCAGGCTCTTCATGTTTTTGAACACCGCTTCATGCTACTTATATTTTTCAGAGAGTTTCATGCTCCTCATGTATTTCACACCTTTTGAAGCTTTTCATATTTTCCACACCTTTTCAGGCTCTTCATATTTTTCCACACCACTTCACGCTTCTCCTTTTTTCAGCCCGTTTCAAACTCCTCATGTATTTCACACCTTTTGAAGCTCTTCATATTTTTCACACCTTTTCCGGCTCTTCATGTTTTTGATCACCGTTTCATGCTCCTCCTATTTTTCAGACCGATTCATGCTACTTATAATTTTGACACCTTTTGAAGCTCTTCATATTTTTCACACCTTTTCAGGTTCTTCATATTTTTGAACACCGCTTCATGCTCCTCCAATTTTTCAGGCCGTTTCATGCTCCTCATAATTTTGACACCTTTTGAAGCTCTTCATATGTTTCACACATTTTCAGGCTCTTCATTTTTTTCAACACCACTTCATGCTCCTCCTATTTTTCAGACCGTTTCATGCTCCTCAAATTTTTTACACCTTTTGAAGCTCTGCATATTTTTCACACCTTTTGATGCTCTTCAAATTTTTCACACGTTTTCAGGCTCTTCAAGTTTTTCAACACCGCTTCATGCTCCTCCTATTTGTCAGACCGTTTCATGCTTCTCATATTTTTGACAGCTTTTGAAGCTCTTCATATTTTTCACACCTTTTCAGGCTCTTCTTCTTTTTCAACACCGCTTCATGCTCCTCCTATTTTTCAGACCTTTTCATGCTCCTCATATTTTTGACACCTTTTGAAGCTCTTCATAATTTTCACATCTTTTCAGGCTCTTCATGTTTTTGAACACCATTTCATGCTTCACCTATTTTGCAGACCGTTTGATTCTCCTCATATTTTTGACACCTTTTGAAGCTCTTCATATATTTCACACCTTTTCAGGCTTTTCATTTTTTTCTACACCACTTCATGCTCCTCCTATTTTTCAGACCGTTTCATGCTCCTCTCATTTTGACACCTTTTGAAGCTGTTCAAATTTTTCACATCTTTTGAAGCTCTTCATATATTTCACACCTTTTCAGGCTCTTTATGATTTTCAACACCGCTTCATGCTCCTCCTATTTTTCAGACCGTTTCATGCTCATCTCATTTTGACACCTTTTGAAGCTCTTCAAATTTTTCACACCTTTTGAAGCTCTTCATATTTTTCATAGTTTTGAAGCTCTTCATATTTTCACACGTTTTCAGGCTCTTCATGTTTTTCTACACCGCTTCGTGCTATTTCTATTTTTCAGAGTATTTCATGCTCCTCATGCATTTCACACCTTTTGAAGCTCTTCATATTTTTCACAAGATTTCAGGCTCTTTATGTTTTTCAATACCGCTTCATGCTCCTCCTATTTTTCAGGCTGTTTCATGCTCCTCATATTTTTCACACCTTTTGAAGCTCTTCATATTTTTCACACATTTTCAGGCTCTTCATGTTTTTGAACACCGCTTCATGCTCCTCGTATTTTTCAGACCGTTTCATGCTCCTCATATATTTGTCACATTTTTAATCTCTTCATATATTTCACACATTTTCAGGCTATTCATGTTTTTCAACATCACTTCATGCTCCTCGTATTTTTAAGACCGTTACATGCTCCTCATATTTTTGACACCTTTAGAAGCTCTTCATATTTTTCACTACTTTTCAGGCTCTTCATGTTTTTCAACACCGCTTCATGCTCCTGCTCTTTTTCAGAGCGTTTCATGCTCCTCATATATTTGACACCTGTTGAAGCTCTTCATATTTCTCACAGCTTTTCAGGTTCTTCATGTTTTTGAACACCGCTTCATGCTCCTCCTATTTTTCGAACCGTTTCTTGCTCATCTCATTTTTGACACCTTTTGAAGCTCTTCATATTTTTCACACCTTTTCAGGCTCTACATGTTTCTGAACACCATTTCATGCTGCTCCTATTTTTCAGACCGTTTCATGCTCCTCATATTTTTTACACTTTTTGAAGCTCTTCATGTTTTTCTTACCTTTTCAGGCTCTCCGTATTTTTGAACACTGCTTCATGCTCCTCCAATTTTTCAGACCGTTTCATGCTCCTCCAATTTTTCAGACCATTTCATGCTCCTGCTATTTTTCAGACCGTTTCATGCTTCTCCTATTTTTGAGACCGTTTCATGCTCCTCATATTTTTGACACCTTTTGAAGCTCTTCATATTTTTCACACCATTTCACGCTCTTCATGTTTTTGAACACCGCTTTATGCTCCTCCTATTTTTCAAACCGTTCCATGCTCTTCATAATTTTCACACCTTTTGAAGCTCTTCATAATTTCCAAACCTTTTCAGGCTCTTCATGTTTTTAAACACAGCTTCATGCTCCTTCTATTTTTCAGACCGTTTCATGTTCCTCATCTTTTTGACACCTTTTGAAGGTCTTCCTTTTTTTCACACCGTTTCATGCTCTTCATGTTTTTCACACCGTTTCATGCACCTCCTTTTTTTCAGACCGTTTCATGCTCCTCATATTTTTCACACCTTTTGAAGCTCTTTATATATGTCACACCTTTTCAGGCTCTTCATGTTTTTCAACACCACTTCATGCTCCTCCAATTTTTCAGACCGTTTCATGCTCCTCCTCTTTTTCAGACTCTTTCATGCACCTCTTATTATTGACACCTTTTGAAGCTCTTCATATTTTTCACACCTTTTCAGGCTCTTCATGTTTTTCAACACCGCTTCATGCTCCTCCTATTTTTGAGACCGTTTCATGCTCCTCATATTTTTGACACCTTTTGAAGCTCTTCATATTTTTCACATCTTGCTTCACGCTCCTTCTATTTTTGAGACCGTTTCATGCTCCTCATATTTTTGAAAACTTTTGGAGCTCTTCATATTTTTCACACCTTTTCAGCTCTTCATGTTTTGAACACCGTTTCATGCTCCTCCTATTTTTCAGACCGTTTCATTCTCCTATATTTTTGACACCTTTTGAAGCTCTTCATATATTCAAACCTTTACAGGCTATTCACCTTTTTCAACACCGCTTCATGCTCCTCCTATTTTTCAGCCCGTTTCATGCTCCTCATAGTTTTGACACCTTTTGAAGCTCTTCATATATTCACACCTTTACAGGCTATTCACCTTTTTCAACACCACTTCATGCTCCTCCTATTTTTCAGAGATTTTCATGCTCGTCATGTATTTCACACCTTTTGAAGCTTTTCATATTTTTCACACCTTTTGAAGCTCTTCATATATTTCACACCTTTCCAGTCTATTCAGGTTTTCAATACCACTTCATGCTACTCCTATTTTTCAAACCGTATCATGCTCCTCCTATTTTTGACACCTTGTGAAGCTTTTCATATTCTTCACACCTTTCAGGTTCTTCATGTTTTTCAAGACCACATCAGGCTGCTCGTATTTTTCAGACCGTTTAATGCTCCTCATATTTTTGACACCTTTTGAAACTCTTCATATATATCACTCCTTTTCAGGCTCTTCATTTTTTGAACACCACTTCATGCACCTATTATTTTTCAGACCGTTTCATGCTCGTCACATTTTTGACACCTTTTGAAGCTTTTCAGATTTTTCACACCTTTTCAGGCTCTTCATGTTTTTCAACACCACTTCAAGCTCCTCCAGGTTTGCAGACCGTTTCATGCTCCTCATATTTTTCACACCTTTTGAAGCTCTTCATATTTTTCACACCTTTTCAGGCTTTTCATGTTTTTGAACACCGCTTCATGCTCCTCCTATTTTTCAGACCGTTTCATGCTCCTCATATTTTTGACACCTTTTGAAGCTCTTCATATTTTTCTCACCTTTTCAGGCTCTTCATGTTTTTGAACACCGCTTCATGCTCCTGCTATATTTCAGACCGTTTCATGCTCCTCATATTTTTGACATCTTTTGAAGCTTTTCATATTTTTCACACCTTTTCAGTCTCTTCATGTTTTTCAAAAACGCTTCTTGCTCCTCCTATTTTTCAGACCGTTTCATGCTCCTCTCATTTTTGACACGTTTTGAAGCTCTTCATATTTTTCACGCGTTTTCAGGCTCTTCATGTTTTTGAACACCGCTTCTTGCGACTCCTATTTTTCAGACCGTTTCATGCTCCTCTTATTTTTGACACCTTTTGAAGCTCTTCATATTTTTCACCCCTTTTCAGGCTTTTCATGTTTTTCAACACCGCTTCATGCTCCTCCTATTTTTCAGACTGTTTCATGCTCCTCATATTTTTCACACCTTTTGAAGCTCTTGATATTTTTCACACCTTTTCAGGCTCTTCATATTTTTCAACACCGCTTCATGCTCCTCCTATTTTTCAGACCGTTTCATGCTCCTCATTTATTTCACACCTTTTGAAGCTCTTCATATTTTTCACACCTTTTCAAGCTCTTCATATTTTTCCACTCCGCTTCATGCTGATCCTATTTTTCAGACCGTTTCATGCTCCTCATATTTTTGACACCTTTTGAAGCTCTTCATATTTTTCACACCTTTTGAAACTCTTCATATATTTCACACTTTTCCAGGCTATTCACGTTTTCAACACCACTTCATGCTACTCCTATTTTTCAGACCGTATCATGCTCCTCATATTTTTGACACCTTGTGAAGCTTTTCATATTTTTCACACCTTTCAGGTTCTTCATGTTTTTCAAGACGACATCATGCTGCTCTTATTTTTCAGACCGTTTCATGCTCCTCATATTTTTGACACCTTTTGAAACTCTTCATATATATCACACATTTTTCAGGCTCTTCATTTTTTGAACACCACTTCATGCTCCTCCTATTTTTCAGACCGTGTCATGCTCCTCATATTTTTCACAGCTTTTAAAGCTCTTCATATTTTTCACATTTTTGAAGCTCTTCATAGTTTTCACACATTTTCAGACTCTTCATGTTTTTCACCACCGCTTCATGCTCCTTCTATTTTTCAGACCGTTTCATACTCCTCATATTTTTCACACTTTTTGAAGCTCTTCAAATTTTTAACATTTTTGATGCTTTTCATATTTTTCACACCTTTTCAGGCTCTTCATGTTTTTGATCACCGTTTCATGCTCCTCCTATTTTTCAGACCTTTTCTTGCTCATCTAATTTTTGACACCTTTTGAAGCTCTTCATATTTTTCACAACTTTTCAGGCTCTTCATGTTTTTGAACACCGTTTCATGCTCCTCCTATTTTTCAGACTGTTTCATGCTACTCATATATTTGACACCTTTTGAAGCTCTTCATATTTTTCACACCTTTTCAGGCTCTTCATGTTTTTCAACACCGCTTCATGCTCCTCCTATTTTTCAGACCGTTTCATGCTTCTCATATTATTGACACCTTTTGAAGCTCTTCATATTTTCACATTTTTGAAGCTCTTCATAATTTTACAAGTTTTCAGACTCTTCATGTTTTTCAACACCGCTTCATGCTCCTGCTATTTTTCAGACCGTTTCATGCTCCTGATATTTTTCACACCTTTTGAAGCTCTTCAAATTTTTCACATTTTTGAAGCTCTTCATATTTTTCACACGTTTTCAGACTCTTCATGTTTTTCACCACCGCTTCATGCTCCTCCTATTTTTCAGACCGTTTCATGGTCCTCGTATTATTGACACCTTTTGAAGCTCTTCATATTTTCACGTATTTGAAGCTCTTCATATTTTTCACACCTTTTCAGGCACTTCATGTTTTTGAACACCTTTCATGCTCCTCCTATTTTTCAGTCCTTTTCATGCTCCTCATATTTTTGACACCTTTTGAAGCTCTTCATATTTTTCGCACCTTTTGAAGCTCTTCATATATTTCACACCTTTTCAGGCTCTTCATTTTTTCAACACCACTTTATGCTCCTCCTATTTTTCAGACCTTTTCTTGCTCATCTAATTTTTGACACCTTTTGAAGCTCTTCATATATTTCACAACTTTTGAAGCTCTTCATATATTTCACACCTTTTCAGGCTCTTCATGTTTTTGAACACAGCTTCATGCTCCTCCTATTTTTCAGACCGTTTCACGCTCCTCATATTTTTAACACATTTTGAAGCTCTTAATATATTTCACACCTTTTTAGGCTCCTCATGTTTTTAAACACAGCTTCATGCTCCTCCAATTTTTCAGACCGTTTCACGCTCCTCATATTTTTAACACATTTTGAAGCTCTTCATATATTTCACACCTTTTCAGGCTCTTCATGTTTTTCAACACAGCTTCATGCTCCTCCTATTTTTCAGACCTTTTCATGCACCTCATATATTTGACAACTTTTGAAGCTCTTCATATTTTTCACATCTTTTCAGGCTCTTCATGTTTTTCAACACCACTTCATGCTCCTCCTATTTTTCAGTCGTTTCATGCCTCTCATATTTTTTACACCTTTTGAAGCTCTTCATATTTTTCACACCTTTTCAGCTCTTCATGTTTTGAACACCGTTTCATGCTCCTCCTATTTTTCAGACCGTTTCATTCTCCTATATTTTTGACACCTTTTGAAGCTCTTCATATATTCAAACCTTTACAGGCTATTCACCTTTTTCAACACCGCTTCATGCTCCTCCTATTTTTCAGCCCGTTTCATGCTCCTCATAGTTTTGACACCTTTTGAAGCTCTTCATATATTCACACCTTTACAGGCTATTCACCTTTTTCAACACCACTTCATGCTCCTCCTATTTTTCAGAGAGTTTCATGCTCGTCATGTATTTCACACCTTTTGAAGCTTTTCATATTTTTCACACCTTTTGAAGCTCTTCATATATTTCACACCTTTCCAGTCTATTCAGGTTTTCAATACCATTTCATGCTACTCCTATTTTTCAAACCGTATCATGCTCCTCCTATTTTTGACACCTTGTGAAGCTTTTCATATTCTTCACACCTTTCAGGTTCTTCATGTTTTTCCAGACCACATCAGGCTGCTCGTATTTTTCAGACCGTTTAATGCTCCTCATATTTTTGACACCTTTTGAAACTCTTCATATATATCACGCCTTTTCAGGCTCTTCATTTTTTGAACACCACTTCATGCTCCTCCTATTTTTCAGACCGTTTCATGCTCGTCACATTTTTGACACCTTTTGAAGCTTTTCAGATTTTTCACACCTTTTCAGGCTCTTCATGTTTTTCAACACCGCTTCATGCTCCTCCTATTTTTCAGACCGTTTCATGCTTCTCATATTATTGACACCTTTTGAAGCTCTTCATATTTTCACATTTTTGAAGCTCTTCATAATTTTACAAGTTTTCAGACTCTTCATGTTTTTCAACACCGCTTCAAGCTCCTGCTATTTTTCAGACCGTTTCATGCTCCTGATATTTTTCACACCTTTTGAAGCTCTTCAAATTTTTCACATTTTTGAAGCTCTTCATATTTTTCACACGTTTTCAGACTCTTCATGTTTTTCACCACCGCTTCATGCTCCTCCTATTTTTCAGACCGTTTCATGCTCCTCGTATTATTAACACCTTTTGAAGCTCTTCATATTTTCACGTATTTGAAGCTCTTCATATTTTTCACACCTTTTCAGGCACTTCATGTTTTTGAACACCTTTCATGCTCCTCCTATTTTTCAGTCCTTTTCATGCTCCTCATATTTTTGACACCTTTTGAAGCTCTTCATATATTTCACACCTTTTCAGGCTCTTCATTTTTTCAACACCACTTTATGCTCCTCCTATTTTTCAGACCTTTTCTTGCTCATCTAATTTTTGACACCTTTTGAAGCTCTTCATATTTTTCACAACTTTTGAAGCTCTTCATATATTTCACACCTTTTCAGGCTCTTCATGTTTTTGAACACAGCTTCATGCTCCTCCTATTTTTCAGACCGTTTCACGCTCCTCATATTTTTAACACATTTTGAAGCTCTTAATATATTTCACACCTTTTCAGGCTCCTCATGTTTTTAAACACAGCTTCATGCTCCTCCAATTTTTCAGACCGTTTCACGCTCCTCATATTTTTAACACATTTTGAAGCTCTTCATATATTTCACACCTTTTCAGGCTCTTCATGTTTTTGAACACAGCTTCATGCTCCTCCTATTTTTCAGACCTTTTCATGCACCTCATATATTTGACAACTTTTGAAGCTCTTCATATTTTTCACATCTTTTCAGGCTCTTCATGTTTTTCAACACCACTTCATGCTCCTCCTATTTTTCAGTCGTTTCATGCCTCTCATATTTTTTACACCTTTTGAAGCTCTTCATATTTTTCACACCTTTTCAGCTCTTCATGTTTTGAACACCATTTCATGCTCCTCCTATTTTTCAGACCGTTTCATTCTCCTATATTTTTGACACCTTTTGAAGCTCTTCATATTTTCACACCTTTTCAAGCTCTTCATTTTTTTCAACACTGCTTCATGCTCCTCCTATTTTTCAGCCCGTTTCATGCTCCTCATAGTTTTGACACCTTTTGAAGCTCTTCATATATTCACACCTTTACAGGCTATTCAACATTTTCAACACCACTTCATGCTCCTCCTATTTTTCAGTCGTTTCATGCCTCTCATATTTTTTACACCTTTTGAAGCTCTTCATATATTCACACCTTTACAGGCTATTCACCTTTTTCAACACCACTTCATGCTCCTCCTATTTTTCAGAGAGTTTCATGCTCGTCATGTATTTCACACCTTTTGAAGCTTTTCATATTTTTCACACCTTTTGAAGCTCTTCATATATTTCACACCTTTCCAGGCTATTCATGATTTCCAACACCGCTTCATGCACCTCATATATTTCAGACCGTTTCATGCTCATCACATTTTTGTCACCTTTTGAAGCTCTTCATATTTTTCACAGCTTTTCAGGCTCTTCATGTTTTTAACAACCACTTCATGCTCCTCCTATTTTTCAGACTGTTTCATGCATATCTCATTTTTGACACCTTTTGAAGCTCTTCATATTTTTCACACTTTTTCAGGCTCTTCATGTATTTGAACACCGCTTCATGGTCCTCCTATTTTTCAGATCGTTTCATGCTCCTCATGTATTTCACACGTTTTGAAACTCTTCATATATTTCCATCTTTTCATGCTCTTCATGTTTTTGAACACCGTTTCATGCTCCGCTTATTTTTCAGACCGTTTCATTCTCCTCATATTTTTGACACCTTTTGAAGCTCTTCATATTTTTCACACCTTTTGAAGCTCTTCATATTTTTCACTCCTTTTCAGGCTCTTCATGTTTTTGAACACCGCTTCATGCTCCTCCTATTTTTCAGACCGTTTCATGCTCCTCATATATTTGACACCTTTTAAAGCTCTTCATATTTTCACACCTTTTCAGGCGCTTCATGTCTTTAAACACCGCTTCAATGTCCCCCTATTTTTCAGACCGTTTCATGCTCCTCATGTATTTCACACCTTTTGAAGCTCTTCATATTTTTCACACCTTTTCAGGCTCTTCATGTTTTTGAACACCGCTTCATGCTCCTGCTAATTTCCAGACTGTTTCATACTCCTCATATTTTTGATAAGTTTTGAGGCTCTTCATATTTTTCACACCTTTTCAAGCTCTTCATATTTTTGAACAACGTTTCATTATCTTCCTATTTTTGAGAACGTTTCATGCTCCTCATATTTTTGACACCTTTTAAAGCTCTTCATATTTTTCACACCTTTTCAGGCTCTTCATGTTTTTGAACACCACTTCATCCTCCTCCTATTTTTAAGCCCGTTTCATGCTCCTCATATTTTTGACACCTTTTGAAGCTCTTCATATTTTTCACATTTTTGAAGCTCCACATATTTTTCACACGTTTTCAGGCTCTTCATGTTTTTGAACACCACTTCATGCTCCTCCTATTTTTCAGAGAGTTTCATGCTCGTCATGTATTTCACACCTTTTGAAGCTCTTCATATTTTTCACACCTTTTCAAGCTCTTCATGTTTTTCCACACCATTTCATGCTTCTCCTATTTTTCAGACCGTTTCATGCTCCTCATGAATTTCACACCTTTTGAAGCTCTTCATATTTTTCACAACTTTTCAGGCTCTTCATGTTTCTGATCACCGTTTCATGCTCCTCCTATCTTTCAGACCGTTTCATGCTTCTCATATTTTTGACACCATTTGAAGCTCTTCATATTTATCACACCTTTTCAGGCTCCTCATGTTTTTGATTACCGTTTCATGCTCCTCCTATTTTTCAGAACGTTACATGCTCCTCATATTTTTGACACCATTTGAAGCTCTTCATATTTTTCACACCTTTTCAGGCTCTTCATGTTTTTCCACACCGTTTCATGCAGCTTCTATTTTTCAGGCCATTTCATGCTCCTCATATTTTTAACACCTTTTGAGCTCTTCATATTTTTCACACCTTTTCAGGCTCTTCATGTTTTTCAACACCACTTCATGCTTCTCCTATTTTTCAGACCGCTTCATGCTCATCTCATTTTTGACACCATTTGAAGCTCTTCATATTTTTCACACCTTTTCAGGCTCTTCATGTTTTTCCACACCGTTTCATGCAGCTTCTATTTTTCAGGCCATTTCATGATCCTCATGTATTTCACCCCTTTTGAAGGTCTTCATATTTTTCAAACCTTTTCAGGCTCTTGATTTTATTCAACACCACTTCATGCTACTCCTGTTTTTCAAACCCTTTCATGCTCCTCATATTTTTGACACTTTGTGAAGCTCTTCCTATTTTTCACACCTTTTCAGGCTCTTCATGTTTTTGAACACCGCTTCATGCTCCTCCTATATTCCAGACCGTTTCATGCTCCTCATGTATTTCACACATTTTGAAACTCTTCATATTTTTCACACCTTTTCAGGCTCTTCATATTTTTAACACCACTTCATGCTCCTCCTATTTTTCAGACCGTTTCATGCTCCTCATATTTTTGACACCTTTAGAAGCTCTTCATATTATTCACACCTTTTCAGGCTCTTCATGTTTTTGATCACCGCTTCATTCTCCTCCTATTTTTCAGACCGTTTCATGCTCCTCATATCTGTGACACTGTTTGAAGCTCTTCAGATATTTCACACCTTTTCAGGCTCTTCATTTTTTTCAACACTAATTCATGCTCCTCCTATTTTTCAAATCGTTTCATGCTCATCTCATTTTGACACCTTTTGAAGCTCTTCATATTTTTCATACCTTTTCAGGCTCTTCATGATTTTCAACACCGCTTCATGCTCCTCGTATTTTTCAGACATTTTCATGCTCATCTCTTTTTTGACACCTTTTGAAGCTCTTCATATTTTTCACACCTGTTGAAGCTCATCATATTTTTCACATTTTTGAAGCTCTTCATAATTTTCACACGTTTTCAGACTCTTCATGTTTTTCAACACCGCTTCATGCTCCTCCTATTTTTCAGACCGTTTCATGCTCCTCATATTTTTGACACCTTTTGAACCTCCTCATTTTTTCACAACTTTTGAAGCTCTTCATATATTTTACACCTTTTCAGGCACTTCATGATTTTCACGACCACTTCATGCTCCTCCTATTTTTCAGACCGTTACATGCTCATCTCATTTTTGACACCTTTGGAAGCTCTTCATATATTTCACACCTTTTGAAGCTCTTCATATTTTTCACACCTTTTCAGGCTCTTCATGTTTTTCTACACCGCTTCATGCTCCTCCTATTTTTCAGACCGTTTCATGCTCCTCATATTTTTGACACTTTTTGGGGCTCTTCATGATTTTCACACCTTTTCAGGCTCTTCATGTTTTTGAACACCACTTCATACTCCTCCTATTTTTCAGATCGTTTCATGCTCCTCATATTTTTGACCCCTTTTGAAGATCTTCATGTTTTTCACACCTTTTCAGGCTCTTCATGTTTATCAACACAGTTTCATGCTCTTCCTAATTTTCAGACCGTTTCATGCTCCTCATATTGTTGACACTTTTTGAAGCTCTTCATATTTTTCCACCTTTTCAGGCTTTTCATGTTTTTCAACACCGCTTCATGCTTCTCCTATTTTTCAGACCATTTCATGCTCCTCATATTTTTGACAACTTTTGAAGCTCTTCATACATTTCACACCTTTTCAGGCTCTTCATGTTTTTCAACACCGCTTCATGCTCCTCCAATTTTTCAGAAAGTTTCATGCTCTTCATATTTTTAACATCTTTTGAAGCTCTTCATATTTTTCACACCTTTTCAAGCTCTTCATATTTTTGAACAACGTTTCATTATCTTCCTATTTTTGAGAACGTTTCATGCTCCTCATATTTTTGACACCTTTAGAACCTCTTCATATTTTTCACAACTTTTCAGGGTCTTCATGTTTTTCAACACCGCTTCATGCTCCTCCTATATCTCAGACAGCTTCATGCTCCTCATATTTTTGACACCTTTTGAAGCTCTTCAGATTTTTCACTACTTTTCAGGCTCTTCATGTTTTTGAACACAGTTTCATGCTCCTCCTATTTTTCAGACCGTTTCATGCTCCTCATATTTTTCACACCTTTTGAAGCTCTTCATATTTTTCACACATTTTCAGGCTCTTCATATTTTTCAACACCACTTCATGCTTCTCCTATTTTTCAGACCGCTTCATGCTCATCTAATTTTTGACACCTTTTGAAGATCTTCATATTTTTCACACCTTTTGAAGCTCTTCATATTTTCCACACATTTTCAGGCTCTTCATGTTTTTGAACACAGCTTTATTCTCCTCGTATTTTTCAGACCGTTTCATGCTCCTCATGAATTTAACACCTTTTGAAGCTCTTCATATTTTTCACAACTTTTCATGCTCTTCATCTTTTCAAAAAAGTTTCATGCTCATCCTATGTTTCATACTGTTTCATGCTCCTAATATTTTTGACACCTTTTGAAGCTCTTTATATTTTTCACACCTTTTCAGGCTCTTAATGTTTTTGACCGCCGCATCATGCTCCTCCTATTTTTCAGTCGTTTCATGCCTCTCATATTTTTTACACCTTTTGAAGCTCTTCATATTTTTCACATCTTTTCAGGCTCTTCATGTTTTTCAACACAGCTTCATGATCCTCCTATTTTTCACACCGTTTCATGCTCCTCTCATTTTTGACACCTTTTGAAGCTCTTCATATTTTTCACACCTTTTGAAGCTCTTCATATTTTTCACAACTTTTAAGGCTTTTCATGTTTTTCAACACCGCTTCATGCTCCTCCTATTTTTCAGACCGTTTCATGCTCCTCATATTCTTCACACCTTTTGAAGCTCTTCATATTTTTCACACCTTTTCAGGCTCTTCATGTTTTTCAACACGGCATCATGCTCTTCCTATTTTTCAGATAGTTTCATGCACCTCAATGTTTGACAAGTTTTGAAGCTCTTCATATTTTTCACACCTTTTCAGGCTCTTCATGTTTTGAACACCGTTTCATGCTCCTCCTATTTTTCAGAAAGTTACATGCTCCTCATATATTTGAGACCTTTTAAAGCTCTTCATATTTTTCACACTTTTTCAGGCTCTTCATGTTTTTCAACACTACTTCATGCTCCTCCTATTTTTCAGACCGTTTCATGCTCCTCATATTTTTGACACCTTTTGAAGCTCTTCATATATTTCACACCTTTTCAGGCACTTCTTGTTTTTAAACACCGCTTCATGCTCCTCCTTTTTTTTTGACACATTTTGTAGCTCTTCATATTTTTCACACGTATTCAGGCTCTTAATGTATTTGAACACTGTTTCTTTATCCTCTTTTTTTTTGACACATTTTGAAGCTCTTCATAATTTTCACACCTTTTCAGGCTCTTCATATTTTTCAACATCACTTCATTCTCCTCCTATTTTTCAGAAAGTTTCATGCTCTTCATATTTTTAACATCTTTTGAAGCTCTTCATATTTTTCACACCTTTTCATGCTCTTCATCTTTTTCAAAATAGTTTCATGCTCATCCTATGTTTCATACTGTTTCATGCTCCTAATATTTTTGACACCTTTTGAAGCTCTTTATATTTTTCACACCTTTTCAGGCTCTTCATGTTTTGACCACCGCATCATGCTCCTCCTATTTTCCGTCGTTTCATGCCTCTCATAATTTTTACACCTTTTGAAGCTCTTCATGTTTTTCACACCATTTCATGCTCTTCATCTTTTTCAAAACCGTCTCATTCTCATCCTATTTTAAAGACTGTTTCATGCTCCTCATATTTTTGACACCTTTAGACCTCTTCATATTTTTCACAACTTTTCAGGGTCTTCATGTTTTTCAACACCGCTTCATGCTCCTCCTATATCTCAGACAGCTTCATGCTCCTCATATTTTTGACACCTTTTGAAGCTCTTCAGATTTTTCACAACTTTTCAGGCTCTTCATGTTTTTGAACACATTTCCATGCTCCTCCTATTTTTCAGACCGTTTCATGCTCCTCATATTTTTTACACCTTTGGAGCTCTTCATATTTTTCACACCTTTTCAGGCTCTTCATGTTTTTCAACACCACTTCATGCTCCTCCTATTTTTCAGACCGCTTCATGCTCATCTCATTTTTGACACCTTTTGAAGCTGTTCATGTTTTTCACACCTTTTCAAGCTCTTCATATTTTTCACACCTTTTCAGGCTCTTCATGTTTTTGAACACCGTTTCATGCTCCTCCTATTTTTCAGACCGTTTCATGTTCCTCCTATTTTTCAGATCATTTCATGCTCCTCATATTTTTGACACCTTTTGAAGCTCTTCATATATTTCACACCTTTTCAAGCTCTTCATGTTTTTGAACACCGTTTCATGCTCCTCCTATTTTTCAGACCGTTTCATGTTCCTCCTATTTTTCAGATCATTTCATGCTCTTCTTATTTTTCACATCTTTTGAAACTCTTCATATTTTTCACACTTTTTCAGGCTCTTCATGTTTTTCAACACCACTTCATGCTCCTCCTATTTTTCAGACCATTTCATGCTCCTTATATGTTTGTCTCCTTTTGAAGCTCCTCATATTTTTCACACCTTTTGAAGCTCTTCATATATTTCACACTTTTTCAGGCTTTTCATGTTTTTCAACACGACTTCATGCTCCTCCTATTTTTCAGACCGTTTCATGCTCACATCATTTTTGACACCTTTTGAAGCTCTTCTTATTTTTCACATCTTTTGAAACTCTTCATATTTTTCACACGTTTTCAGGCTCTTCATGTTTTTCAACACCGTTTCATGCTCCTCCTATTTTTCAGACCGTTTCATGCTCCTTATATGTTTGTCTCCTTTTGAAGCTCCTCATATTTTTCACACCTTTTGAAGCTCTTCATATTTTTCACACCTTTTCAGGCTCTTCATGGTTTTCAAAAGCGCTTCATGTTCCTCCAATTTTTCAGACCGCTTCATTATCATCTCATTTTTGACACCTTTTGAAGATTTTCATATTTTTCACACCTTTTGAAGCTCTTCATATTTTTCACATTTTTTCATGCTCTTCATGTTTTTCAACACCGCTCCATGCTCCTCCTATTTTTCAGACCGTTTCATGCTCCTCGTATTTTTCAGACCGTTTCAGGGTGTCCATGTTTTTGAACACCACTTCATGCTCCTCCTATATTTCTGACAGTTTCATGCTCCTCATATTTTTGACATGTTTTGAAGCTCTTCATATTTTTCACAACTTTTCAGGCTCTTCATGTTTTTTAACACAGTTTCATGCTCCTCCTATTTTTCAGACCGTTTCATGCTCCTCATGTTTTTGACACCGTTGAAGCTCTTCATATTTTTCACACCTTTTCAGGCTTCTCATGTTTTTGAACACCGCTTCATGATCCTCATATTTTTTAGATCGTTTCATGCTCCTCATATTTTTGACACCTTTTGACGCTCTTCATATTTTTCACACCTTTTCAGGCTCTTCATGTTTTTGAACACCACTTCATGCTTCTACTATTTTCAGACCGTTTAATGCTCCTCATGTATTTCACACCTTTTGACGCTCTTCATATTTTTCACACCTTTTCAGGCTCTTCATGTTTTTCAACACGGTTTCATGCTCCTCCTATATTTCAGACCGTTTCATGCTCCTCATATTTTTGACACCTTCTGAAGATCTTCATATTTTTCACACCTTTTCAGGCTCTTCATGTTTTTCAACACTGCTTCCTGATCCTCCTATATTTCAGACCGTTTCATGCTCCTCATATTTTGACACGTTTTGAAGCTCTTCGTATTTTTCACACCTTTTCAGACTCTTCATGTTTTTCAACACCGCTTCATGCTCCTCCTATTTTTCAGACCGTTTCATGCTCCTCTTAATTTTCACACCTTTTGAAGCTCTTCATATATGTCACACCTCTTCAGGCTCTTCATGTTTTTGAATATCGTTTGATGCTGCTCCTATTTTCAGACCGTTTCATGCTCCTCATATTTTTGACACCTTTTGAAGCTCTTCATATATTTCACACCTTTTCAGACTCTTCACGATTTCCAACACCGCTTCATGCTCCTTATATTTTTCAGACCGTTTCATGCTCCTCATATTTTTCACATCTTTTGAAGCTCTTCGTATTTTTCACATCTTTTAAAGCTCTTCATATTTTTCACACCTTTTCAGGCTCTTCATGTTTTTGAACACCGCTTCATGCTCCTCCTATTTTTCAGACCGTTTCATGCTCCTCATGTATTTCACAGGTTTTGAAGGTCTTCATATTTTTCACACCTTTTTAGCCTCTTCATGTTTTTGAACACCGCTTCATGCTCCTCCTATTTTTCAGATCGTTTCATGCTCCTCATATTTTAGAAACCTTTTGTAGCTTTTCATATTTTTCACACCTTTTCAGGCTCTTCATGTTTTTGAACACCGCTTCATGCTCCTCCTATTTTTAAGACCGTATCATGCTCGTCATATTTTTCACACCTTTTGAACCTCTTCATATTTTTCACACCTTTTCAGGCTCTTCACGTTTTTCAACACAACTTCATGCTTCTCCCATTTTTCAGACCGTTCCATGCTCCTCATGTATTTCACACCTTTTGAAGCTCTTCATATAATTCACACCTCTTCAGGCTCTTCATGTTTTTGAATATCGTTTCATGCTCCTCCTATTTTTCAGACCGTTTCATGCTCCTCATATTTTTGACACCTTTTGAAGCTCTTCATATATTTCACACCTTTTCAGACTCTTCATGATTTCCAACACCGCTTCATGCTCCTCATATATTTCAGACCGTTTCATGCTCATCACATTTTTGTCACCTTTTGAAGCTCTTCATATTTTTCACACCTTTTCAGGCTCTTCATGTTTTTGACAACCACTTCATGCTCCTCCTATTTTTCAGACTGTTTCATGCCTATCTCATTTTTGACACCTTTTGAAGCTCTTCATATTTTTCACACTTTTTCAGCCTCTTCATGTATTTGAACACCGCTTCATGGTCCTCCTATTTTTCAGATCATTTCATGCTCCTCATGTATTTCACACGTTTTGAAACTCTTCATATATTTCCACCTTTTCATGCTCTTCATGTTTTTGAAGACCGTTTCATGCTCCGATTATTTTTCAGACCGTTTCATGCTCCTCATATTTTTGACACCTTTTGAAGCTCTTCATATTTTTCACACCTTTTGAAGCTCTTCATATTTTTCACTCCTTTTCAGGCTCTTCATGTTTTTGAACACCGCTTCATGCTCCTCCTATTTTTCAGACCGTTTCATGCTCCTCATATATTTGACACCTTTTGAAGCTCTTCATATTTTTCACACCTTTTGAAGCTCTTCATATTTTTCACACCTTTTCAGGCTCTTCATGTTTTTCCACACCACTTCATGCTTCTCCTATTTTTCAGACCGTTTCATGCTCCTCATGAATTTCACACCTTTTGAAGCTCTTCATATTTTTCACAACTTTTCAGGCTCTTCATGTTTCTGATCACCGTTTCTTGCTCATCCTATCTTTCAGACCGTTTCATGCTTCTCATATTTTTGACACAATTTGAAGCTCTTCATATTTATCACACCTTTTCAGGCTCCTCATGTTTTTGATCACCGTTTCATGCTCCTCCTATTTTTCAGAACGTTACATGCTCCTCATATTTTTGACACCATTTGAAGCTCTTCATATTTTTCACACCTTTTCAGGCTCTTCATGTTTTTCCACACCGTTTCATGCAGCTTCTATTTTTCAGGCCGTTTCATGCTCCTCATATTTTTCACACCTTTTGAGCTCTTCATATTTTTCACACCTTTTCAGGCTCTTCATGTTTTTCCACACCACTTCATGCTTCCCCTATTTTTCAGCCCGTTTCATGCTCCTCATGTATTTCACCCGTTTTGAAGGTCTTCATATTTTTCACACCTTTTCAGGCTCTTGATATATTCAACACCATTTCATGCTCCTCGTATTTTTCAGACCGTTTCATGCTCATCTCATTTTTGACACCTTTGGAAGCTTTTCATATTTTTCACAACTCTTTAGGCTCTTCAGGTTTTTGAACACCGCTTCATGCTCCTCCTATTTTTCAGAAAGTTTCATGCTCCTAATGTATTTCACTCCTTTTGAAGCTCTTCATATTTTTCACACCTTTTCAGGCTCTTCATGTTTTTAACACCACTTCATGCTCCTCCTATTTTTCAGACCTTTGCATGCTCCTCATATTTTTGACACCTTTTGAAGCTTTTCATATTTTTCACACTTTTCAGGCTCCTCATGTTTTTCAACACCATTTCATGCTCCTCCTATTTTTCAGACCGTTTCATGCTCCTCATATTTCTGACACTTTTTGAAGCTCCTCATATTTTTCACACATTGTGAAGCTCTTCATATATTTCACACCATTTCAGGATGTTCATGTTTTTCAACACCACTTCATGCTCCTCCTATTTTTCAGACCTTTTCATTCTCCTCATAATTTTGACACCTTTTGAAGCTCTTCATATATTTCACACCTTTTCAGGCTCTTCAAGTTTTTAACACCACTTCATGCTCCTCCTATTTTTCAGACCATTTCCTGCTCATCGATTTTTGACACCTTTTGAAGCTCTTCATATTTTTCACAGCTTTTGAAGCTCTTAATATTTTTCACACCTTTTCAGGCTCTTCATGTTTTTGAACACCGCTTCATGCTCCTCCTATTTTTCAGACCCTTTCATGCTAATCTAATTTTTGACACCTTTTGAAGGTCTTCATATTTTTCACATCTTTTGAAGCTCTTCATATTTTTCACACCTTTTCAGGCTCTTCAAGTATTTCAACACCGATTCATGCTCCTCCCTTTTTTCAGACCGTTTCATGCTCCTCATATTTTTGACACCTTTTGAAGCTCTTCATATTTTTCAAACCTTTTAAGGCTCTTCATGTTTTTCAACACCGCTTCATGCTCCTCCTATTTTTCAGACCGTTCCATGCTCCTCATATTTTTGACACCTTTTGAAGCTTTTCATATTTTTCACAACTTTTCAGGCTCTTCATGTTTTTGAACACCGCTTCATGCTCCTCCTATTTTTCAGACCGTATCATGCTCCTCATAGGTTTTACACCTTTTGAACCTCCTCATATTTTTCACTCGTTTTCAGCCTCTTCATGTTTTTCAACACCACTTCATGCTCCTCCTATATTTCAGAGAGTTTCATGCTCCTCATGTATTTCACACCTTTTGAAGCTCTTCATATTTTTCACACCTTTTCAGGCTCTTCATGTTTTTCAACACAACTTCATGCTCCTCCTATTTTTCAGACCGTTTCATGCTCATCTCATTTTTAACACCTTTTGAAGCACTTCATATTTTTCACAGCTTTTGAAGCTCTTCATATTTTTCACACCTTTTCAGGCTCTTCATGTTTTTCAACACCACTTCTTGCCCCTCCTAATTTTCAGACCGTTTCATGCTCCTCATATTTTTGACACGTTTTGAAGCTCTTCATATTTTTCACACCTTTTCAGGATCTTCAGGTTTTTGAACACCGTTTCATGCTGCTCCTATTTTTCAGACCGTTTAATGCTCCTCATATTTTTGATATTTTTTGAAGCTCTTCATATTTTTCACATCTTTTCAGGCTCTTCATGTTTTTGAACACTGCTTCATGCTCCTCCTATTTTTCAGACCGTTTCATGCTCCTCATGTATTTCACACGTTTTGAAGCTCTTCATATTTTTCACACCTTTTCAGCCTCTTCATGATTTTGAACACCGCTTCATGATCCTCCTATTTTTCAGAATGATTCATGCTCCTCATATTTTTGACAACTTTTGAAGCTTTTCATATTTTTCACAACTTCAGGCTCTTCATGTTTCTGAACAGAGCTTCATGCACCTCTTATTTTTCAGACCGTATCATACTCGTCATATTTTTCACACCTTTTGAACCTCTTCATATTTTTCACACCTTTTCAGGCTCTTCATGTTTTTCAACACAACTTCATGCTCATCCTATTATCCAGACCGTTTCATGTTCCTCATGTATTTTACACCTTTTGAAGCTCTTCATGTTTTTCAACACAGTTTCATACTCTTACTTTTTTTCAGACTGTTTCATGCTCCTCTTACTTTTCAGACCGTTTCATGTTCTTCATATATGTGACACCTTTTGAAGCTCTTCATATTTTTCACAACTTTTCATGATCTTCATTTTTTTCAACACCGTTTCATGCTCCTCATATTTTTGACACCTTTTAAAACACCTCATATTTTCACACCTTTTCATGCTCTTCCTGATTTTCAACGCCGTCTCATGTTCCTCCTATTTTTTGACCGTTTCATGCTCCTCATATTTTTGACACCTTTTGCAGCTCTTCATGTTTTTCACACCCTTTCATGCTCTTCATGTTTTTCAACACGGTTTCATGCTCCTCCTATATTTCAGACCGTTTCATGCTCCTCATGTTTTTGACACCTTTTGAAGTTCTTCATGTTTTTCAACACCGTTTCATGCTCCTCCGATTTTTCAGACCGTTTCAAGCTCCTCATATTTTTCACACCTTTATTGGCTCTTCAAGTTTTCAACACCGTTTCATGCTCCTCCTATTTTTCAGACCGTTTCATGTTCCTCATATTTTTGACAACTTTTGAAGCTCTCATATATTTCACACCTTTTCAGGCTCTTCATGTTTTTGAACACCGTTTGATACTCCTCCTATTTTTCAGACCGTTTCATGCTCCTCATATTTTTGACACATTTTTAAGCTCTTCATATTATTCACACCTTTTCAGGCTGTTCATGTTTCAACACTGCTTCATGCTCCTCCTTTTTTTCAGACCGTTTCATGCTCCGCGTATTTTTGACCCCTTTCGCAGCTCTTAATATTTTTCACACGTTTCCAGGCTCTTCATATTTTTCAACACCGCTTCATTCTCCTCCTATTTTTCAGACCGTTTCATGCTCCTCATATTTTTGACGCCTTTTGAAGCTCTTTATATTTTTCACACCTTTTCTGGCTCTTCATCTTTTTTAACAGCGCTTCATGCTCCTTCTATTTTTCAGACCATTTCATGCTCCTCATATTTTTCACACCTTTTGAAGCTCTTCACATTTTTCACACCTTTTCAGGCTCTTCATGTTTTTGAACAACGCTTCAAGCTCCTCCTATTTGTCTGACTGTTTCATCCTCCTCATATTTTTGACACATTTTGAAGCTCTTCATATTTTTCACACCTTTTCAGGCTCGTCATGTTTTTGAACACCTTCTCATGCTCCTCATCTTTTTGAAACCTTTAGAAGCTCTTCATATTTTTCACACCTTTTCATGCTCTTCATGTTTTTCACGACCGTTTCATGCTGTTCCTATTTTTCAGACAGTTTCATGTCCTCATCATTTTGACACCGTTTGAAGCTCTTCATATTTTTCACAGCTTTTCATGCTCTTCATGTTTTTGAACACCGTTTGATGCTCCTCCTATTCTTCAGACCGTTTCATGCACCTCATATTTTTGACACCTTTTGAAGCTCTTCATATTTTTCATACCTTTTCAGGCTCTGCATGTTTTCAACACCGATACATGCTCCTCCTATTTTTCAGGCCGTTTCATGCTCCTCATATTTTTCACACATTTTCAGGCTCTTCATGTTTTTTAACACTTTTTCATGCTCCTCCTATTTTTCAGACCGTTTCATGCTCCAAATATTTTTGATACCTTTTGAAGCTCTTCATATTTTTCAAACCTTTTCAGGCTCTTCATGTTTTTGATCAACGCTTCATGCTCCTCCTATTTTTGACACATTTTGAAGCTCTTCATATTTTTCACACCTTTTCAGGCTTTTCATGTTTTTGAACACCGTTTCATGCTCCTCATATTTTTGACACCTTTTGAAGCTCTTCATATTTTTCACACCTTTTCAGGCTCTTCATGTTTTTTAACACTGTTTCATGCTCCTCCTGTTTTTCAGACTGTTTCATGCTCCTCATATTTTTGACACCTTTTGAAGCTCTTCATATTTTTCACATCTTTTCAGACTCTTCATGTTTTTCAACACCGCTTCATGCTTCTCCTTTTTCCACACCGATTCCTGCTCCTCATATTTTTGACACGTTTTGAAGCTCTTCATATTCTTCACACGTTTTCAAGCTCTTCATGTTTTTCAACACCGCTTCATGCTCCTCCTATTTTTCAGACCGTTTCATGCTCCTCATACTTTGACACCTTTAGAAGCTCTTACTTAGTATTTTTCACTGCTTTTCAGGCTCTTCATGTTTTTCAACACCACTTCATGCTCCTCCAATTTTTCAGACCGTTTCATGCTCCTCATATTTTTCACACCTTTTGAAGCTCTTCATATTTTTCACACCTTATCAGGCTCTTCATTGTTTCAACACCATTTCATTCTCCTCCTATTTTTCAGACTGTTTCATGCTCCTCATATTATGACACCTTTTGAAGCTCTTCATATTTTTGACACCTTTTGAAGCTCTTCGTATTTTTCACACCTTTTCAGACTCTTCATATTTTTGAACACTGCTTCATGCTCCTCCTATTTTCCAGACCGTTTCATGCTCCTCATATTTTTGACACCTTTTGAAGCTCTTCATATTTTTCACACCTTTTCAGGCTCTTCATGTTTTTCAACACCGTTTCATGCTGCTCCTATTTTTCAGAACGTTTCATGCTACTGATATTTTTGAGACGATTTGAAGCTCTTCATATTTTTCACACCTTTTCAGGCTCTTCATGTTTTTCAACACCGCTTCATGCTCCTCCTATTTTTCAGACCGTTTCACGCTCCTAATATTTTTGACAACTTTTGAAGCTCTTCATATTTTTCACACCTTTTTAGGCTCTTCATGTTTTTGAACAACGCTTCATGCTCCTCCTACTTTTCAGACCGTTTCATGCTCCTCATGTATTTCACACCTTTTGAAGCTCTTCATGTTTTTCAACACAGTTTCATACTCTTACTTTTTTTCAGACTGTTTCATGCTCCTCTTACTTTTCAGACCGTTTCATGTTCTTCATATATGTGACACCTTTTGAAGCTCTTCATATTTTTCACAACTTTTCATGATCTTCATTTTTTTCAACACCGTTTCATGCTCCTCATATTTTTGACACCTTTTAAAACACCTCATATTTTCACACCTTTTCATGCTCTTCCTGATTTTCAACGCCGTCTCATGTTCCTCCTATTTTTTGACCGTTTCATGCTCCTCATATTTTTGACACCTTTTGCAGCTCTTCATGTTTTTCACACCCTTTCATGCTCTTCATGTTTTTCAACACGGTTTCATGCTCCTCCTATATTTCAGACCGTTTCATGCTCCTCATGTTTTTGACACCTTTTGAAGTTCTTCATGTTTTTCAACACCGTTTCATGCTCCTCCGATTTTTCAGACCGTTTCAAGCTCCTCATATTTTTCACACCTTTATTGGCTCTTCAAGTTTTCAACACCGTTTCATGCTCCTCCTATTTTTCAGACCGTTTCATGTTCCTCATATTTTTGACAACTTTTGAAGCTCTCATATATTTCACACCTTTTCAGGCTCTTCATGTTTTTGAACACCGTTTGATACTCCTCCTATTTTTCAGACCGTTTCATGCTCCTCATATTTTTGACACATTTTTAAGCTCTTCATATTATTCACACCTTTTCAGGCTGTTCATGTTTCAACACTGCTTCATGCTCCTCCTTTTTTTCAGACCGTTTCATGCTCCGCGTATTTTTGACCCCTTTCGCAGCTCTTAATATTTTTCACACGTTTCCAGGCTCTTCATATTTTTCAACACCGCTTCATTCTCCTCCTATTTTTCAGACCGTTTCATGCTCCTCATATTTTTGACGCCTTTTGAAGCTCTTTATATTTTTCACACCTTTTCTGGCTCTTCATGTTTTTTAACAGCGCTTCATGCTCCTTCTATTTTTCAGACCATTTCATGCTCCTCATATTTTTCACACCTTTTGAAGCTCTTCACATTTTTCACACCTTTTCAGGCTCTTCATGTTTTTGAACAACGCTTCAAGCTCCTCCTATTTGTCTGACTGTTTCATCCTCCTCATATTTTTGACACATTTTGAAGCTCTTCATATTTTTCACACCTTTTCAGGCTCGTCATGTTTTTGAACACCTTTTCATGCTCCTCATCTTTTTGAAACCTTTAGAAGCTCTTCATATTTTTCACACCTTTTCATGCTCTTCATGTTTTTCACGACCGTTTCATGCTGTTCCTATTTTTCAGACAGTTTCATGCTCCTCTTTTTTTTGACACCTTTTGAAGCTTTTCATATTTTTCACACCTTTTCATGCTGTTCATATTTTTCAACACGTTTTCATGCTCCTCTAGTTTTTCAGACCGTTTCATGCTCCTCGTATTTTTTAGGCCATTTCGTGCTCATCATATTTGTGACACCTTTTGACGCTCATCATGTTTTTCACACCTTTTCATGCTCTTCATGTTTTTCAACACCGTTTAATGGCCTACTATTTTTCAGAACGTTTCGTGGTCCTCCGATTTTTCAGACCGTTTCTTGCTCCTCATATATTTGACACATTTTGAAGCTCCTCATATTTTTCACACCTTTTCAGGCTCTTCAAGTTTTTCAACACCACTTCATTCTCCTCCTATATTTCAGAACATTTCATGCTCCTCATATTTTTCACACCTTTTGAAGCTCTTCATATTTTTCACACATTTTCAGGCTCTTCATGTTTTACAACAACGCTTCATGCTCCTCCTATATTTCAGACCGTTTCATGCTCCTCATATTTTTCACACCTTTGGAAGCTCTCCATATTTTTCACACTTTTTCAGGCTCTTCATATTTTTGAAAACCGCTTCATGCTCCTCCTATATTTCAGACGGTTTCACGCTCCTCATATTTTTGACACCTTTTAAATCTCTTAATATTTTCATACCTTTTCAGGCTCTTCATGTTTTTCAACACCGATTCATGCTCCTCCGATTTTTCAGACCGTTTCAAGCTCCTCATATTTTTCACACCTTTATTGGCTCTTCAAGTTTTCAACACCGTTTCATGCTCCTCCTATTTTTCAGACCGTTTCATGTTCCTCATATTTTTGACAACTTTTGAAGCTCTCATATATTTCACACCTTTTCAGGCTCTTCATGTTTTTGAACACCGTTTGATACTCCTCCTATTTTTCAGACCGTTTCATGCTCCTCATATTTTTGACACCTTTTTAAGCTCTTCATATTATTCACACCTTTTCAGGCTGTTCATGTTTCAACACTGCTTCATGCTCCTCCTTTTTTTCAGACCGTTTCATGCTCCGCGTATTTTTGACACCTTTCGCAGCTCTTAATATTTTTCACGCGTTTCCAGGCTCTTCATATTTTTCAACACCGCTTCATTCTCCTCCTATTTTTCAGACCGTTTCATGCTCCTCATATTTTTGACACCTTTTGAAGCTCTTCATATTTTTCACACATTTTCAGTTTCTTCATGTTTTTCAATACCGCTTCAGGCTCTTCCTATTTTTCAGACCGTTTCATGCTCCTCTTATTTTTCACACTTTCTGAAGCTCTTCAGATTTTTCACACCTTTACAGGCTCTTCATGTTTTCAACACCATTTCATGCTCCTCCTATTTTTCAGACCGTTTCATGCTCCTGTCAATTTTGACACCTTTTGAAGCTCTTCATATTTTTCACACCTTTTCAGGCTCTTCATGTTTCTGAACATCGTTTCATGCTCCTCATATTTTTGACGCCTTTTGAAGCTCTTCATATTTTTCACACCTTTTCAGGCTCGTCATGTTTTTGAACACTTTTTCATGCTCCTCATATTTTTGACAACTTTTGAAGCTCTTCATATTTTTCACAACTTTTCAGGCTCTTCATGTTTTTGAACACCACTTCTTGCTCCTTAATTTTTGGAGATCGTTTCATGCTTCTCATATTTTTGACACCTTTTGAAGCTCTTCATATTTTTCACACCTTTTAAGGCTCTGCATGCTTTTCAATACCGCTGCATGCTACTCCTATTTTTCAGACCGTTTCATGCTCCTCATATTTTTGACACCGTTTGAAGCTCTTCATATTTTTCACACCTTTTCAGGCTCCTCATGTTTTTCAAAACCGCTTCATGCTCCTCCTATTTTTCAGACCGTTTCATGCTCCTCATATTTTTCACAACTTTTATGGCTCTTCGTATTTTTCACAGCTTTTCAGGCTCTTCGTGTTTTTCAACACTGCTTCATGCTCCTCCTATTTTTCAGACCGTTTCATGCTACTCATAATTTTCACACCTTTTGAAGCTCTTCATATTTTTCACACGTTTTCAGGCTCTTCATGTTTTTCAACACCGCTTCTTGCTCCTCCTATTTTTCAGACAGTTTCATGCTCCTCATATTTTTCAGACCTTCTGAAGCTCTTCAGATTTTTCACACCTTTTCAGGCTCTTCATGTTTTTGAACACCGTTTGATACTCCTCATAATTTTCAGGCCGTTTCATGCTCCTCATATTTTTGACACCTTTTGAAGCTCTTCACGTTTTTCAACACCGTTTCATGCTCCTCTTAATTTTCAGACCATTTGATCCTCCTCTTATTTTTCAGACCTTTTCATGCTCCTCATATTTTTGACACCTTTTGAAGCTCTTCATATTTTTCACACCTTTTCAGGCTCTTCATGTTTTTCAACACCATTTCATGCTCCTCATATTTTTGATAGCTTTTTAAGCTCTTCATATTTTTCACACCTTCTCAGGCTTTTCATGTTTCTGAACACCGTTTCATGCTAATCCTATTTTTCAGACCGTTTCACGCTCCTCATATTTTTGAAAACTTTTGAAGCTTTTCATATTTTTAACACCTTTTCAGGCTCTTCAAGTAATTCAACAACGTTTCATGCTCCTCCTATTTTTCAGACCCATTCATGCTCCTGATATTTTTGACACCTTTTGAAGCTCTTCATATTTTTCACACCCTTTCAGGCTCTTCATGTTTGTCAACACCGTTTCATGCCAATCCTATTTTTCAGACCGTTTCACGCTCCTCATATTTTTGACACCGTTTGAAGCTCTTCATATTTTTATCACCTTTTCAGGCTCTTAAGGTTTTTCAACAACGTTTCATGCCCCTCCTGTTTTTCAGACGTTTACATCCTCCTCATTTTCTTGAAACTTTTTGAAGCTTTTCATATTTTTCACATCTTTTCATGCTCTTCATGTTTTTCAACACGGTTTCATGCTCCTCCTGATTTTCAGACCGTTTCATGTTCCTCGTATTTTTGACACTTTTTGAAGCTCTTCATATATTTCAACACCGTTTCATGCTTGTCCTATTTTTCAGACCGTTTCATGGTCCTCATTATTTCAGACCGTTTCATGCTTCTCATATTTTTGACACCTTTTGCAGCTCTTCATATTTTTCACACCTTTTCAGGTTCTTCATGTTTTTCAACATCGTTTCATGCTCCTCCTATTTTTCAGACCTTTTCATGCTCCTCATATTTTTAACATCTTTTGAAGCTCTTCATATTTTTCAGACCTTTTCAAGCAATTCATGTATTCAACACCATTTTATGCTCCTCCTATTTTTCAGACCCTTTCATGCTCCTCATATTATTGACACCTTCTGAAGCTCTTCTTATTGTTCACACCTTTTCAGGCTCTTCATGATTTTCAACACCGTTTCATGCTCCTCCTATTTTTCAGATGGTTTCAGGCTCCTCATATTTTTGACACATTTTGAACCTCTTCATGTTTTTCAACACTGTTTCATGCTCGTCCTATATTTTAGACCGTTTCATGGTCCTCATATTTTTCTGACAGTTTCATGTTCCTCATATTTTTGACACCTTTTGAAGCTCTTCATATTTTTCACCTTTTCAGGCTTTTCATGATTTTGAACACCGTTTCATGGTCCTCATATTTTTGACACCTTTTGAACTCTTGATATATTTCACACCTTTTCAGGCTCTTCATGTTTAAACACTGTTTAATGCTCCTCCTATTTTTCAGACAGTTGCATGCTCCTCATATTTTTGACACCTTTTGAAGCTCTTCATATTTTTCACACCTTTTCATGCTCTTCATGTTTTTCACCACCGTTTCATGCTGTTCCTATTTTTCAGAAAGTTTCATGCTCCTCTTTTTTTTGACACCTTTTGAAGCTTTTCATATTTTTCACACCTTTTCATGCTGTTCATATTTTTCAACACGTTTTCATGCTCCTCCAGTTTTTCAGACCGTTTCATGCTCCTCATATTTTTGACACCTTTTGACGCTCTTCATATTTTTCACACCTTTTCATTCTCTTCATGTTTTTCAACACCATTTCATGCTCCTTCTATTTTTCAGACCGTTTCTTGCTCCTCATAATTTTGACAGCTTTTGAAGCTCTTTATATTTTTCACACTTTTAATTGTTTTCATGTTTTTTAACACCGTTTCATGTTCCTCGTATATTTGACTCCTTTTGAAGCTCTTAATATTTTGCACACCTTTTCATGCTCTTCATGTATTTGAATACCGCTTCATGCTCCTCCTATATTTCAGACCGTTTCATGCTCCTAATATTTTTGACACTTTTTGAAGCTATTCATATTTCTCACACTTTTTAGGCTCTTCATGTTTTTCAACATGGTTTCATTCTCCTCCTATTTTTCAGACAGTTTCATGCTCCTCCTATTTTTCAGAACGTTTCATGCTCCTCAAATTTTGGCACCTTTTGAAGCTCTTTATATTTTTAACACTTATCATGCTTTTCATGTTTTTCAACACCGTTTCATGCTCCTCCTATTTTTCAGACCGTTTCATGCTCCTCATATTTTTGACACCTTGAAAGCTCTTCATATATTTCCAGCCTTTTCAGGTTCTTCATGTTTTTCAACACCATCTCATGCTCCTACTATTTTTGAGACCGTTCCATGCTTCTCATATTTTTGACACCTTTTGAAACTCTTCATATTTTTCACACTTTTAATGCTCTTCATGTTTTTCAACACCGTTACATGCTCCTCATATTTTTGACACCTTTTGCAGCTCTTCAAATTTTTCACACCTTTTCTTGCTCTCCATGTATACATACAAAGTTTCATGCTCCTCCTATTTTCAGTCCCTTTCATACTCCTCATATTTTTGATAACTTTTGAACCTCTTCATAATTTTCACACCTTTTCATGCTCTTCATGTTTTTCAACACCGTTACATGCTCCTCATATTTTTGACACCTTTTGCAGCTCTTCAAATTTTTCACACCTTTTCAGGCTCTTAATGTTTTCCAACACGGCTTCATGCTCCTCCTATTTTTCAGACCGTTTCATGCTCCTCATATTTTTGACACCTTTTAAAGCTCTTCATATTTTTCACACCTTTTCAGGCTCTTAATGTTTTCCAACACCGCTTCATGCTCCTTCTATTTTTCAGACCGTTTCATGCTCCTCATATTTTTGAACACCTTTTGAAAGTCTTCATATTTTTCACACCTTTTCAGGCTCTTCCATTTTTCAACAACGCTTAATGCTCCTCCTATTTTTCAGACCGTTTCATGCTCCTCTCATTTTTGACACCTTTTGAAGCTCTTCATATTTTTCACATCTTTTGATGCTCTTCATATTTTTCAACCTATTGAAGCTCTTCATATTTTACACACCTTTTCAGGCTCTTCTTGTTTTTGAACACCGCTTCATGATCCTCCTATTTTTCAGAGAGTTTCATGCTCCTCATATTTTTGGCACCTTTTGAAGCGCTTCATATTTTTCACACCTGTTTAGGATCTTCATGTTTTTGAACACTGTTTCATGCTCCTCCTATATTTGACACATTTTGAAGATCTTCATATTTTTCACACCATTTCACGCTCTTCATGTTTTTCAACACCACTTCATGCTCCTCCAATTTGTCACACCATTTGAATCTCCTCATATTTTTGACACCTTTTGAAACTCTTCATATATTTCACACCTTTTCAGGCTCTTCATGTTTTTCAGCACCGCTTCATGCTCCTCCTATTTTTGATACCGTTTAATGCTCCTCATATTTTGCACACCTTTTGAAGCTCTTCATATTTTACAGAACTTTTCAGGCTCTTCATGTTTTTGAACACCGCTTCATGCTCCTCCTTTTTTTCAAACTGTTTCATGCTCCTCATATTTTTGACACGTTTTGAAGCTCTTCATATTTTTCACACCTTTTCAGCCTCTTCATGTTTTTGAACACCGTTTCATGTTCCTCCTATATTTCAGACCGTTTCATGCTCCTCATATTTTACATACCTTTTGAAGCTCTTCATATGTTTCACACCTTTTCAGGCTCTTTAGGTTTTCTAACACCGCTTCATGCTCCTCCTATTTTTCAAAAGGTTTCATGCTCGTCATATTTTTGACACTTTTTGAAGCTCTTCATATATTTTACACCTTTTCAGGCTCTTCATGTTTTTGAACACCGCTTCATGCTCCTCCTATTTTCAGACAGTTTCATGCTCCTCATATTTTTGACACGTTTTGAAGTTCTTCATATTTTTCACACCTTTTCAGGCTCTGCATTTTTTTGAACACAGTTTCATGCTCCTCATATTTTTGACACCTTTTGAAGCTCTTCATATGTTTCACACCTTTTCAGGCTCTTTAGGTTTTCTAACACCGCTTCATGCTCCTCCTATTTTTCAGACCGTTTCATGCTCATCTCATTTTTGACATCTTTTGAAGCTCTTCATATTTTTCACACCTTTTGAATCTTTTCATATTTTTCATATTTTTCAAGCTCTTCATATTTTTCACACGTTTTCAGTCTCTTCATGTTTTTCAACATCACTTCATGCTCCCCCTGGTTTTCAGACCGTTACATGCTCCTCTTATTTTTGACACCTTTTGAAGCTCTTCATATTTTTAACACATTTTCAGGCTCTGCATGTTTTTGAACACCGCTTCATGCTCCTCATATTTTTCAAACCTTTTGAAACTCTTCATATTTTTCACCCCTTTTCAGGCTCTTCCTGTTTTTGAACACCACTTCATGCTCTTCCTAATTTTCAGACTGTTTCATGCTCGTCATGTTTTTGACACCTTTGGAGCTTTTCATATTTTTCACTCCTTTTCAGGCTCTTCATGTTTTTGAACACCACTTCATGCTCTTCCTAATTTTCAGACTGTTTCATGCTCGTCATGTTTTTGACACCTTTGGAGCTTTTCATATTTTTCACTCCTTTTCAGGCTCTTCATGTTTTTGAACACCACTTCATGCTCTTCCTAATTTTCAGACTGTTTCATGCTACTCATATTTTTGACACCTTTTGAAACTCTTCATATATTTCACACCTTTTCAGGCTCTTCATGTTTTTGAACACCGCTTCATGCTCCTCCTATTTTTCAGACCGTATCATGCTCCTCATATTTTGACACCTTTTGAAGCTCTTCATATTTTTCACCCCTTTTCAGGCTCTTCATGTTTTTCAACACAACTTCATGCCCCTCCTATTTTTCAGACCTTTTCATGCTCATCTCATTTTTGACAGCTTTTGAAGCTCTTCATAATTTTCAAACCTTTTGAGGCTCTTCATATTTTTCACAACTTTTCTGGCTCTTCAGGTTTTGAACACCGTTTCATGAAGCTCCTATTTTTCAGACCGTTTCATGCTTCTCATATTTTTGACACCTTTTGAAGCTCTTCATATTTTTCACATCTTTTCATGCTCTTCATGTTTTTCAACACCGCTTCATGATTCTCCAATTTTTCAGACCGTTTCATGCTCCTCATATTTGAGACATCTATTGAAGCTCTTCATATTTTTCACACCTTTTCTGGCTCGTAATGTTTGTGAACACCGCTTCATGCTCCTCCTATTTTTCAGATCGTTTCATGCTCCTCATATTTTTGACAACTTTTGAAGCTCTTCATATTTTTATCACCTTTTCAAGCTCTTCATGTTTGTGAACACCGTTTCATGCTGCTCCTATTTTTCAGACCGTTTCATACTCCTCATAGTTTTGACACCTTTTGAAGCTCTTCATATTTTTCACACCTTTTCAGGCTCTTCATGTTTTTCAACACCGATTCATGCTCCTCCTATTTTTCAGACCGATTCATGCTCCTCAACTATTTCACATCTTGAGGCTCTTCATATTTTACACAGCTTTTCAGGCTCTTCATGTTTTTCAACACCGCTTCATGCTCTTCCTATTTTTCAGACCGTTTCTGCTCCTCATATTTTTGACACCTTTTGAAGCTTTTCATATTTTTCACACCTTTTCAGGCTCTTCATTTTTTTCAACACTACTTCTTGCTCCTCCTATTTTTCAGACCGTTTCATGCTCATCTCATTTTTGACACCTTTTGAAGCTCTTCATATTTTTCACAAGATTTCAGGCTCTTCATGTTTTTCAATACCGCTTCATGCTCCTCCTATTTTTCAGGCTGTTTCATGCTCCTCATGTTTTTCACACCTTTTGAAGCTCTTCATATTTTTCACACATTTTCAGGCTCTTCATTTTTTTGAACAGAGCTTCATGCTCTTCCTATTTTTAAGACCGATTCATGCTCCTCATATTTTTGACACCTTTTGAAGCTCTTCATATTTTTCACACATTTTCAGGCTCTTCATATTTTTGAACACCGCTTCATGCTCCTCGTATTTTTCAGACCGTTTCATGCTCCTCACATATTTGTCACATTTTTCATCTCTTCATATATTTCACACATTTTCAGGCTATTCATGTTTTTCAACATCACTTCATGCTCCTCGTATTTTTAAGACTGTTACATGCTCCTCATATTTTTGACACCTTTAGAAACTCTTCATATTTTTCACTACTTTTCAGGCTCTTCATGTTTTTCAACACCGCTTCATGCTCCTCCTCTTTTTCAGAGCGTTTCATGCTCCTCATATATATGACACCTGTTGAAGCTCTTCATATTTCTCACAACTTTTCAGGTTCTTCATGTTTTTGAACACCGCTTCATGCTCCTCCTATTTTTCGAACCGGTTCTTGCTCATCTCATTTTTGACACCTTTTGAAGTTCTTCATATTTTTCACATCTTTTGAAGCTCTTTTTATTTTTCACACATTTTCAGGCTCTTCATGTTTTTCAACACTCCTTCTTGTTCCACCTATTTTTCACACCGTTTCATGCTCCTCATATTTTTGACAACTTTTGAAGCTATTCATATTTTGCACACCTTTTCAAGATCTTCATGTTTTTGAACACCGCTTCATGCTCCTCCTATTTTTCAGACTGTTTCATGCTCCTCGTATTTTTGACACCTTTTGAAGATCTTCATATTTTTCACACCTTTTCTGGCTCTTCATGTTTTTGAACACCACTTCATGCTCCTTCTATTTTTCAGAGAATTTCATTCTCCTCATGTATTTCACACCTTTTGAAGCTCTTCATATTTTTCACACCTTTTCAGGCTCTTCATGTTTTTCCACACCACTTCATGCTTCTCCTTTTTTTCAGCCCGTTTCTAGCTCCCCATGTATTTCACACCTTTTGAAGCTCTTCATATTTTTCACAACTTTTCAGGCTCTTCATATTTTTGATCACCGCTTCATACTCCTCCTATTTTTCAGACCGTTTCATGCTCCTCATATTTTTGACACCTTTTGAAGCTCTTCATATTTTTCACACCTTTTCAGGCTCTTCATGTTTTTGAACACCGCTTCATGCTCCTCCTATTTTTTCAGACCGTTTCATGCTCCTCATATTTTTGACTCCTTTTGAACCTCTTCATATTTTTCACACCTTTTCAGACTCTTCATGTTTCTCAACACCACTTCATGCTCCTCCTATTTTTCAGACCGTTTCATGCTCATCTCATTTTTGACACCTTTTGAAATTCTTCATATATTTCACACCTTTTGAAGCTCTTCATATTTTTCACACGTTTTCAGGCACTTCATGTTTTTGATCACCGTTTCATGCTCCTCATATTTTTCATACCGTTTCATGCTCCTCGTATTTTTGACACCTTTTGATGCTCTTCATATTTCTCACACCTTTTCAGGCTCTTAATATTTTTCAAAAACGCTTCATGCTCCTGCTATTTTTCAGTCCGTTTCATGCTCCTCATATTTTTCACACCTTTTGAAGCTCTTCATATTTTGCACATTTTTGAAGCTCTTCATATTTTTCACATGTTTTCAGGCTTTTCATGTTTTTCAACACCACTTCATGCTCCTCATTTTTTCAGACCGTTTCATTCTCCTCATATTTTTGACACGTTTTTAGGCTCTTCATATTTTTCACACCTTTTCAGCTCATCATGTTTTGAACACTGTTTCATGCTCCTCCTATTTTTCAGACCGTTTCATTCTCCTATATTTTTGAAACCTTTTGAAGCTCTTCATATATTCACACCTTTACAGGCTATTCACCTTTGTCAACACCGCTTCATGCTCCTACTATTTTTCAGACCGTTTCATGCTCCTATATTTTTGAAACCTTTTGAAGCTCTTCACATTTTTCACACCTTTTGAGGCTCTTCATGTTTTTCAACAACGCTTCATGCTCCTCCTATTTTTCAGACCTTTTCATGCTCCTCATATTTTTGACACCTTTTGAAGCTCTTCATATTTTTCACACCTTTTCAGGCTCTTCAATTTTTTCAACAATGTTACAATGCTCCTCCTATTTTACATACCGTTTCATGCTCCTCATATTTTTGACACCTTTTGAAGCTCTTCATATTTTTCACACCTTTTGAAGCTCTTCATATATTTCACACTTTTTCAAGCTCTTCATGTTTTTCAACACCACTTCATGCTTCTCCTATTCCTCAGACCGTTTCATGCTCATCTCATTTTTGACAGCTTTTGAAGTTCTTCATATTTTTCACATCATTTGAAACTATTCATGTTTTTCACACCTTTTCAGGCTCTTCATGTTTTTCAACACCACTTCATGCTCCTCCTATTTTTCAGACCGTTTCATGCTCCTCATATTTTTGACACCTTTTGAAGCTCTTCATATTTTTCACACCTTTTGAAGCTCTTCATATATTTCACACTTTTTCAAGCTCTTCATGTTTTTCAACACCGCTTCATGCTCCTCCTATTTTTCAGACCGTTTCATGCTCCTCTCATTCTGAAATCTTTTGAAGCTCTTCATATATTTCACACATTTTCAGGCTCTTAATGTTTTTCAACACCACTTCATGCTCCTCCTATTTTTCAGACCGTTTCATGCTAATCTCATTTTTGACACCTTCTGAAGCGCTTCATAGTTTTCACAAATTTTCAGGCTCTTCATATTTTTGAAGACCGCTTCATGCTCCTCTTATTTTTCATACCGTTTCATGCTCCTCATATTTTTGACACCTTTTGAAGCTCTTCATATTTTTCACACCTTTTCAGGCTCTTCATGTTTTTCAACACCGCTTCTTGCTCCTCCTATTTTTCAGACCGTTTCTTGCTCCTCATGTATTTCACACCTTTTGAAGCTCTTCATATTTTTCCCACCTTTTCAGGCTCTTCATGTTTTTGAACACCGTTTCAAGCTCCTCATATTTTTCAGACTGTTTCATGCTCCTCATATTTTTGACATCTTTTGAAGCTCTTCATATTTTTCACACCTTTTCAGGCTCTTCATGTTTTTCAACACCGCTTCATGATCCTCCTATTTTTCATACCGTTTCATGCTCCTAATATTTTTGACACCTTTTGTAGCTCTTCATATTTTTCACACCTTTTCAGGCTCTTCATGTTTTTCAACACCGTTTCATGCACCTCCTATTTTCAGACAGTTTCTTGCTCCTCATAATTTTGACACCTTTGAATGTCTTCATATTTTTAACACCTTTTGAAGCTGTTCATATTTTTCACACCTTTTCAGGCTCTTCATGTTTTTCTACACCGCATCATGCTCCTCCTATTTTTCAGACCGTTTCATGCTCCTCGTATTTTTCAGACCGTTTCAGGGTGTCCATGTTTTTGAACACCACTTCATGCTCCTCCTATATTTCAGACAGTTTCATGCTCCTGATATTTTTGACATGTTTTGAAGCTCTTCATATTTTTCACAACTTTTCAGGCTCTTCATGTTTTTGAACAGAGTTTCATGCTCCTCCTATTTTTCAGACCGTTTCATGCTCCTCATGATTTTGACACCGTTGAAGCTCTTCATATTTTTCACACCTTTTCAGGCTTCTCATGTATTTGAACACCGCTTCATGATCCTCATATTTTTCAGATCGTTCCATGCTCCTCATATTTTTGACACCTTTTGACGCTCTTCATATTTTTCACACCTTTTCAGGCTCTTCATGTTTTTGAACACCACTTCATGCTCCTCCTATATTTCAGACCGTTTCATGCTCCTCATATTTTTGACACCTTCTGTAGATCTTCATATTTTTCACACCTTTTCAGACTCTTCATGTTTTTCAACACCGCTTCATGCTCCTCCTATTTTTCAGACCGTTTCATGCTCCTCATATTTTTGACACGTTTTGAAGCTCTTCGTATTTTTCACACCTTTTCAGACTCTTCATGTTTTTCAACACCGCTTCATGCTCCTCCTATTTTTCAGACCGTTTCATGCTCCTCCTAATTTTCACACCTTTTGAAGCTCTTCATATATTTCACACCTCTTCAGGCTCTTCATGTTTTTGAATATCGTTTGATGCTGCTCCTATTTTTCAGACCGTTTCATGCTCCTCATATTTTTGACACTTTTTGAAGCTCTTCATATATTTCACACTTTTTCAGACTCTTCACGATTTCCAACACCGCTTCATGCTCCTCATATTTTTCAGACCGTTTCATGCTCATCACATTTTTGTCACCTTTTGAAGCTCTTCATATTTTTCACACCTTTTCAGGCGCTTCAGGTTTTTAACAACCACTTCAGGCTCCTCCTATTTTTCAGACCGTTTCATGCATATCGCATTTTTGACACCTTTTGAAGCTCTTCATATTTTTCACACTTTTTCAGGCTCTTCATGTATTTGAACACCGCTTCATGGTCCTCCTATTTTTCAGATCGTTTCATGCTCCTCATGTATTTCACACGTTTTGAAGCTCTTCATAATTTTCACACCTTTTCAGTCTCTTCATGTTTTTGAACACCGCTTAATGCTCCTCCTATTTTTCAGATCGTTTCATGCTCTTCATGTATTTCACACCTTTTGAAGCTCTTCATATTTCTCAAACGTTTTCAGGCTCTTCATGTTTTTCAACACCCCTTCTTGCTCATCCTATTTTTCAGACCGTTTCATGCTTCTCTCATTTCTGACACATTTTGAAGCTCTTCATATATTTCACACATTTTCAGGATCTTCATGTTTTTCAACACCACTTCATGCTCCTCCTATTTTTCAGACCGTTTCATACTCATCTCAATTTTGACACATTTTGAAGCTCTTCATATTTTCCACACTTTTGAAGCTCTTCATATTTTTCAAACGTTTTCAGGCTCTTAATCTTTTTCAACACTGCTTCTTGCTCCTCTTCGTTTTCAGACCGTTTCATGCTCCTCATATATTTCACATCTTTTGTAGCTCTTCATATTTTTCACACCTTTTCAGGCTCTTCATGTTTTTCAACACCGTTTCATTCTGTTCCTATTTTTCAGACAATTTCATGCTCCTCACATTTTTGACACCTTTTGAAGCTCCTCATATTTTTCACACCTTTTGAAGCTCTTCATATATTTCACACTTTTTCAGGCTCTTCATGTTTTTCAACACCACTTCATGCTCCTCCTATTTTTCAGTCCGTTTCATGCTCATCTAATTTTTGACAGCTTTTAAAGCTCATCATATTTTTCACACCTTTTGAAGCTCTTCATATATTTCACACCTTTTGAAGCTCTTCATGTTTTTGAACATTGCTTCATGTTCCTCCTATTTTTCAGACCGTTTCATGCTCCTCATATTTTTGACACCTTTTGAAGCTCTTCATGTTTTTGAACATTGCTTCATGTTCCTCCTATTTTTCAGACCGTTTCATGCTCCTCATATTTTTGACACCTTTTGAAGCTCTTCATGTATTTCACAACTTTTCAGGCTCTTCATGTTTTTCAACACCGCTTCATGCTCCTCCAATTTTCAGACCGTTTCATGCTCCTCATATTTTTGACACCTTTTGAATCTCTTCATATATTTCACACGTTTTCAGGCCCTTCATGTTTTTGAACACCGTTTTATGTTCCTCCTATTTTTCAGACCTTTTCATGCTCCTCATAATTTGACACCTTTTGAAGCTCTTCATATTTTTCACACATTTTCAGTCTCTTCATTTTTTTGAACACCACTTCATGCTCCTCCTATTTTTCAGACCGTTTCAGGCTCCTCATATTTTTGACACCTTTTGAAGCTCTTCATATTTTTCACACCTTTTCAGGCTCTTCATTTTTTTGAACACCGTTTCATGCTCGTCCTATTTTTCAGACTGTTTCATGCTCCTCACATTTTTACACCTTTTGAAGCTCTTCATATTTTTCACACCTTTTCAGGCTCTTCATGTTTTTGAACACCGTTTCATGCTCCTCCTATTTTTCAGACCGTTTCATGCTCCTCATATTTTTCACACCTGTTGAAGCTCCTCGTATTTTTCACACCTTTTGAAGCTCTTCATATATTTCACACTTTTTCAGGCGTTTCATGTTTTTCACAACCACTACATGCTCCTCCTATTTTTCGGACCATTTCATGCTCCTCATATTTTTGACACCTTTTGAAGCTCTTCATGTATTTCACAACTTTTCAGGCTCTTTTTGTTTTTCAACACCGCTTCATGCTCCTCCAATTTTCAGACCGTTTCATGCTCCTTATATTTTTGACAACTTTTGAATCTCTTCATATTTTTCACACTTTTTCACGCTCATCATGTTTTTCAACACCGCTTCATGCTCCTCCTAATTTTCAGAACGTTTCATGCTCCTCCTATTTTTGCCACCTTTTGAATCTCTTCATATATTTCACACATTTTCAGGCTCTTCATGTTTTTCACAACCACTTCATGATCCTCATATTTTTCAGACCTTTTCATGCTCCTCATATTTTTGACACCTTTTGAATCTCTTCATATATTTCACACCTTTTCAGGCTCTTCATGTTTTTGAACACCGCTTCATGCTCCTCCTATTTTTCAGACCGTTTCATCCTCCTCATCTTTTTGACACCTTTTGAAGCTCTTCATATATTTCACACTTTTTCAGGTTCTTCATGTTTTTCAACAACGCTTCATGCTCCTCCTATTTTTTAGCCCGTTTCATCCTCCTCATCTTTTTGACACCTTTTGAAGCTCTTCATATATTTCACACCTTGTCAGGCTCTTCATGTTTTTGAACACCGCTTCATGCTCCACATATTTTTAAGACCGTTTCATGCTCCTCATATTTTTCACACATTTTCAGGCTCTTCATGTTTTTGAACACCATTTCATGCTTCTCATATTTATGACACCTTTTGAAGCTCTTCATGTATTTCACTCCTCTTCAGGCTCTTCGTGGTTTTCAACACCATTACATGCTCCTCCTATTTTTCAGACCATTTCATGCTCCTCATATTTTTGACACGTTTTGAAGCTCTTCATATTTTTCAAACCTTTTCAGGCTCTCCATGTTTTTCAGCACCATTTGATGCTCCTCCTATTTTCAGACTGTTTCATGCTCCTAATATTTTTCACACCTTTTCAGGCTATTCATTTTTTTCAACTCCACTTCATGCTCCTCCTATTTTTCAGACCGTTTCATGCTCACCTCTTTTTTGACAGCTTTTGAAGCTTTTCATACTTTTCACACCTTTTGAAGCGCTTCATTTTTTGCACACCTTTTAAGGTTCTTCATGTTTTTGAACATTGCTTCATGCTCCTCCTATTTTTCAGACCGTTTCATGTTCTCTCATTTCTGAGACCTTTTGAAGCTCCTCATATATTTCACACCTTTTCAGGCTCTTCATGTTTTTCAACACCGCTTCATGCTCATCCTATTTTTCAGACCGTTTCATGCTCCTCTCATTTCTGACACCTTTTGAAGCTCTTCATATTTTTCACACCGATTCAAGCTCTTCATATTTTTCAAACGTTTTCAGGCTCTTCATGTTTTTGAACACCGCTTCTTGCTCCTCTTATTTTTCAGACCGTTTCATACTCCTCATATTTTTTACACCTTTTGAAGCTCTTCATAATTTTCACCCCTTTTCAGGCTCTTCATGTTTTTCAACACCGCTTCATGCTCCTCCTATTTTTCAGACCGTTGCATGCTTCTCATAATTTTGACACATTTTGAAGCTCTTCATATACTTCACACCTTTTCAGGCTCTTCATATTTTTCAACACCGTTTTAAGCTCGTCCCATTTTCTAGACCGTTGCATGCTTCTCATAATTTTGACACATTTTGAAGCTCTTCATATACTTCACACCTTTTCAGGCTCTTCATGTTTTTGAACACCGCTTCATGCTCCTCCTATTTTTCAGACCGTTTCATGCTCCTCATGTATTTCACACATTTGAAACTCTTCATATATTTCACACTTTTTCAGGTTCTTCATGTTTTTCAACAACGCTTCATGCTCCTCCTATTTTTCAGACCCTTTCATGGTCCCCATATTTTTCACACCTTTTGAAGCTCTTCATATTTTTCACACCTTTTGATACTCTTCATATTTTTCACAGCTTTTCAGGCTCTTCATGTTTTTGAACACCGCTTCATGCTCCTCGTATTTTTCAAACCGTTTCCTGCTCCTCATGTATTTCACACTTTTTGAAGATCTTCATATTTTTACACGTTTTCATGCTCATCATGTTTTTCAACACCGATTCATGCTCCTCCTAATTTTCAGAACGTTTCATGCTCCTCCTATTTTTGCCAAATTTTGAATCTCTTCATATATTTCACACCTTTTCAGGCTCTTCATGTTTTTAAACACCGCTTCATGCTCCTCCTATTTTTCAGACCGTTTCATCCTCCTCATCTTTTTGACACCTTTTGAAGCTCTTCATATATTTCACACTTTTTCAGGTTCTTCATGTTTTTCAACAACGCTTCATGCTCCTCCTATTTTTTAGCCCGTTTCATCCTCCTCATCTTTTTGACACCTTTTGAAGCTCTTCATATATTTCACACCTTGTCAGGCTCTTCATGTTTTTGAACACCGCTTCATGCTCCACATATTTTTAAGACCGTTTCATGCTCCTCATATTTTTCACACATTTTCAGGCTCTTCATGTTTTTGAACACCATTTCATGCTTCTCATATTTATGACACCTTTTGAAGCTCTTCATGTATTTCACTCCTCTTCAGGCTCTTCGTGGTTTTCAACACCATTACATGCTCCTCCTATTTTTCAGACCATTTCAAGCTCCTCATATTTTTGACACGTTTTGAAGCTCTTCATATTTTTCAAACCTTTTCAGGCTCTCCATGTTTTTCAGCACCATTTGATGCTCCTCCTATTTTCAGACTGTTTCATGCTCCTAATATTTTTCACACCTTTTCAGGCTATTCATTTTTTTCAACTCCACTTCATGCTCCTCCTATTTTTCAGACCGTTTCATGCTCACCTCTTTTTTGACAGCTTTTGAAGCTTTTCATACTTTTCACACCTTTTGAAGCGCTTCATTTTTTGCACACCTTTTAAGGTTCTTCATGTTTTTGAACATTGCTTCATGCTCCTCCTATTTTTCAGACCGTTTCATGTTCTCTCATTTCTGAGACCTTTTGAAGCTCCTCATATATTTCACACCTTTTCAGGCTCTTCATGTTTTTCAACACCGCTTCATGCTCATCCTATTTTTCAGACCGTTTCATGCTCCTCTCATTTCTGACACCTTTTGAAGCTCTTCATATTTTTCACACCGATTCAAGCTCTTCATATTTTTCAAACGTTTTCAGGCTCTTCATGTTTTTGAACACCGCTTCTTGCTCCTCTTATTTTTCAGACCGTTTCATACTCCTCATATTTTTTACACCTTTTGAAGCTCTTCATAATTTTCACCCCTTTTCAGGCTCTTCATGTTTTTCAACACCGCTTCATGCTCCTCCTATTTTTCAGACCGTTGCATGCTTCTCATAATTTTGACACATTTTGAAGCTCTTCATATACTTCACACCTTTTCAGGCTCTTCATGTTTTTGAACACCGCTTCATGCTCCTCCTATTTTTCAGACCGTTTCATGCTCCTCATGTATTTCACACATTTGAAGCTCTTCATATATTTCACACTTTTTCAGGTTCTTCATGTTTTTCAACAACGCTTCATGCTCCTCCTATTTTTCAGACCCTTTCATGGTCCCCATATTTTTCACACCTTTTGAAGCTCTTCATATTTTTCACACCTTTTGATACTCTTCATATTTTTCACAGCTTTTCAGGCTCTTCATGTTTTTGAACACCGCTTCATGCTCCTCGTATTTTTCAAACCGTTTCCTGCTCCTCATGTATTTCACACTTTTTGAAGATCTTCATATTTTTACACGTTTTCATGCTCATCATGTTTTTCAACACCGATTCATGCTCCTCCTAATTTTCAGAACCTTTCATGCTCCTCCTATTTTTGCCAAATTTTGAATCTCTTCATATATTTCACACCTTTTCAGGCTCTTCATGTTTTTGAACACCGCTTCATGCTCCTCCTATTTTTCAGACCGTTTCATCCTCCTCATCTTTTTGACACCTTTTGAAGCTCTTCATATATTTCACACTTTTTCAGGTTCTTCATGTTTTTCAACAACGCTTCATGCTCCTCCTATTTTTTAGCCCGTTTCATCCTCCTCATCTTTTTGACACCTTTTGAAGCTCTTCATATATTTCACACCTTGTCAGGCTCTTCATGTTTTTGAACACCGCTTCATGCTCCACATATTTTTAAGACCGTTTCATGCTCCTCATATTTTTCACACATTTTCAGGCTCTTCATGTTTTTGAACACCATTTCATGCTTCTCATATTTATGACACCTTTTGAAGCTCTTCCTGTATTTCACTCCTCTTCAGGCTCTTCGTGGTTTTCAACACCATTACATGCTCCTCCTATTTTTCAGACCATTTCAAGCTCCTCATATTTTTGACACGTTTTGAAGCTCTTCATATTTTTCAAACCTTTTCAGGCTCTCCATGTTTTTCAGCACCATTTGATGCTCCTCCTATTTTCAGACTGTTTCATGCTCCTAATATTTTTCACACCTTTTCAGGCTATTCATTTTTTTCAACTCCACTTCATGCTCCTCCTATTTTTCAGACCGTTTCATGCTCACCTCTTTTTTGACAGCTTTTGAAGCTTTTCATATTTTTCACACCTTTTGAAGCGCTTCATTTTTTGCACACCTTTTAAGGTTCTTCATGTTTTTGAACATTGCTTCATGCTCCTCCTATTTGTCAGACCGTTTCATGCTCTCTCATTTCTGAGACCTTTTGAAGCTCTTCATATATTTCACAACTTTTCAGGCTCTTCATGTTTTTCAACACCGCTTCATGCTCATCCTATTTTTCAGACCGTTTCATGCTCCTCTCATTTCTGACACCTTTTGAAGCTCTTCATATTTTTCACACCGATTCAAGCTCTTCATATTTTTCAAACGTTTTCAGGCTCTTCATGTTTTTGAAAACCGCTTCTTGCTCCTCTTATTTTTCAGACCGTTTCATACTCCTCATATATTTTACACCTTTTGAAGCTCTTCATAATTTTCACCCCTTTTCAGGCTCTTCATGTTTTTCAACACCGCTTCATGCTCCTCCTATTTTTCAGACCGTTGCATGCTTCTCATAATTTTGACACACTTTGAAGCTCTTCATATACTTCACACCTTTTCAGGCTCTTCATATTTTTCAACACCGTTTTAAGCTCGTCCCATTTTCTAGACCGTTGCATGCTTCTCATAATTTTGACACATTTTGAAACTCTTCATATACTTCACACCTTTTCAGGCTCTTCATATTTTTCAACACCGTTTTAAGCTCGTCCCATTTTCTAGACCGTTGCATGCTTCTCATAAGTTTGACACATTTTGAAGCTCTTCATATACTTCACACCTTTTCAGGCTCTTCATGTTTTTAAACACCGCTTCATGCTCCTGCTGTTTTTCAGACCGTTTCATGCTCCTCTTATTTTTGACACCTTTTGAAGCTCCTCATATATTTCACACCTTTTGAAGCTCTTCATATATTTAACACTTTTTTAGGCTCTTCACGTTTTTCAACTCCACTTCATGCTCCTCCTATTATTCAGACCGTTTCATGCTCCTCATAATTTTGACACCTTTTGAAGCTCTTCATATTTTTCACACCTTTTCAGGCTCTTCATGTTTTTCAACACCGCTTGTTGATCCTCCTAATTTTTCAGACCGCTTCATTGTCCTCAAATGTTTGACACTTTTTGTAGCTCTTCATATTTTTCACACCATTTCAGGCTGTTCATGGTTTTCTACACCGCTTCATGATCCTCCTATTTTTCAGACCGTTTCATGCTCGTCATACTTTTGACACCTTTTGAAGCTCTTCATTTTTTTGAACACCTTTTCATGCTCCTCCTATATTTCAGAATGTTTTATGCTCCTCATGTATTTCACACCTTTTGAAGCTCTTCATATTTTTCACAACTTTTCAGGCTCTTCATGTCTTTGAACACCGCTTCATGCTCCTTCTATTTTTCAGACCGTTTCATGCTCCTCATATTTTTGACACCTTTTGAAGCTCTTCATATTTTTCACACCTTTTCTGGCTCTTCATGTTTTTCAACACGGCTTCATGATCCTCATATTTTTCAGACCGTTTTAGGGTCCTCATATTTTTCAGACTGTTTCATGCTCCTCATGTATTTCACACCTTTTGAAGCTATTCATTTTTTTCACACCTTTTCAGGCTCTTCATGTTTATGAACATAGTTTCATGCTCCTCGTATTTTTCAGAACGTTTCATGCTCCTCCTCTTTTTCAGACTGTTTCATGCTCCTCATGTATTTCACACCTTTTGAAGCTCTTCATATTTTTCACATCTTTGTAGGCTCTTCATATTTTTGAACACCGTTTCATGCTCCTCCTATTTTTCAGACCGTTTCATGCTCCTCATATTTTTGACACCTTTTGAAGCTCTTCATATATTTCACACCTTTTCAGGCTCTTCATGTATTTCAACACCACTTCATGTTCCTCCTATTTTTGAGACCGTTTCATGCTCCTCCTATTTTTGACACCTTTTGAAGCTCTTCATATTTTTCACACCTTTTCAGGCTCTACGTGTTTTTGAACAGCGCTTCATGCTCCTCCTATTTTTCAGACCGTTTCCTGCTCCTCATACTTTTGACATCTTTTGAAGCTCTTCCTATTTTTCACATCTTTTCAGGCTCTTCATGTTTTTGAACACCACTTCATGCTCCTCCTATTTTTTAGACCGTTTCATGCTCCTCATGTATTTCACACCTTTAGAAGCTGTAAATATTTTTCACACATTTTGAAGCTTTTCATACTTTTCACACCTTTCCAGGCTCTTCATGTTTTTGAACACCGCTTCATGCTCCTCCTATTCTTCAGACCGTTTCATGCTCCTCATATTTTTCACAACTTTTGAAGCTCATTATATATTTCACACCTTTTCAGGCACTTCATGTTCTTCAACACGACTGCATGCTCCTCCTATTTTTCAGACCGCTTCATGCTCATCTCATTTTTTACACCTTTTGAAGCTGTTCATATTTTTCACACCTTTTGAAGCTCTTCATATTTTTCACACCTTTTCAGGCTCTTCATGTTTTTGAACACCGTTTCATGCTGCTCCTATTTTTCAGACCGTTTCATGCACCTCATATTTTTGACACCTTTTGAAGCTCTTCATATTTTTCAAACCTTTTCAGGCTGTTCATGTTTCACAACAACGCTTCATGCTCCTCCTATTTTTTACACTTTTTGAAGCTCTTCATATTTTTCACAACTTTTCAGGCTCTTCATGATTTTCAACACCGCTTCATGCTCCTCCTATTTTTCAGACCGTTTCATGCTCCTCATGTATTTCACACCTTTTGAAGCTCTGCATATTTTTCACACCTTTTCAGGCTCTTCATATTTTTCAACACCGCCTCTTGATCCTCCTATTTTTCAGACCGTTTCATGCTCCTAATATGTTTGACACCTTTTGAAGCTCATCATATTTTTCACACCTTTTAAGCTTTTCATATTTTTCACACCTTTCCAGGTTCTTCATGTTTTTGAACACCGCTTCATGCTCCTCCTATTCTTCAGACTGTTTCATGCTCCTCATATTTTTCACACCTTTTGAAGCTCTTTATATATTTCACACCTTTTCAGGCACTTCGTGTTCTTCAACACTACTTCATGCTCCTCCTATTTTTCAGACCGCTTCATGCTCATCTCATTTTTTACACCTTTTGAAGCTGTTCATATTTTTCACACCTTTTGAAGCTCTTCATATTTTTCACACGTTTTCAGGCTCTTCATGTTTTTCAACTCCACTTCATGCTCCTCCTATTTATCTGACCGATTCATGATCCTCAAATTTTTGACACGTTTTGAAGCTCTTCATATTTTTCACAACTTTTCAGGCTCTTCATGTATTTCAACACCGTTTCATGCTCCTCCTATTTTCAGACCGTATCATGCTCCTCATGTATTTTACACCTTTTGAAGCTCTTCATATTTTTCACACCTTTTCAGCTCTTCATCATTTTGACCACCGATTCATGCTCCTTCTATTTTTCAGCCCATTTCATGCTACTCATATTTTTGACACCTTTTGAAGCTCTTCATATTTTTCACACCTTTTCAGGCTCTTCATGTTTTAGAACACCGCTTCATGCTCCTCCTATTTTTCAGACCGTTTCATGCTCCTCTTATTTTTCACACCTTTTGAAGCTCTTCATATTTTTCACACTTTTTCAGGCTCTTCATGTTTTTGAACATTGCTTCATGCTCCTCCTATTTTTCAGACCGTTTCATGCTCCTCTTATTTTTTACACCTTTTGAAGCTCTTCAAGTTTTCACACTTTTTCAGGCTCTTCATGTTTTTGAACATTGCTTCATGCTCCTCCTATTTTTCAGACCGTTTCCAGCTCCTCATGTATTTCACACCTTTTGAAGCTCTTCATATTTTTCACACCTTTTGAAGCTCCTCCTATTTTTCACACATTTTCAGGCTCTTCATGATTTTCTGCACCGCTTCTTGATCCTCCTATTTTTCAGACCGTTTCATTCTCATCTCATTTTTGACGCCTTTTGAAGCTCTTCATATTTTTTACACCTTTGAAGCTCTTCATATTTTTCACACCTTTTCAGCCTCTGCATGTGTTTGAACATCGCTTCATGCCCCTCCTATTTTTCAGACCGTTTCATCTCTTCATGAATTTCACACCTTTTGAAGCTCTTCATATTTTGCACACCTTTTCAGGCTCTTCATGTTTTTCACAACGACTTCATGCTCCTCCAACTTTTCAGACTGTTCCATGCTCCTCATATTTTTGACACCTTATGAAGTTCTTCATAATTTTCACACATTTTCAGGCTCTTCATGTTTTTCAACACCGCTTCATGCTCCTGCTATTTTTCAGACCGTTTCATGCTCCTCATATATTTGACACATTTTGAAGCTGTTCATATATTTCACACATTTTCAGGCTCTTCATGTTTTTCAACACCATTTCATGCTCCTCCGATTTTTCAGCCCGTTTCATGCACATCTCATTTTGCACATCTTTTGAAGCTCTTCATATTTGTCACACCTTTTCAGGCTCTTCATGTTTTTGAACACCGCTTTATCCTCCTCTTATTTTTCAGACCGTTCCATGCTCTTCATATTTTTCAAACGTTTTGAAGCTCTTCATATTTTTCACACCTTTTCAGGCTCTTCATGTTTTTAAACACCGCTTCATGCTCTTCCTATTTTTCAGACCGTTTCATGCTCCTCATATTTTTCACACATCTTGAAGCTCTTTATATTTGTCACACCTTTTCAGGCTCTTCATGTTTTTTAACACCGCTTCATGCTCCTCCTATTTTTGAGATCGTTTCATGCTCCTCATATTTTTCACACCTTTTGAAGCTCTTCATATTTTTCGCACCTTCTCAGGCGCTTCATGTATTTGAGCACAGATTCATGCTCCTCCTATTTTTCAGACCGTTTCATGCTCCTCATATTTTTGACACCTTTTGAAGCTCTTCATCTTTTTCACACCTTTTCAGGCTCTTCATGTTTTTCAACACCGCTTCATGCTCCTCCTCTTTTTGAGTCCGTTTCATACTCCTCATAATTTTGACACCTTTTGAAGCTCTTCATATTTTCCACACCTTTTCATGCTCTTCATGTTTTTCACACCGTTTCATGCTCCTCCTATTTTTCAGACCGTTACATGCTCCTCATATTTTTCACACGTTTTGAAGCTCTTTATATTTGTCACACCTTTTCAGGCTCTTCTTGTTTTTGAACACCGCTTCATGCTCCTCCTATATTTCAGACCGTTTCATGCTCCTCGTATTTTTCAGACTGTTGCATGCACGTCTTAATATGGACACCTTTTGAAGCTTTTCATATTTTTCACACATTTTCAGGCTCTTCATGTTTTTCAACACCGCTTCATGCTCATCCTATTTTTCAGACCGTTTCATGCTCCTCATGTATTTCACACATTTTGAAGCTCTTCATATTTTCCATACCTTTTCAGGCTCTTCATGTTTTTCAAAACCGCTTCATGCTCCTCCTATTTTTCAGACCGTTTCATGCTCCTCATATTTTTCACACCTTTTGATGCTCTTCATATATTTCAGAACTTTTCAGGCTCTTTATATTTTTGAACACCACTTCATGCTCCTCGTATGTTTCAGACCGTTTCATGCACCTCATATGTTTTGACACGTTTAGGGGCTCTCATATTTTTCACACCATTCCAGGCTCTTCATATTTTTGAACACCGTTTCATGCTCTTCCTATTTTTCAGACCTTTTCATGCTCCTCATATTTTTCACACCTTTTGAAACTCTTCATGTTTTTCACATCTTGCTTCACGCTCCTCCTATTTTTGAGATGGTTTCATGCTCCTCATAATTTTGACAACTTTTGGAGCTCTTCATATTTTTCTCACCTTTTCAGGCTCTCCATGTTTTTCAACACCGTTTCATGCTCCTCCTATTTTTCAGGCCTTTTCATGCTCCTCATATTTTTGAAAATTTTGAAGTTCTTCATATTTTTCACACAGTTTCAGGGTTTTCATATTATTGAACACCGCTTCATGCTCCTCCTATTTTTCAAACGGTTTCATGCTCCTCATAGTTTTCACACCTTTTGAAGCTCTTCATATTTTTTCACAGCTTTTCAGGATCTTCATGTTTTTCAACACCGCCTCATGCTCCTCCTATTTTTCAGACCGTCTCATGCTCCTCATATTTTTCACACCTTTTGAAGCTCTTCATATTTTGCACACCTTTTCAGGCTATTCATGTTTTTCAACACCGCTTCATTCTCCTTCTATTTTTCAGACCGTTTCATGCTCCTCATATTTTTGACACCTTTTGAATCTCTTCATATACTTCACACTTTTTCAGGCTCTTCATGTTTTTCACCAACACTTCATGCTCCTCCTATTTTTTAGGCCATTTCATGCTCATCTCATTTTTGACACCGTTTGAAGCTCTTCATATTTTTCACACCTTTTGAAGCTCTTCATATTTTTCACACCTTTTGAAGCTGTTCATATTTTTCACACGTTTTCAGGCTCTTCATGTTTCAACACCGCTTCATGCACCTCCTATTTTTCAGACCGTTTCATGCCCCTCATATTTTTCACACCTTTTGAAGATCTTCATATATTTCACACCTTTTCAGGATCTTCATGTTTTTGAACAAAACTTCATGCTTCTCCTCTTTTTCAGAGCGTTTAATACTCCTCATGTACTTCACACCTTTTGAAGGTCTTCATATTTTTGACACCTTTTCAGGCTCTTCTTGTTTTTCAACACCGCTTCATGCTCCTCCTATTTTTGAGACCGTTTCATGCTCCTCATATTTTTGACACCTTTTTAAGCTCTTCATATTTGTCACACCTTTTCAGGCTCTTCATGTTTTTGAACACCACTTTATCCTCCTCCTATTTTTCAGACCGTTCGTGCTCTTCATGTTTTTCAAAACTTTTGAGGCTCTTCATATTTTTCACACCTTTTCAGGTTCTTCATGTTTTTAAACACCGCTTCATGCTCTTCCTATTTTTCAGAGCGTTTCATGCTCCTCATATTTTTCACACCTTTTGAAGCTCTTCATATTTTTCACACCTTTTCATGCTCTTCATGTTTTTCACACCGTTTCATGCTCCTCCTATTTTTCAGACCGTTTCATGCTCCTCATATTTTTCACACATCTTGAAGCTCTTTATATTTGTCACACCTTTTCAGGCTCTTCATGTTTTTTAACACCGCTTCATGCTCCTCCTATTTTTGATATCATTTCATGTTCCTCATATTTTTCACACATCTTGAAGCTCTTTATATTTGTCACACCATTTCAGGCTCTTCATGTTTTTCAACACAGTTTCATGCCCTCATATTTTTCAGACCTTTTCATGCTCCTCATGTATTTCACACCTTTTGAAGCTCTTCATATTTTCCATACCTTTTCAGGCTCTTCATGTTTTTCAAAACCGCTTCATGCTCCTCCTATTTTTCAGACCATTTCATGCTCCTCATATTTTTGAAACCTTTTGAAGCTCTTCATATTTTTCACACCATTTCAGGCTCTTCATGTTTTTCAACACAGTTTCATGCCCTCATATTTTTCAGACCGTTCCATGCTCCTCCTATTTTTGAGACCGTATCATGCTCCTCATATTTTTGACACGTTTTGAAGCTCTTCATATTTTTCACACCTTTTCAGGCTCTCCATGTTTTTCATCAGCGATTCATGCTCCTCCTATATTTGAGGCCGTTTCATGCTCCTCATATTTTTGACACCTTTTGAAGCTCTTCATATTTTTCACACCTTTTCAGGCTCTTCATGTTTTTGAACACCGTTTCATGCTCCTCCAATTTTTCAGATCGTTTCATGCTCCTAATATTTTTCACACCTTTTGAAGCTCTTCATATTTTTCACACCTTTTCAGGCTCATCATGTTTTTGCACACCGCTTCATGATCCTCATATTTTTCACACCGTTTCATGCTCCTCATATTTTTCACACCTTTTGATGCTCTTCATATATTTCACACCTTTTCAGGCTCTTTATGTTTTTGAACACGACTTCATTTTCCTCGTATTTTCACACCATTTCATGCTCCTCATATTTTTGACACGTTTTGAGGCTCTCATATTTTTCACACCATTCCAGGCTCTTCATATTTTTGAACACTGTTTCATGCTCCTCCTATTTTTCAGACCGTTTCATGCTCCTCATATTTTTGACACGTTTTGGGCTCTTCATATTTTTCACACCATTCCAGGCTCTTCATATTTTTGAACACCGTTTCATACTCCTCCTATTTTTCAGACAGTTTCATGTTCTTCATATTTTTTACACGTTTTGGGGCTTTCATAATTTTCACACCACTCCAGGCTCTTCATATTTTTGAACACCGTTTCATGCTCCTCCTATTTTTCAGAATGTTTCATGCTCCTCATATATTTGACACGTTTTGGACTCTTCATATTTTTCACACCATTCCAGGCTCTTCATATTTTTGAACATCGTTTCATACTCCTCCTATTTTTCAGACCGTTTCATGCTCCTCATATTTTTGACACCTTTTGAAGCTCTTCATATTTCTCACACCTTTTCAGGCTCTTCATGTTTTTGAACACCGCTTTATCCTCCTCCTATTGTTCAGACCGTTCCCTGCTCTTCATATTTTTCTAACCTTTTGAAGCTCTTCATATTTTTCACACCTTTTAAGGCTCTTCAAGTTTTTAAACACCGCTTCATGCTCCTTCTGTTTTTCAGACCGTTTCAAGTTCCTCATATTTTTGACACCTTTTGAAGCTCTTCATATTTTTCACACCATTTCAGGCTCTTCATGTTTTTCAAAACCGCTTCATGCTCCTCCTATTTTTCAGACCGTTTCATGCTCCTCATATTTTTGAAACCTTTTGAAGCTCTTCATATTTTTCACACCATTTCAGGCTCTTCATGTTTTTCAACACAGTTTCACGCCCTCATATTTTTCAGACCGTTTCATGCTCCTCCTATTTTTGAGACCGTATCATGCTCCTCATATTTTTGACACGTTTTTAAGCTCTTCATATTTTTCACACCTTTTCAGGCTCTCCATGTTTTTCATCAGCGATTCATGCTCCTCCTATATTTGAGGCCGTTTTTTGCTCTTCATATTTTTGACACCTTTTGAAGCTCTTCGTATTTTTCACACCTTTTCAGGCTCATCATGTTTTTGCACACCACTTCATGATCCTCAGATTTTTCACACCGTTTCATGCTCCTCATATTTTTCACACCTTTTGATGCTCTTCATATATTTCACACCATTTCAGGCTCTTTATGTTTTTGAACACCACTTCATGCTCCTCGTATGTTTCAGACCGTTTCATGCTCCTCATATTTTTGACACGTTTTGGGGCTCTCATATTTTTCACACCATTCCAGGCTCTTCATATTTTTGAACACCGTTTCATGCTCCTCCTATTTTTCAGACCTTTTCATGCTCCTCATATTTTTCACACCTTTTGAAACTCTTCATGTTTTTCACATCTTGCTTCACGCTCCTTCTATTTTTGAGACTGTTTCATGCTCCTCATAATTTTGACAACTTTTGGAGCTCTTTATATTTTTCTCACCTTTTCAGGCTCTCCATGTTTTTCAACACCGTTTCATGCTCCTCCTATTTTTCAGCCCTTTTCATGCTCCTCATATTTTTGAAAATTTTGAAGTTCTTCATATATTTCACACATTTTCAGGCTCTTCATATTATTGAACACTGCTTCATGCTCCTCCTATTTTTCAAACGGTTTCATGCTCCTCATATTTTTCACACCTTTTCAAGCTCTTCATATTTTTCACAGCTTTTCAGGATCTTCATATTTTTGCACACCGCTTCATGATCCTCATATTTTTCACACCGTTTCATGCTCCTCATATTTTTCACACCTTTTGAATCTCTTCATATACTTCACACTTTTTCAGGCTCTTCATGTTTTTCACCAACACTTCATGCTCCTCCTATTTTTTAGGCCATTTCATGCTCATCTCATTTTTGACACCGTTTGAAGCTCTTCATATTTTTCACAGCTTTTGAAGCTCTTCATATTTTTCACACCTTTTGAAGCTGTTCATATTTTTCACACGTTTTCAGGCTCTTCATGTTTTCAACACCGCTTCATGCACCTCCTATTTTTCAGACCGTTTCATGCCCCTCATATTTTTCACAAATTTTGAAGATCTTCATATATTTCACACCTTTTCAGGCTCTTCATGTTTTTGAAAAAAACATCATGCTTCTCCTATTTTTCAGAGCGTTTAATGCTCCTCATGTACTTCACACCTTTTGAAGGTCTTCATATTTTTCACACCTTTTCAGGCTCTTCATGTTTTTCAACACCGATCATGCTCCTCCTATTTTTCAGACCGTTCATTCTCCTCATAATTTTGAACATTTTGAAGCTATTCTTATTTTTCACACCTTTTCAGGCTCTTCATGGTTTTCAAGACCGCTTCATGCTCCTCCTATTTTCCAGACCATTCATGCTCCTCATATTTTTGACACCTTTTGAAGCTCTTCATATTTTTCACACCTTTTCAGGCTCTTCATGTTTTTCAACACACCTTCATGCTCCTCCTATTTTTCAGACCGTTTCATGCTCCTCATATTTTTGACAACTTTTGAAGCTCTTAATATATTTCACACTTTTTCAGGCTCATCATGTTTTTCAACACCACTTCATGCTCCTCCTATTTTTCAGGCCGTTTCATGCTCATCTCATTTTTGACACCTTTTGAAGCTCTTCATATATTTCACACTTTTAGAAGCTCTTCATATTTTTCACACGTTCTCAGGCTCTTCATGTTTTTCAACACCGCTTCATGCACCTCCTTTTTTTCAGGCCGTTTCATGCTCATTTCAATTTGACACGTTTTGAAGGTCTTCATATTTTTCACAAATTTTCATGCTCTTCATGTTTTCGAACACCGTTTCATGCTCCTCCTATTTTTCAGACCGTTTCATGCTCCTCATATTTTTCACACCTTTTGAAGATCTTCATATTTCTCACACCTTTTCAGGCTCTTCATGTTTTTCAACACCGCTTCATGCCCCTCCTATCTTTCAGACCATTTCATGCTCATCTCATTTTTGACATCTTTTGAAGCTCTTCATATATTTCACACCTTTTGAAGCTCTTCATAATTTTCACACGTCTTCAGGCTCTTCATGCTTTTCAACAAGATTTCATGCTCCTCCTCTTTTTCAGACCGTTTCAAGCTCCTCATGTATTTCACACCATTTGAAGCTCTTCATATTTTTCACACCTTTTCAGGCTCTTCATGTTTTTCAACACCGCTTCATGCCCCTCCTATCTTTCAGACCATTTCATGCTCATCTCATTTTTGACACCTTTTGAAGCTCTTCATATATTTCACACCTTTTGAAGCTCTTCATAATTTTCACACGTTTTCAGGCTCTTCATATTTTTCAACACGGCTTCATGATCCTCCTATTTTTCACACCGTTCATGCTCCTCATATTTTTGACACCTTTGAAGTTCTTCATATTTTTCACACCTTTTCAGGCTCTTCATGTTTTTCAACACCACTTCATGCTCCTCCTATTTTTCAGACCTTTTCATGCTCCTCATATTTTTGACACCTTTTGAAGCTCTTCATATTTTTCACACCTTTTCAGGCTCTTCATGTTTTTGAACATCGTTTCATGCTCCTCCTATTTTTCAGACCGTTTCTTGCTCCTCATATTTTTGACACCTTTTGAAGCTCTTCATATTCTTCACACCTTTTGAGGCTCTTCATGTTTTTCAACATCGCTTCCTGCTCCTCCTATTTTTCAGACCGTTTCATGGTCCTCATATTTTTGACACCTTTTGAAGCTCTTCATATTTTCCACTCATTTTCAGGCTCTTCATGTTTTCAACACCGTTTCATGCTAATCCTATTCTTCAGACCGTTTCATACTCCTCATATTTTTGACACCTTTGAAGCTCATCATATTTTTCAGACCGTTTCAGGCTCTTCATTTTTTGAACACCGTTTCATGGTCCTCCTATTTTTCAGACCGTTTCAGGCTCCTCATATTTTTCAGATCTTTTCATGGTCCTCATATTTTTGAATCCTTTTGAAGCTCTTTATATTTTTCACACCTTTTCAGGCTCTTCATGTTTTTCAACACCGTTTCTTGCTCCTCATATTTTTGACACCTTTTGAAGCTCTTCATATTTTTCACAACTTTTCATGCTCTTCATGATTATCAACAACCTCTCATGCTCCTCCTATTTTTTTGACCGTTTCATGCTCCTCATATTTTTGACACCTTTTTAAGCTCGTCAAGTTTTTCACACCCTTTCATGGTCTTCATATTTTTCAACACCGTTTCATGCTTCTTCTAATTTTCATACCATTTCATGCTCCTCATAATTTTGACGCCTTTTGCAGCTCTTCTTATTCTTCGCAACTTTTCAGGCTCTTCAGATTTTCAACACCTTTTCAGGCTCCTCCTATTTTTCAGACCGTTTCGTGCTCCTCATATTTTTCACACCTTTTGACGCTCTTTATATTATTCACACCTTTCCATGCTCTTCATGTTTTTCAACACTGCTTCATGCTCCTCCTATTTTTCAAACCGTTTACTGCTCCTCATATTTTTGATACCTTTTGAAGCTCTTCATATTTTTCACACCTTTTCAGGCTCTTCATATTTTTCAACAACACTTCATGCTTCTCCTACTTTTTAAGACCGTTTCATGCTCCTCATATATTTGACACCTTTTGAAGCTCTTCATATTTTTCACACCATTTCACGCTCTTCATGTTTTTGAACACCACTTGTGGTCCTCCTATTTTTCACACCGTTTCATGCTCCTCATGTTTTTGACACCTTTTGAAGCTCTTCATATTTTTCACACCATTTCACGCTCTTCATGTTTTTGAACACCGCTTCATGCTCCTCCTATATTTCAGACCGTTTCATGCTCCTCCTATTTTTGACACCTTTGAAGCTCTTCATATTTTTCACACCATTTCAGGCTCTTCATATTTTTGAACACCGTTTAATGCTCCTCCTTTTTTTCAGACCGTTTCATGCTCCTCATATTTTTGAAACCTTTTGAAGCTCTTCATAGTTTACCCACCTTTTCAGGGTGTTCATGTTTTTCAACACGGCTTCATGCTCCTCCTATTTTTCAGACCGGTTCATGCTCCTAATGTATTTCCAACCTTTTGAAGCTCTTCATATTTTTCACACCATTTAAGGTTCTTCATGTTTTTGAACACCGTTTAATGCTCCTCTTATTTTTCAGACCGTTTCATGCTCCTCATATTTTTGACAACTTTTGAAGCTCTTCATAGTTTACCCACCTTTTCAGGGTGTTCATGTTTTTCAACACGGCTTCATGCTCCTCCTGTTTTTCAAACCGTTTCATGCTCCTCATAATTTTCACACATTTTGAAGCTCTTCATATTTTTCACACCTTTTCCGGTTCTTCATGGTTTTGAACACTGCTTCATGCTCCTCCTATTTTTTAGACTGTTTCCTGCTCCTCATGTATTTCACACCTTTTGAAGCGCTTCATATATTTCCCATGTTTTCAGGCTCTTCATGTTTTTCAAAACCAATTCATGCTCCTCCTATTTTTCAGACTGTTTCATGCTCCTCATAATTTTGACATCTTTTGAAGCGCTTCATATTTTTCACACCTTTTCAATCTCTTCATGTTCTTCAACACCGCTTCATGCTCCTCCTATTTTTCAGACCGTTTCATGCTCCTCATATTTTTGACACCTTTTGAAGCACTTCATATTTTTCACACCATTTCAGGCTCTTCATGTTTTTCAACACCGCTTCATGCTCCTCCTATTTTTCAGACCGTTTGATGCTCCTCATATATTTGACAGCTTTTGAAGCTCTTCATATTTTTCACACCTTTTCAGGCTCTTCATTTTTTTCTACAACGCTTCATGCTCCTCCTCTTTTTCAGACCATTTCATGCTCATCTCATTTTTGGCACCTTTTGAAGCTCTTCATATTTTTCACACTTTTTGAATCTCTTCATATATTTCACACCTTTTCAGGCTCTTCATGTTTTGAAAACAGTTTCATGCTCCTCCTATTTTTCAGATCGTTTCATGTTCCTCATATTTTTCACACCTATTGAAGCTCCTCATATTTTTCATATTTTTGAAGCTCGTCATATTTTTCACACCTTTTCAGGATCTTCATATTTCTCAACACCGCTTCATGTTCCTCCTATTTTTCAGACCGTGTCATGCTCCTCATATTTTTCACACCATTTGAAGCTCTTCATATTTTCCCAACTTTTCAGGCTCTTCATGTTTTGCAACACTGCTTCATGCTCCTCCTATTTTTCAGACCGTTTCATGCTCATCTCATTTTTGACACCTTTTGAAGCTCTTCATAATTTTCACACTTTTTGAAGCTCTTCATATTTTCACACGTTTTCAGGCTCTTCATGTTTTCGAACACCGTTTCATGCTCCTCCTATTTTTCAGACCGTTTCATGCTCCTCATATTTTTCACACCTTTTGAAGATCTTCATATTTCTCACACCTTTTCAGGCTCTTCATGTTTTTCAACACCGCTTCATGCCCCTCTTATCTTTCAGCCCGTTTCATGCTCCTCATATTTTGACACCTTTTGAAGCTCTTCACATTTTTCACACCTTTTCAGGTTCTTCATGTTTTTCAACACCGCTTCATGATCTTCCTATTTTTAAGACCGTTTCATGCTCCTCATATTTTTGACACCTTTTGAAGCTCTTCATAATTTTCACACCCTTTCAGCTTCTTCATGTTTTTCAACACCACTTCATGCTCCTCCTATTTTTCAGACCGTTTCAAGCTCCTCATATTTTTGACACATTTTGAAGCTCTTCATATTTTTCACACCTTTTCAGGCTCTTCATTTTTTTCAACACCATTTTATGCTGCTCTTATTTTTCAGACCGTTACATGCTCATCTCATTTATGACACCTTTTGAAATTCTTCATATATTTCACACCTTTTGAAGCTCTTCATATTTTTCACACGTTTTCAGGAACTTCATGTTTTTGATCACCGTTTCATGCTCCTCATATTTTTCATACCGTTTCATGCTCCTCGTATTTTTGACACCTTTTGATGCTCTTCATATTTCTCACACCTTTTCAGGCTCTTAATGTTTTTGACCACCGTTTCATGCTCCTCCTATCTTTCAGACCGCTTCATGCTCCTCATATTTTTGACACCTTTAAGCCCTTCATATTTTTCACACCTTTTCAGGTCTTCATCTTTTTGAACACCGCTTCATGCTCCTCCTATATTTCAGACCGTTTCATGCTCCTCATATTTTGACACCTTTTGAAGCTCTTCATTTTTTTCACACCTTTTCAGGCTCTTCATGTTTTTGACCACCTTTTCATGTGCCTCCTATTTTTCAGAACTTTTGATGCTCCTCATATTTTTCACAACTTTTAAGCCCTTCATATTTTTCACACCTTTTCAGGCTCTTCATGTTTTTCAACACCACTTCATGCTCCTCATATTTTTCAGACCGTTTCATGCTCAGCTCATTTTTGAAACCTTTTGATGCTCTTCATATTTTTGACACCTTTTGAAGCTCTTCATATTTTTCACACCTTTTCATGCTCTTCATGTTTTTCAACACCACTTCATGCTCCTCATATTTTTCAGGCCGTTTCATGCTCCTCATAGTTTTGACACCTTTTGAAGTTCTTCATAATTTTCACACCTTTCAGGCGCTTCATATTTTTGAACACCGCTTCATGCTCCTCCTATTTTTGAGACAGTTTCATGCTCCTCATGAATTTCACACCTTTTGAAGCTCTTCATATATTTCACACCTTTTCAATCTCTTCATGTTTTTGAACACCACTTCATGCTCCTCCTATTTTCAGACCGTTTCATGCTCCTCATATTTTTGACACCTTTTGAAGCTCTTCATATTTTTCACACTTTCTCAGGCTCTTCATGTGTTTCAACACCGCTTCATGCTCCTCTATTTTTCAGAACGTTTCATGCTCCTAATATTTTTGACACATTTTGAATCTCTTGATATATTTCACACCTTTTCAGGCTCTTCATGTTTTTCAACACCACTTCATGCTCCTCATATTTTTCAGACCGTTTCATGCTCATCTCATTTTTGACACCTTTTGAAGCTCTTCATATTTTTCACTCCTTTTGAAGCTCTTCATATTTTTCACACCTTTTCAGGCTCTTCATGTTTTTCAACACCGCTTCATGCTCCTCCTATTTTCAGACCGTTACATGCTCCTCATATTTTTGACACCTTTTGAAGCTCTTCATATTTTTCACACCTTTTCAGGCTCTTCATGTGTTTCAACACCGCTTCCTGCTCCTCTATTTTTCAGAACATTTCATGCTCCTAATAATTTTGACACATTTTGAAGCTCTTCATATATTTCAAATCTTTTCAGGCTCTTCATGTTTTTGAACACCTCTTCATGCTCCTCCTATTTTTCAGACCTTTTCATGCTCCTTTCATTATTCACACCTTTTGAAGCTCTTCATATTTTTCACACCTTTTGAAGCTCTTAATATTTTCCAAAGGTTTTCAGGCTCTTCATGTTTTTAATACTGCTTCATGCTCCTCCTATTTTTCAGACCGCTTCATGCTCCTCATATTTTCATACCGTTTCATATTCCTCATATTTTTGACACCTTGTGAAGCTCTTCGTATTTTTCACACCTTTTCAGGCTCTTCATGTTTTGGAACACCGCTTCATGCTCCTCCTATTTGTCAGACCGTTTCATGCTCCTCATATTTTTGACACCTTTTGAAGCTCTTCATACTTTTCACACCTTTTCAGGCTCTTTATATTTTTGAACACCGCTTCATGCTCCTCGTATGTGCAGACCGTTTCATGCTCCTCATATTTTTGACACCTTTTGAAGCTCCTCCTATTTTTCACACCTTTTCAGGCTCTTCATGTTTTTCAACACCGCCTCATGCTCCTGCTATTTTTCAGACCGTTTCGTGGCTCCTCATATTTTTCACACCTTTTGAAGCTCTTTATATTTTTCACACCTTTTCAGGCTCTTCATGTTTTTGAACACCGCTTCATGCTCCGCCTAATTTTCAGACCGTTTCACGCTCCTCATAATTTTGACACCTTTTGAAGCTCCTCCTATTTTTCACACGTTTTCAGCTCTTCATGTTTTTGAACACTGCTTCATGCTCCTCATATATTTCAGACCGTTTCATGATCTTCATGTATTTCACACCTTTTGAACCACTTCATATTTTTCACACATTTTCAATGTCTTCATGTTTTTGAACATCGTTTCATGTTGCTCCTATATTTCAGACCGTTTCATGCTCCTCATATTTTTGACACCTTTTGAAGCTCTTCGTATTTGTCACACCTTTTCAGGCTCTTCATGTTTTTGAACACCGCTTTATCCTCCTCCTATTTTTCAGACCGTTCCATGCTCTTCATATTTTTCAAACGTTTTGAAGCTCTTCATATTTTTCACACCTTTTCAGGCTCTTCATGTTTTTAAACACCGCTTCATGCTCTTCCTATTTTTCAGACCGTTTCATGCTCCTCATATTTTTCACACATCTTTAAGCTCTTTATATTTGTCACACCTTTTCAGGCTCTTCATGTTTTTTAACACCGCTTCATGCTCCTCCTATTTTTGAGATCGTTTCATGCTCCTCGTATTTTTCACACCTTTTGAAGCTCTTCATATTTTTCGCACCTTCTCAGGCGCTTCATGTATTTGAGCACAGATTCATGCTCCTCCTATTTTTCAGACCGTTTCATGCTCCTCATATTTTTGACACCTTTTGAAGCTCTTCATATTTTCCACACCTTTTCATGCTCTTCATGTTTTTCACACCGTTTCATGCTCCTCCTATTTTTCAGACCGTTACATGCTCCTCATATTTTTCACACGTTTTGAAGCTCTTTATATTTGTCACACCTTTTCAGGCTCTTCTTGTTTTTGAACACCGCTTCATGCTCCTCCTATATTTCAGACCGTTTCATGCTCCTCCTATTTTTCAGACTGTTGCATGCACGTCTTAATATGGACACCTTTTGAAGCTTTTCATATTTTTCACACCTTTTCAGGCTCTCCATGTTTTTCATCAGCGATTCATGCTCCTCCTATATTTGAGGCCGTTTTTTGCTCTTCATATTTTTGACACCTTTTGAAGCTCTTCGTATTTTTCACACCTTTTCAGGCTCATCATGTTTTTGCACACCACTTCATGATCCTCATATTTTTCACACCGTTTCATGCTCCTCATATTTTTCACACCTTTTGATGCTCTTCATATATTTCACACCATTTCAGGCTCTTTATGTTTTTGAACACCACTTCATGCTCCTCGTATGTTTCAGACCGTTTCATGCTCCTCATATTTTTGACACGTTTTGGGGCTCTCATATTTTTCACACCATTCCAGGCTCTTCATATTTTTGAACACCGTTTCATGCTCCTCCTATTTTTCAGACCTTTTCATGCTCCTCATATTTTTCACACCTTTTGAAACTCTTCATGTTTTTCACATCTTGCTTCACGCTCCTTCTATTTTTGAGACTGTTTCATGCTCCTCATAATTTTGACAACTTTTGGAGCTCTTTATATTTTTCTCACCTTTTCAGGCTCTCCATGTTTTTCAACACCGTTTCATGCTCCTCCTATTTTTCAGCCCTTTTCATGCTCCTCATATTTTTGAAAATTTTGAAGTTCTTCATATTTTTCACACATTTTCAGGCTCTTCATATTATTGAACACTGCTTCATGCTCCTCCTATTTTTCAAACGGTTTCATGCTCCTCATATTTTTCACACCTTTTCAAGCTCTTCATATTTTTCACAGCTTTTCAGGATCTTCATATTTTTGCACACCGCTTCATGATCCTCATATTTTTCACACCGTTTCATGCTCCTCATATTTTTGACGGCTTTTGAAGCTCTTCATATTTTTCACACCTTTTCAGGCTCTTCATGATTTTGAACACCGTTTAGTGCTGCTCCTATTTTTCAGACCGTTTCATGCTCCTCATATTTTTGGCACCTTCTGAGCTCTTCATATTTTTCACACGTTTTCAGGCTCTTCATGTTTTAAAACACTGTTTCATGTTCCACCTATTTTTCAGAGCGTTTCATGCTCCTCATGTATTTCACATCTTTTGAAGCTCTTCATATTTTTGATACTTTTTGAAGCTCTTCATATTTTTCACACCTTTTCAGGCTCTTCATGTTTTTCAACACCACTTCATGTTCCTCCTCTTTTTCAGACCGTATCATGCTCCTCATATTTTTGACAACTTTTGAAGCTCTTCATATATTTAACACCTTTTCAGACTCTTCATTTTTTTTCTACAACGCTTCATGCTCCTCCTCTTTTTCAGACCGTTTCATGCTCATCTCATTTTTGGCACCTTTTGAAGCTCTTCATATTTTTCACACTTTTTGAATCTCTTCATATATTTCACACCTTTTCAGGCTCTTCATGTTTTGAAAACAGTTTCATGCTCCTCCTATTTTTCAGATGGTTTCATGTTCCTCATATTTTTCACACCTATTGAAGCTCCTCATATTTTTCATATTTTTGAAGCTCTTCATATTTTTCACACCTTTTCAGGCTCTTCATGTTTTTCAACACCGCTTCATGCCCCTCTTATCTTTCAGCCCGTTTCATGCTCCTCATATTTTTGACACCTTTTGAAGCTCTTCACATTTTTCACACCTTTTCAGGTTCTTCATGTTTTTCAACACCGCTTCATGATCTTCCTATTTTTAAGACCGTTTCATGCTCCTCATATTTTTGACACCTTTTGAAGCTCTTTATAATTTTCACACCCTTTCAGCTTCTTCATGTTTTTCAACACCACTTCATGCTCCTCCTATTTTTCAGACCGTTTCAAGCTCCTCATATTTTTGACACATTTTGAAGCTCTTCATATTTTTCACACCTTTTCAGGCTCTTCATTTTTTTCAACACCATTTTATGCTGCTCTTATTTTTCAGACCGTTACATGCTCATCTCATTTATGACACCTTTTGAAATTCTTCATATATTTCACACCTTTTGAAGCTCTTCATATTTTTCACACGTTTTCAGGAACTTCATGTTTTTGATCACCGTTTCATGCTCCTCATATTTTTCATACCGTTTCATGCTCCTCGTATTTTTGACACCTTTTGATGCTCTTCATATTTCTCACACCTTTTCAGGCTCTTAATGTTTTTCAAAAAAGCTTCATGCTCCTGCTATTTTTCAGTCCGTTTCATGCTCCTCATATTTTTCACACCTTTTGAAGCTCTTCATATTTTGCACATTTTTGAAGCTCTTCATATTTTTCACATGTTTTCAGGCTTTTCATGTTTTTCAACACCACTTCATGCTCCTCATTTTTTCAGACCGTTTCATTCTCCTCATATTTTTGACATGTTTTTAGGCTCTTCATATTTTTCACACCTTTTCAGGCTCTTCATGTTTTTTAACACCGCTTCAGGCTCCTCCTCTTTTTCATACCGTTTCATCCTCCTCATGTATTTCACACCTTTTGAAGCTCTTCATATTTTTCACACGTTTTCAGGCTCTTCATGTTTTTCAACTCCGCTTCATGCTCCTCCTATTTTTCAGACAGTTTCATGCTCATTATATTTTTGACACCTTTTGAAGCTCTTCATATATTTCACACCTTTTGAAGCTCTTCATATTTTTCACACGTTTTCAGGCTCTTCATGTTTTCAACTCCGCTTCATGCTCCTCCTATTTTTCAGACAGTTTCATGCTCCTCATATTTTTGACACCTTTTGAAGCTCTTCATATTTTTCACACATTTTCAGGCTCTTCATGTTTTTCAACACCGCTTCATGCTCCTGCTCTTTTTGAGACCGTTTCATGCTCCTCATATTTTTGACACCTTTTGGATCTCTTCATATTTTTCACACCATTTCAGGCTCTTCATGTTTTTGAACACCGCTTCATGCTCCTCGTATTTTTCAGACCGTTTCATGCTCCTCATATATTTGAAACCTTTTGAAGCTCTTCAAATTTTTCACACCTTTTCAGGCTCTCCACGTTTTTGAACACCACTTCATGCTCCTACTTTGTTTGAGACCGTTTCATGCTCCTCATATTTTTTACACATTTTGAAGCTCTTCAAATTTTTCACACCTTTTCAGGCTCTCCATGTTTTTGAATAACACTTCATGCTCCTCCTAATTTTCAGACCGTTTAATGCTCCTCATATATTTGAAACCTTTTCAAGCTCTTCATATTTTTCACACCTTTTGAAGCTCGTCATCTTTTTCACACCATTTCAGGCTCTTCATGTTTTTGAACACCACTTCATGCTCCTCCTTTTTTTGAGACAGTTTCATGCTCCTCATATTTTTGACATCTTTTGAAGCTCTTCAAATTTTTCACACCTTTTCAGGCTCTCCATGTTTTTGAACACCACTTCATGCTCCTCCTATTTTTCAGACTGTTTAATGCGCCTCGTGTATTTCACATCTTTTGAAGCTCTTCATATTTTTCACAACTTTTGAAGCTCATCATATTTTTGACACGTTTTCAGGCTCTTCATGTTTTTGAACACCGCTTCATGCTCCTCCTATTTTTCAGACCGTTTCATGCTCCTCATATTTTTGACACCTTTTGAAGCTATTCATATTTTTCACACGTTTTTAGGCTCTTCATGATTTTCAACACCGCTTCATGCTTCTCCTATTTTTCAGACCGTTTCATGCTCATCTCATTTTTGACACTTTTTGAAGCTCTTCATATTTTTCACACATTTTGAAGCTCTTCATATTTTTGACACGTTTTCAGGCTCTTCATGTTTTTTAACACCGTTTCATGCTCCTCCTATTTTTCAGACCGTTTAATGCTCTTCATGTATTTCACATCTTTTGAAGTGCTTCATGTTTTTCACACGTTTTCAGGCTCTTCATGTTTTTGAACACCGCTTCATGCTCCTCCTATTTTTCGACCGTTTGATGCTCCTCATATTTTTCACACGTTTTGAAGCTCTTCATATTTTTCACACTTTTCAGGCTCTTCATTTTTTTCAATACCACTTCATGCTCCTCCTATTTTACAGACAGTTTCATGCTCATCTCATTTTTGACACCTTTTGTAGCTCTTCATATTTTTCACACCTTTTGAAGCTCTTCGTATTTTTCACACGTTTTCAGGCTCTTCATGTTTTTCAACATCGCTTCATGCTCTTCCTATTTTTCAGACCGTTTCATGCTCCTCATATTTTTGACGGCTTTTGAAGCTCTTCATATTTTTCACACCTTTTCAGGCTCTTCATGCTTTTCAACACCACTTCATGCTCCTCTTATTTTTCAGACCGTCTCATGCTCCTCATATTTTTCACACCTTGAAACTCTTCATATTTTTCACAACTTTTCAGGCTCTTCATGGTTGGAAAACCGCTTCATGGTCCTCCTATTTTTCAGTCCGTTTCATTCTCCTCATATTTTTGACACCTTTTGAAGCTCTTCATATTTTTCACACCTTTTCAGGCTCTTCATGTTTTTCAACACCACTTCATGTTCCTCCTATTTTTCAGACCATTTCATGCTCATCTCATTTTTGACACCTTTTGAAGCTCTTCATATTTTTCACACCTTTTGAAGCTCTTCATATTTTTCACACATTTTCAGGCTCTTCATGTTTTTCAACACCGCTTCATGGTCCTCCTATTATTCAGACCGTTTCATGCTCATCTCATTTTTGTCACGTTTTGAAGCTCTTCATATTTTTCAAACCTTTTTAAGCTCTTCATATTTTTCACACATTTTCAGGCTCTTCAACTTTTTCAACACCGCTGCATGATCCTCCTATTTTTCAGACCGTTTCATGCTCATCTCATTTTTGACACCTTTTGAAGCTATTCATATTTTTCACACCTTCTCAGGCTCTTCCTGTTTTTCAACACCGCTTCATGCTCCTCCAATTTCTCAGACCGTTTCATGCTCCTAATATTATTGAAACCTTTTGAAGCTCTTAATATTTTTCACACCTTTTCAGGCTCTTCATGTTTTGAACACTGCTTCATGCACCTCCTATTTTTCAGACCGTTTCATGCTCCACATATTTTTGACAACTTTTGAAGCTCTTCATATTTTTCACAAATTTTCATTCCTTTCTTGTTTTTGACCACCGCTTCATGCTCTTCCTATTTTTCAGACCGTTTCCTAATCCTAATATTTTTGACACCTTTTGAAGCTCTTCATATATTTCACAGCTTTTCAGGCTCTTAATGTTTTTGACCACAGTTTCATGCTCCTCCTATTTTTCAGACCGCTTCATGCTCCTCATATTTTTGACACCTTTAAGCCCTTCATATTTTTCACACCTTTTCAGGTCTTCATCTTTTTGAACACCGCTTCATGCTCCTCCTATATTTCAGACCGTTTCATGCTCCTCATATTTTGACACCTTTTGAAGCTCTTCATTTTTTTCACACCTTTTCAGGCTCTTCATGTTTTTGACCACCTTTTCATGTGCCTCCTATTTTTCAGACCTTTTGATGCTCCTCATATTTTTCACAACTTTTAAGCCCTTCATATTTTTCACACCTTTTCAGGCTCTTCATGTTTTTCAACACCACTTCATGCTCCTCATATTTTTCAGACCGTTTCATGCTCACCTCATTTTTGAAACCTTTTGATGCTCTTCATATTTTTGACACCTTTTGAAGCTCTTCATATTTTTCACACCTTTTCATGCTCTTCATGTTTTTCAACACCACTGCATGCTCCTCATATTTTTCAGGCCGTTTCATGCTCCTCATAGTTTTGACACCTTTTGAAGTTCTTCATAATTTTCACACCTTTCAGGCGCTTCATGTTTTTGAACACCGCTTCATGCTCCCCCTAATTTTCAGACCGTTTCACGCTCCTCATAATTTTGACAACTTTTGAAGCTCCTCCTATTTTTCACACGTTTTCAGCTCTTCATGTTTTTGAACACTGCTTCATGCTCCTCATATATTTCAGACCGTTTCATGATCTTCATGTATTTCACACCTTTTGAACCACTTCATATTTTTCACACATTTTCAATGTCTTCATGTTTTTGAACATCGTTTCATGTTGCTCCTATATTTCAGACCGTTTCATGCTCCTCATATTTTTGACACCTTTTGAAGCTCTTCATATTTGTCACACCTTTTCAGGCTCTTCATGTTTTTGAACACCGCTTTATCCTCCTCCTATTGTTCAGACCGTTCCCTGCTCTTCATATTTTTCTAACCTTTTGAAGCTCTTCATATTTTTCACACCTTTTAAGGCTCTTCAAGTTTTTAAACACCGCTTCATGCTCCTTCTGTTTTTCAGACCGTTTCAAGTTCCTCATATTTTTGACACCTTTTGAAGCTCTTCATATTTTTCATACCTTTTCAGGCTCTCCATATTTTTGAACACCGCTTCATGCTCCTCCTATTTTTGAGACCGTTTCATGCTCCTCATATTTTTGACACCTTTTGAAGCTCTTCATATTTGTCACACCTTTTCAGGCTCTTCATGTTTTTGAACACCGCTTTATCCTCCTCCTATTTTTCAGACCGTTCCATGCTCTTCATATTTTTCAAACGTTTTGAAGCTCTTCATATTTTTCACACCTTTTCAGGCTCTTCATGTTTTTAAACACCGCTTCATGCTCTTCCTATTTTTCAGACCGTTTCATGCTCCTCATATTTTTCACACATCTTGAAGCTCTTTATATTTGTCACACCTTTTCAGGCTCTTCATGTTTTTTAACACCGCTTCATGCTCCTCCTATTTTTGAGATCGTTTCATGCTCCTCATATTTTTCACACCTTTTGAAGCTCTTCATATTTTTCGCACCTTCTCAGGAGCTTCATGTATTTTAGCACAGATTCATGCTCCTCCTATTTTTCAGACCTTTTCAAGCTCCTCATATTTTTGAAAATTTTGAAGTTCTTCATATTTTTCACACATTTTCAGGGTTTTCATATTATTGAACACCGCTTCATGCTCCTCCTATTTTTCAAACGGTTTCATGCTCCTCATAGTTTTCACACCTTTTGAAGCTCTTCATATTTTTTCACAGCTTTTCAGGATCTTCATGTTTTTCAACACCGCTTCATTCTCCTCCTATTTTTCAGACCGTCTCATGCTCCTCTATTTTTCACACCTTTTGAAGCTCTTCATATTTTGCACACCTTTTCAGGCTATTCATGTTTTTCAACACCGCTTCATTCTCCTTCTATTTTTCAGACCGTTTCATGCTCCTCATATTTTTGACACCTTTTGAATCTCTTCATATACTTCACACTTTTTCAGGCTCTTCATGTTTTTCACCAACACTTCATGCTCCTCCTATTTTTTAGGCCATTTCATGCTCATCTCATTTTTGACACCGTTTGAAGCTCTTCATATTTTTCACACCTTTTGAAGCTCTTCATATTTTTCACACCTTTTGAAGCTGTTCATATTTTTCACACGTTTTCAGGCTCTTCATGTTTGAACAACGCTTCATGCACCTCCTATTTTTCAGACCGTTTCATGCCCCTCATATTTTTCACACCTTTTGAAGATCTTCATATATTTCACACCTTTTCAGGATCTTCATGTTTTTGAACAAAACTTCATGCTTCTCCTCTTTTTCAGAGCGTTTAATACTCCTCATGTACTTCACACCTTTTGAAGGTCTTCATATTTTTCACACCTTTTCAGGCTCTTCTTGTTTTTCAACACCGCTTCATGCTCCTCCTATTTTTGAGACCGTTTCATGCTCCTCATATTTTTGACACCTTTTGAAGCTCTTCATATTTGTCACACCTTTTCAGGCTCTTCATGTTTTTGAACACCGCTTTATCCTCCTCCTATTTTTCAGACCGTTCGTGCTCTTCATGTTTTTCAAAACTTTTGAAGCTCTTCATATTTTTCACACCTTTTCAGGCTCTTCATGTTTCTAAACACCGCTTCATGCTCTTCCTATTTTTCAGACCATTTCATGCTCCTCATATTTTTCACACCTTTTGAAGCTCTTCATATTTTTCACACCTTTTCATGCTCTTCATGTTTTTCACACCGTTTCATGCTCCTCCTATTTTTCAGACCGTTTCATGCTCCTCATATTTTTCACACATCTTGAAGCTCTTTATATTTGTCACACCTTTTCAGGCTCTTCATATTTTTTAACACCGCTTCATGCTCCTCCTATTTTTGATATCGTTTCATGCTCCTCATATTTTTCACACCTTTTGAAGCTCTTCCTATTTCTCACACCTTTTCAGGCTCTTCATGTTTTTGAACACCGCTTTATCCTCCTCCTATTGTTCAGACCGTTTCATGCTCCTCATATCTTTGACACGTTTTGGGCTCTTCATATTTTTCACACCATTCCAGGCTCTTCATATTTTTGAACACTGTTTCATGCTCCTCCTATTTTTCAGACCGTTTCATGCTCCTCATATTTTTGACACGTTTTGGGCTCTTCATATTTTTCACACCATTCCAGGCTCTTCATATTTTTGAACACCGTTTCATACTCCTCCTATTTTTCAGACAGTTTCATGTTCTTCATATTTTTTACACGTTTTGGGGCTTTCATAATTTTCACACCACTCCAGGCTCTTCATATTTTTGAACACCGTTTCATGCTCCTCCTATTTTTCAGAATGTTTCATGCTCCTCATATTTTTGACACGTTTTGGACTCTTCATATTTTTCACACCATTCCAGGCTCTTCATATTTTTGAACATCGTTTCATACTCCTCCTATTTTTCAGACCGTTTCATGCTCCTCATATTTTTGACACCTTTTGAAGCTCTTCCTATTTCTCACACCTTTTCAGGCTCTTCATGTTTTTGAACACCGCTTTATCCTCCTCCTATTGTTCAGACCGTTCCCTGCTCTTCATATTTTTCTAACCTTTTGAAGCTCTTCATATTTTTCACACCTTTAAGGCTCTTCAAGTTTTTAAACACCGCTTCATGCTCCTTCTGTTTTTCAGACCGTTTCAAGTTCCTCATATTTTTGACACCTTTTGAAGCTCTTCATATTTTTCACACCATTTCAGGCTCTTCATGTTTTTCAAAACCGCTTCATGCTCCTCCTATTTTTCAGACCGTTTCATGCTCCTCATATTTTTGAAACCTTTTGAAGCTCTTCATATTTTTCACACCATTTCAGGCTCTTCATGTTTTTCAACACAGTTTCACTCCCTCATATTTTTCAGACCGTTTCATGCTCCTCCTATTTTTGAGACCGTATCATGCTCCTCATATTTTTGACACGTTTTTAAGCTCTTCATATTTTTCACACCTTTTCAGGCTCTCCATGTTTTTCATCAGCGATTCATGCTCCTCCTATATTTGAGGCCGTTTTTTGCTCTTCATATTTTTGACACCTTTTGAAGCTCTTCGTATTTTTCACACCTTTTCAGGCTCATCATGTTTTTGCACACCACTTCATGATCTTCATATTTTTCACACCGTTTCATGCTCCTCATATTTTTCACACCTTTTGATGCTCTTCATATATTTCACACCATTTCAGGCTCTTTATGTTTTTGAACACCACTTCATGCTCCTCGTATGTTTCAGACCGTTTCATGCTCCTCATATTTTTGACACGTTTTGGGGCTCTCATATTTTTCACACCATTCCAGGCTCTTCATATTTTTGAACACCGTTTCATGCTCCTCCTATTTTTCAGACCTTTTCATGCTCCTCATATTTTTCACACCTTTTGAAACTCTTCATGTTTTTCACATCTTGCTTCACGCTCCTTCTATTTTTGAGACGGTTTCATGCTCCTCATAATTTTGACAACTTTTGGAGCTCTTTATATTTTTCTCACCTTTTCAGGCTCTCCATGTTTTTCAACACCGTTTCATGCTCCTCCTATTTTTCAGCCCTTTTCATGCTCCTCATATTTTTGACACCTTTTGAAGTTCTTCATATTTTTTACACATTTTCAGGCTCTTCATATTATTGAACACTGCTTCATGCTCCTCCTATTTTTCAAACGGTTTCATGCTCCTCATATTTTTCACACCTTTTCAAGCTCTTCATATTTTTCACAGCTTTTCAGGATCTTCATATTTTTGCACACCGCTTCATGATCCTCATATTTTTCACACCGTCTCATGCTCCTCATATTTTTCACACCTTTTGAATCTCTTCATATACTTCACACTTTTTCAGGCTCTTCATGTTTTTCACCAACACTTCATGCTCCTCCTATTTTTTAGGCCATTTCATGCTCATCTAATTTTTGACACCGTTTGAAGCTCTTCATATTTTTCACAGCTTTTGAAGCTCTTCATATTTTTCACACCTTTTGAAGCTGTTCATATTTTTCACACGTTTTCAGGCTCTTCATGTTTTCAACACCGCTTCATGCACCTCCTATTTTTCAGACCGTTTCATGCCCCTCATATTTTTCACAAATTTTGAAGATCTTCATATATTTCACACCTTTTCAGGCTCTTCATGTTTTTGAAAAAAACATCATGCTTCTCCTATTTTTCAGAGCGTTTAATGCTCCTCATGTACTTCACACCTTTTGAAGGTCTTCATATTTTTCACACCTTTTCAGGCTCTTCTTGTTTTTCAACACCGATCATGCTCCTCCTATTTTTCAGACCGTTCATTCTCCTCATAATTTTGAACATTTTGAAGATATTCTTATTTTTCACACCTTTTCAGGCTCTTCATGGTTTTCAAGACCGCTTCATGCTCCTCCTATTTTCCAGACCGTTCATGCTCCTCATATTTTTGACACCTTTTGAAGCTCTTCATATTTTTCACACCTTTTCAGGCTCTTCATGTTTTTCAACACACCTTCATGCTCCTCCTATTTTTCAGACCGTTTCATGCTCCTCATATTTTTGACAACTTTTGAAGCTCTTAATATATTTCACACTTTTTCAGGCTCATCATGTTTTTCAACACACCTTCATGCTCCTCATATTTTTGACAACTTTTGAAGCTCTTAATATATTTCACACTTTTTCAGGCTCATCATGTTTTTCAACACCACTTCATGCTCCTCCTATTTTTCAGGCCGTTTCATGCTCATCTCATTTTTGACACCTTTTGAAGCTCTTCATATATTTCACACTTTTAGAAGCTCTTCATATTTTTCACACGTTCTCAGGCTCTTCATGTTTTTCAACACCGCTTCATGCACCTCCTTTTTTTCAGGCCGTTTCATGCTCATTTCAATTTGACACGTTTTGAAGGTCTTCATATTTTTCACAAATTTTCATGCTCTTCATGTTTTCGAACACCGTTTCATGCTCCTCCTATTTTTCAGACCGTTTCATGCTCCTCATATTTTTCACACCTTTTGAAGATCTTCATATTTCTCACACCTTTTCAGGCTCTTCATGTTTTTCAACACCGCTTCATGCCCCTCCTATCTTTCAGACCATTTCATGCTCATCTCATTTTTGACATCTTTTGAAGCTCTTCATATATTTCACACCTTTTGAAGCTCTTCATAATTTTCACACGTCTTCAGGCTCTTCATGTTTTTCAACAAGATTTCATGCTCCTCCTCTTTTTCAGACCGTTTCAAGCTCCTCATGTATTTCACACCATTTGAAGCTCTTCATATTTTTCACACCTTTTCAGGCTCTTCATGTTTTTCAACACCGCTTCATTCCCCTCCTATCTTTCAGACCATTTCATGCTCATTTCATTTTTGACACCTTTTGAAGCTCTTCATATATTTCACACCTTTTGAAGCTCTTCATAATTTTCACACGTTTTCAGGCTCTTCATATTTTTCAACACGGCTTCATGATCCTCCTATTTTTCACACCGTTCATGCTCCTCATATTTTTGACACCTTTGAAGTTCTTCATATTTTTCACACCTTTTCAGGCTCTTCATGTTTTTCAACACCAGTTCATGCTCCTCCTATTTTTCAGACCTTTTCATGCTCCTCATATTTTTGACACCTTTTGAAGCTCTTCATATTTTTCACACCTTTTCAGGCTCTTCATGTTTTTGAACATCGTTTCATGCTCCTCCTATTTTTCAGACCGTTTCTTGCTCCTCATATTTTTGACACCTTTTGAAGCTCTTCATATTCTTCACACCTTTTGAGGCTCTTCATGTTTTTCAACATCGCTTCCTGCTCCTCCTATTTTTCAGACCGTTTCATGGTCCTCATATTTTTGACACCTTTTGAAGCTCTTCATATTTTCCACTCATTTTCAGGCTCTTCATGTTTTCAACACCGTTTCATGCTAATCCTATTCTTCAGACCGTTTCATACTCCTCATATTTTTGACACCTTTGAAGCTCATCATATTTTTCAGACCGTTTCAGGCTCTTCATTTTTTGAACACCGTTTCATGCTCCTCCTATTTTTCAGACCGTTTCAGGCTCCTCATATTTTTCAGATCTTTTCATGGTCCTCATATTTTTGAATCCTTTTGAAGCTCTTTATATTTTTCACACCTTTTCAGGCTCTTCATGTTTTTCAACACCGTTTCTTGCTCCTCATATTTTTGACACCTTTTGAAGCTCTTCATATTTTTCACAACTTTTCATGCTCTTCATGATTATCAACAACCTCTCATGCTCCTCCTATTTTTTTGACCGTTTCATGCTCCTCATATTTTTGACACCTTTTTAAGCTCGTCAAGTTTTTCACACCCTTTCATGGTCTTCATATTTTTCAACACCGTTTCATGCTTCTTCTAATTTTCATACCATTTCATGCTCCTCATAATTTTGACGCCTTTTGCAGCTCTTCTTATTCTTCGCAACTTTTCAGGCTCTTCAGATTTTCAACACCTTTTCAGGCTCCTCCTATTTTTCAGACCGTTTCGTGCTCCTCATATTTTTTACACCTTTTGACGCTCTTTATATTATTCACACCTTTCCATGCTCTTCATGTTTTTCAACACTGCTTCATGCTCCTCCTATTTTTCAAACCGTTTACTGCTCCTCATATTTTTGATACCTTTTGAAGCTCTTCATATTTTTCACACCTTTTCAGGCTCTTCATATTTTTCAACAACACTTCATGCTTCTCCTACTTTTTAAGACCGTTTCATGCTCCTCATATATTTGACACCTTTTGAAGCTCTTCATATTTTTCACACCATTTCACGCTCTTCATGGTTTTGAACACCACTTGTGGTCCTCCTATTTTTCACACC